>NW_015166424.1:1064382-1084124 GCF_001447785.1 Gekko japonicus
TAAGTTTAATAAATGACAAAGTAATCATTAGGTGATGGAAGGGTTAAATTTGCTCTTCTACCATCTCTTGTTTTAAAATACTTGGTCGATCCAATCACAAATCACCCAACATCAGATCTAACTAACCCCCAATTTTCTTATCTTACATGGGAACTTAGGGACCATGTGCACTATTCGCCTCTTTATATAGGGTAAAGCATAATCTTTGAGGCACAAAGAATGAAACAGCTATGTAATAACAGGATCAAGTGCTTTTTAGGTGTCATTCAAGGTTTCAAAACTCTATCCAAACATAGCTGTTGAACTGACAGAATGATTCCCAGGATCCTGCTAAATATCCTGATCCTGCAGTAGTGACATCACAATCATATTTATTTATTTATTTTATACCCCACCCTCCCCGTCAAAGCAGGCTGAGGGTGACTTACAAATCCACAATTATCACACAAGTTTAAAAGGATAAAACAAGATAAAATCTAAAACAGTTCATAAAGTATTACAGTTTTGATGGCGAATTAACTGTTCTTAATTGTCACCATAGAAAAACTGATCATCATTGGATGTATACTGGCATCAGGCCTCATATATACTGTGGGCGTAGATGCTAAGCACCTAAACAGAGGCAGGCGTCCAAGATGTATTACCGGGCAGTGGTTCCTTGGTCGATGTTAAGCTGATTAGTTGTGGCACCTCAGTCAAATGCTTGGTGGAAGAGCTTCATCTTGCAGGCCCTGTGGAAGTATAAGAAATCCTGCAAGGCCCTGATGTCCTCTGGGAGGTTATTCCAACAAAGCTACCGAGAAAGCTACCGAGAAAGCTCTCACCCTGGTTGTGGCCAGCCTGACATCTTTAGGGCCCGGGGGGACAAGGAGATTTTGTGACCTATATCGTAGTACTCCCTGGGGAATATATGGGGAAAGACGGTCCCTCAGTTATGCAGGACCCTGGCCACATAGGGCTTTATAGGTAAGAACCAGCACCTTGAAGCAAATTCAGGGCAGCCCCATGTAGACAGCATTACAGTAGTCCAGTCTTGAGGTGACCAATGCATGGATCACTGTTGCCAGGTCACTGCATTCGAGGAAGGGAATCAGCTGCCTAATCAGCCAAAGATGGTAAAAGGCCGACTTGGCAGTGGCTGCTACCTGGGCCTCCATTATTAAGGAAGCATCCAAGAGTACTCCCAAACTCCTAACCTCTGACGTTGGTATTAAAGGCACCCCGTCAAAGGTCAGGAGTGGGATCCCTAACCCCGGACCACCATGACTCAGACACAGGGCCTCCATCTTCATTGTTGTTGTTGTTGTTATTGTTATTGTTATTATTATTATTCACAGTCGGATATTTGACTAGTAGATGGTGTTCTGCAGTTTGAGATCTAGCCACATTCTTGGGAATGGCAGATGTATCTTTGCTGGATTCTTGCTGTTCCAAGCAACACTGTCTTCTAGAGCTGAGCCGTTGTTATTTCTTCAGTGCCCAAAATGTCCAGGTGTTTAAACTTTGGGAATACAGGCTGTTGGGTGGAGTAATGAAACGACTCAATTTGCATATCGGGGGGAGTATGTGTACCTCAGGACCAATGCTCCCTCTAAGCTGTGGAGTCTTGTGAGCAAAAATCCTACTTTGTGAGCTATCGGCATTAAAACTGTGAGCCAGCGATTTGGCTGCTACATAAATTAGTTTGCTCTGGAGCCATCCTTCCCGAGCTAAGGCAAAAATGTGTGAGCCGGAGGCTAAAAAACTGTGAGCTAGCTCACACTAACTCAGCTTAGAGGGAACACTGCTCAGGACTGGAAAAAAAAATAACTTGGTAAGGTGTAGCGCATGAAGCCTAGTGTTTTTCTCTCTCCAAGTACTGAATTGCTGAAAAGCCTAGGGTTGCCAGGCAGGTGGTTGCCAAATCCCGGTTGGGAAACTCCTGGAGATTTGGAGATGGAGCCTGGGGAGGACAGGGACCTTTGTGGCAAACAATGTCATAGAGTCCAACCCCCCCCCCCAAAAAAAATCAGCCATTTCCTCCAGGGGAATTGATCTCTGTAGTCTGGAGTTGAGCTGTAATTCCAGGAGATTCCCTAGGTAGCTGAAGAAACGTTTGTCTAGTGCAGGCCCTTCCTTCATTGAAATCACTTCTTGTGGAGGAGTCAGACATCAGACCATCTATTTTTGAATCAAATGAAGCTGATTTCTTCTCTGGGAAGGTGAAGACAGAGGCTGAAAAGTACTGAGAAACGTTGAGTGATTTCAGCAAAGTACTTTTATTCTGAAGGAACAAGACAAAAAGCAGCCGGCTCGCAGGCCGGTTTATATGCCCAGAAAACCCACCACCAAAACACACCCACTACTGCCCTATAGGCTATGTACAGTGGCCGAGAGTCCCATAGGCTATCGGCTGCGGACCCGGCCCTCTGATAGGTGCGGGCTAGGATCCGCTCGGCTATTGTTCTCTGGGAGGGAAGGTTCAGGACTCCTACGGTCGCGAACGTGGTCATGGCGGAGTACATTACAGAGGCCCTGAGAACTTTTCTTCACACTGAAGGCCTGGGACACTGACTACTGTTTGCGAAATTGTATTTCCTCTCTTGTAATAAATTACTTTGCTTAAGCCAAAGTGTGTCTGTGGGGGGAGGCTTTAAGAAAGGAAGCCATTAGCCTTGAACTTGCCCGTATTCCCAATGCCTGAGTTACATTTGTGGGGGGTTGTCTGGGATATCTGTAATATTTTTATAGCGTAAATTGTGAGTGAGAAGACTTTGGGCTGTGCTTTTTACACACCTTGGATTATATACTGCAAATACTGTACCCTGTAACATGGCCATCCAAATGCTGTAAGGGTGGCGCAAGGTTCTGGATATTGGTCCTCAGAAAGCTGTTTTGGTTATTTAGATTGCTGAAGGGTGTGATATTGGGATGGTAGAAAAAGAGGCATGCCCCACTGAAGATTTGGGTCAGCGCAAAGTGTGTGGGTTGTTCTTCAGGCACGAAGACAATGCTTATGCTGTCTTAACTGAGTTACACATACCTGCAGGATAGTTACAGATAACAGGAAATATTCCAACTAGGAAGGGGCACAAATTGGCTCATGAACTAAAGTTTGTGGCCCGTGGAGGCTCTACTGTCATGGATTTTCACAAAGTTTAGGCATGATGGCCACTGGTGGGTCAAAGCCCTGAAATGGAAGTAGACATGGTGGCTCAAAAACCCTGAGAATGAAATTGATGTGGTGGCTTGAAAGCCCTAAATGCACCCCTGACACCCACACCCCAAAGTTTGACTATACCCACCCAGGGCAGAAACATGCAGCCAGTAGTTGAAAGAGAGTTAGAAAGGTGGGCAAATCTAGAGTTTTGACAGGGGCAGCTGGGAAGGTATAAGGAATGTGGGTACTCAGCCAAGGAACCCACTAGCTAGGGCAGAAACAGACAGGTGCAAAGCACACTCACTGATGGGGGTGTTTTATTTGACTCTGCACCTGGGTCCAAAGTATACCCATCCACTCACAACCACTCACAGCCCCACCCCCATGGTTGAAACATGCAGCCAGTATCTGAAAGATGGATGGAAAGGCAGGAACCTCCAGATACCATAGAGCTTATGCCAAGGTGTGTGAATGGGGAGGGGGCTTCAAGAAAGGGGCCCTAAGCCTTAAACTTGCCTTTAATTCCAATGCCCAGGTTATGCTTGAGACTTCTAAGCACTGCTCCAAGGGCTCCCATGATAACTAGCACAATGGGCACCTTCTTCTCCCAGAGGTGCATTAACTCTATTCATAGGTCATGGTATTTTGTGATCTTCTCCTGTTCTTTCTTGTCTATTCTGCTATCTCTTGGGATTGCAATGTCAATGACCCAAACCCTATTTTTCATTTCTTCTACAATTGCGATATCATGGGTGTTATGCTCTTGGCATTTATCTGTTTGTAATTGGACGTCCCAAAGAATCTTTGTTTCATCATTCTCCTTGATCTCATCTGGTTTGTGCTCCCATGAATTTCTGGCTTATGCCATATTTCTTGCAAAGATTCCAATTCTATTGTGATGTTCTTTATAGTCAGTTTGAGCAATTTTACTGCAGGTGCTGATCATTTGGTTGACTGTTTCATTCTTTGCCTTGCAAAACTGACACTTGTACTGGTCTTCTGAATCTTGGCTTTCATACTTTTAGTTTCAAGTGCAGCTAGAATGAGTCCGTCCATTTCTTTCTTCAAGTGTCCATTGTGGAGCCACTTCCAGGTTTTTCCCAGATGTTGTTGTTATTATTATTATTATATTTATATCCTGTCTTTCCTCGTGGTCCGAAGCAGCCCACAACAACAGTCAAAAACCTCCCTACCTAAAACCAAAAATAAAATAGCAAACTCCAAATTTCTGTTCCCCCCTTAAAAGATGTCTGCTATTCAAACCCCCACAAAAGCCCTGGCAAATAGGCATACCTTGCAGCACCCCCAAAATATTCCAAGGAGGGGCCCCCTGTTACCTCTTCAGGGATGAACCATTGTTAGGAGACACTACAAAGTACTGTGCTGATATTTTCCCCAATGTTCAATTATACTTTCTTGTCATATTTATTTATTTTTAGTTTGTTTATATTCATTTAACTATGGTTGTGGTCACACTGGCAGCTCGGTGTGATATGCCACCACTGCTAATTGTACCGGTTAAAAGTGTTGCAGGGCATATCAACCAGATAGCACACCCTGCAGGTTACCCATGCTGCCGTCCCATGGTCAAGTATCCACATTACTGCAGCTCCTCAGCCAGTGGCAGAAACATATCTGCAGGCGCTCCCCTGTCTTCAGACATCCGGCCATGCACAATGAATGCACGGGGAACCAAAAGCACCACTTGTGATGTGGTGCCTTTTTAACCTGGCTCCAAGTCATCCTACAATGGGGTGAGTATGCCTGGGGAACGCCTGACAGATGTGGCTGTGTGACTGCACCGATTTAATCCGTAGGGGAGCGGTGACTATATCAGGCCAAACTGCTCAAACAGCCTATATATACTCCGTGTCTCCAACTGTCACAAATATTGTGGCTTAGAAGATAAAGTAAATGATAAAACAATACTGCAACACAATAAAAACAAAAACAACAGCAAGGAATAAGAATAGAATTGGTAAATAAAATTATTAAAACCACATTAGATTAAAAATAAAAATGATCTTAAACATATCCCAAAAGCAGCAAGCAGCACAAAAACAGTAAAACTACGATAAAACAGCCACAGAACAAGAGGAAAAGAGCTGATGTCTAAACTGGAGGAGGGGAAAACAAGCTTGGGAAAAATTTTAAAAAATCTTTTCCTTCCATCTGCAAGATTTCAGATTCAGTGCTAAGAGATGCTCTATGGGAAGGGTCTTGGTACCACGACAGAAAAAGCCCTGCCTGGTACAAATCTACCTTATTCCATGAGTGGAGGCATACAGAACAGAGCCTCTGACTGTGCTCTGAGCCAAGAGGCAGGTTATTATAGGACAAGATAATTCTTCAAGTACTTTAGTCTCAAAAATTTGTAGAACTTTGGCCCCGTTCACACGAGGGAATTTGGCCCAGAAGCAGGACGGTTTGGGGGCGGTTCAAACTGCCGCGATCACACCACAACATCTGGGAAGCGTGGTGCTTCCGTCCCCAAACCGGCCCATCCATGGGATAAGGCGCATCAAGTTGGAACCACCTACCGAGGTGGTTCATCGCCTTGGTCCGCCTCAACCCGGGAGTCTGATCGCCGGCGCGTCCTTGCGCCGGCGCTTCCTGGGCTCCTAGCCAAACTGCGCATGCTCTGACATGCGCAGTTCGGCTGGCCGGCCGTCAGCTCTGTGTTTTCTCCCCGGCGTCTGATCGTGCCGGGGAGAAAACGCGGCGCGGCCAGGGGATCCGTGGGATCCCGCCGCGCCGTGTCAACTTTGACGCGGCTTTGAACAGCCACGGTTTGTGCCGCTTTTTCCCCTGCATGTGGCAGGGGCCTTTGAAGATAATAGCCAGAACTTTAAACCAGCAGCCAACACCAATCTTTCAAAACAGGCAAAATATAGAGGAATTTCACATTACCCTTTTTTAAGCCGGTTTGAAGCCATTCTTGAACCGTTGTGGAGTAAACCGGTATAGAGCTGTTATTTCACACATGGCTTTCCCCAACTGGTAAGCAGCTGGATCTGAAGCGGTTTGCCATTTCAGACTGCACTGCTTTTCCCCGCTTTTTCCTATTTTTCGCCTGCGCGGGTGATCACTGGCTTTTTTTAAACATTCACTTTATAGCGCTATAGCGCTATAACACAACACTCCAGGCATTCCAATGGGGTTGCTATAATGCTGTTTTACTGTTGTGTTATAGCGCTATAGCGCTCTAAAGTGAACGTTAAAAAAAAGCCGGAGATCGCCCGTGCGGGTGAAAAACGGCGGGGAAAAGCATTTCGGATCCGGGAGAAGAAACTGAAGACTACTTGGAAGTGGTTTACAGGTAAAATGGTTCAGCCCCACTTCCTGAATGGGACAGAAGCGTTTGTGTGTGAAAGTACAAATATATTCCGGTAGGGAACCGGTTCTAAAATGGTTCTGTCTGAAATGTCAGACCAGAAACCGTTTGGGAACAGTTCCTGAACCGGAATATATCGTCTGTCTGAAATTCCTCATAGTCTATATAATTAAAACATGCTAGCAGCCTAGCTGCTGTACTTAGAAATGCATGAAGAGAAGGCACTTGAAATAGAAAGTATGAAAGTCAAGATTCACAAGACCAGTGATGACAGCAGGTGTCGACTTTGCAAGACAAAGGCAGAAACAGTTGATCACAGTACCTGCAGTAAAACTGCTCAAATTGACTATAAGGAATGTCACAATAGAGTTGGCACTGGAATCTTTGCAAGAAATATTGGCTTAAGATTAGTCAGAAATTCATGGGAGCACAAACCAGAAAAGATCATGGAGAATGATGAAACAAAGATTCTTTGGGACTTCCGACTGCAAACAAACATGCCTGGTCAATAATATTTTAAATTTCATGGACCTAGGGAATGTTTCTTAAGGAGGGTCTTACAATTGCCTCTTTCAGGGCTCCTGGAAATCACTTGTTTTCTCAATGACATATTTACTGTTGATTCAGCTCTTTGCTAGCTACACCAAACCAAGAAAGGCAAAGGGTTGAGCACAGAAGTGGTAGGCTGCATTCCTTCAAACTACTTCTCTACATCTTCAGACTGCAATAATTGAAATTCACCCAACCAAATCTGATAAGACTGCACTCTAATGACATTCTGGGGCTCATCTCCTATAACTAAAGAGGCAAAGTCATTGAAGATGGAAGTAATTTTATTTGCTAAATACTGGGCAAAAATAAAAAGATGCGGCAGGCTTTTGCTCAATCTGGATCAAGCCAGAACAGTTTTGTGCAGATGTAATGATTGTCAAGGACCTGAGGTCCTTGTTCAGTTCCTCATTTTCTCAAATATTGGTTCAGGCCTGGTTCTGACTCTAGGACACAAATTGCGTTGAAAAATTTAAGTGGGAAAGAACTGTTTTGTTCGGAAGATTCAGCAACACCGACCTCATGACATCAAGGTGCAGGGAGGGAAGATTCAATCTCTAACTCCCTTCCAAGGACAAAACCATGACACCATTGTAACCGATTAGCCACATTCCATTCAATTAGACATTATGATTTGCACCTGTGGGAAACGGTTGGATTAAATTGCAGCTAGCTTCCCCCATTTCATCCCCAGGTCACATGCTTAGTAACAGGTCATACCATCACTGACATTATGAATCAATATTCCAATTGGTTTACAGGCCCAAAACCATGTTGGATCCTTTTGTCCTAAGTGTTAGCCTTTTCATTTAGCAACTGCCTACCTGAGGGACCACCTTTCCCCACATATACCCCCAAGAGCACTTCGTTCAGGGACACAACATTGCCTGGTGATTCCAGGCCCCCAGGAGGTAAAGCTTGCTGCAACCAAGGCCAGATCCTTCTCAGTGGCGGCCCCCACCTGGTGGAATGAGCTCCCGGAGGAGATCAGGGCCCTGCAGGACCTTATGCAGTTCTGCAGGGCCTGCAAGATGAGCTCTTCCACCAGGCTTTTATCTAGGGGCCACCACGACCACCACTACCATTATTACCACCATCAATGGTGGAGAAAACAACGGGGTTAGGGGCGGCCCCAGAAGAACTGCCACAATTTTGCATGGCACTGATACTGCTGGACTGGCTTTGGACCATCTGTGCTATCTGAACCCCCAGCTACCCTTCACTATCAAGGCAGACACTTCCAGTGTCACACTTGGAGCTGTCCTGTTCCAACGAGATGACCCTTCCCAACCTCCACAGCCCTGTGCCTACTACTCATGCCAGCGGCTGAGAGAAACTACACCATCTGGGAGAGGGAACCGCTTGCCACCAAGACTGCCTTTGATGTCTGGAGGCATCAACTTGAAGGAGCACACCACCCAGTCCACATACTCATAGACCATCAGAACTTAGAGCATCTCCAGACGACTCGCTGTCTTAACCAATGGCAGATCTGGTGGTCCCTTTTCTTCTCATGCTTCAACTTCCAGATCATCCTATGTTCCTCATACCCATAACCAGAAAGAAGTTGCACTTTCTCGAAAGCCAGAGTACACCCCTGCTTCAACCGAAGAAGCCCCTGCTGCCACCACCCTGCCACCTTTAGTCTTTGCAGCCACCTCAACTCGTCCAACCCTGACAGAAGAGATCCATGCCAGTCAGGCCCATGACCCCTGGGAACAAGAGCACCCCCGTAAGTTGCAAGATGGCCTGGCAGGAGAGTTCACAACCCAAGATGGCCTCCTGGCTGCACCTCGAGTGACTCTACGTGCCACCTGGACACCTGCGAATGGAACTGTTGCACTTGTTGCATGATGCTAGACCTGGAGGACACTTTGGCCGGCAAAAGACGGGTGTCTTTTGACACAGGAGTTCTGGTGGCCCCGAGTCCACACTGTCATTGCCAGGTACATCAGCTCCTGCAAGGTCTGTCGATGGGCTAAAGACCTCCTGGCCAAACTCTCAGGTCTCCTGCAATCCATGCCCACACCTTCTGGACCCTGGAACACTATCTCTCTGGACTTCATCACAGAGCTTCCCCTGTCCAAGGGCCACACTTGTATCCTGGTGATTGTGGACCTGTTCATCAAAATGGCTCACTTTGTCCCATGCCCCAAACTCCCCACAGCTCAGGAAACAGTTCAGCTCTTCCTGCAGCATATATTCTGTCTGCACAGAATTCCAGCCCACCTGATTTCCAGCAGGGGCTCCCAGTTCACCTCCTGTATCTGGCAGGCCCTTCACTTCTGCCTGGGTACCTGGGTCCATCTGTCCTCCGTTACCACCTGCAGTCGGATGACCAGACAGAGTGCATGAATGCCACGTTGAAGCAGTACCTCTGCTGCTACACCAGCTACCAGCAGGATGACTGAGCTGATCTGCTGCCTCTGGACGAGTTTGCCTATAACAACTCTGTACACTCACCCATGCAGTTAATGCCGTTCGCCGTGAACTACGGGTACCACCTTCGGTTGTTCCCACTGGTCGTTTCACCCACCAATGTCCCAGCAGCAGATGCCTATCTGCAAGAACTCTGCACCCCCCAAGATCTGCTTCGGGAACAACTACAGTGGGCTAAGGAGGCATACAAAATCACAGCCGACCGCAAGAGGCAGGAGGGCCTGTCACTCAAACCTGAGGACCACGTCTGGCTATCAACTCAGCACCTCCAGCACACCAGCTGTTTGCGCAAGCTGGATGCCCATTTCATCAGACCATTCCTGATAACAGAACAAATCAACCCCATTGCTTTCCAACTCCAGTTTCCTCCTACCCTCCGGATCCACCCAGTGTTCCACCAGTCACTCCTGGTGCCAGATGTGGCCCCTGATTCAGCTCGACCACCACCACAGTCACTGCCCCTGCTGGTGCTGGTCAATGACGAGGAAGAATATGAGGTATGTCAGATCCTGGACTCCCAGCACTATTGGGGTGGGCTACAATACCTAATTGACTGGGAGGGCTATGGGCCTGAGGACCGGTCCTGGGAGCCCACTGAAAACTTCCATGTACCAGACCTGGTGCAGCAGTTCCATGACTTGTACCCAGATAAGCCTGGCCCTCCTGATGGGGGGGCCTGGGGGGGATAGCGTCATGGGTGATGATGATGGCCCTGAGTCCCCGCTTGAATTGGCATCACAGCCAGAGGTGCTGGCATTGCCAGAGCCAGAAGCCAGCCTCTCTGACTCCTCAGGAGTTGACAGCTTGCCGCTGCCAGCACCTGAGCCTGTAAACCGCACACCTGCAGCAGCCGATGAGGTACAGGTGCAACCAGGGAGCCCACGTGACTCACCTCTGTGGGTGGTTCGGCTGAGGGACTGGCTCTGCAGAGACTTAGCCACCTGCCGCCGAGATGCACGCTTGCAGGGAAGGTGAGCGCTGAGTCCTGAGTACTAGCAGGAGCGGCGGCGCCACCACAGGAAGCCCGGACAGAGGCCTATATAGCTCCCACTCAGGATTGGGCTCTTGTGGAAGCAACGAGTCACCTCCATGCATGCCTCACATCCACCTTTGGCTCCTGTTCTCAGACCCCCATTCTGGCTCAGATTCCTGCTTCCTGACCCCTGGTTTGGACGACCCCTCTTTTGGACTTTTTGCTCTCACTCTGACTCTCCTGGCAATGACTGCTGCGTTTCAGCCCAAGCCCAGCCCTGACAGTTTGGCATCTTGAATAATAAATAATAATGATAATAATAATGATGATGATGATTATGATGATGATATCACAATTGTAGAAAAAAGGAGAAATAGGGTTTAGATAACTGACATTGCCATCTCATTGGAGCACTTGGATGTGCCTAGAAGTCTAAAAAAAAAAAAAAAACCACCTGGAAATTCTGAGCATTGAGGAAATAACACCATTACTACTACTACTACAAGAAAATTGTCCCCTTCTGCAGGACCAGGATATTTAGCAGAATCCTGGGAATCGTCCCATCAGTTCAGCAGCTATGTTTGGATGGAGTTTTGAAACCCTGAATGAGCCCTAAAAGCATTTGATCCTGTATTACATAATAGTTTCATTCTTTGTGCCTTAGAGGTTATACTTTACCCTATATATTTATTTCGGCTCTGCCACATGTTAGCCGCCCTGAGCCATTGGGAGGGCGGGATACAAATCTAAAAATAAATAAAAAATAAAAAGGAAAACAGTGCACATGGTCCCTAAGTTCTCATCAAAAAACATCATAACAGCAAAAATCCAGCAGATACATCTGCAGTTCCCAAGAACTTGGCTAGATCTCGAATTTCAGAACACCACCTACCAATCAAATATATGACTATGACAATTCATTATCATCATCATCATCATCATCATCATCATCATCATCATCATCATCATCATCATCATCATCATCATGTGATCGCTATCATTTTACTTTATTCAGACTTGCTTATTGAAGCCCATGGACTAGGCTAACCATTTGCCTGCCGCCAGAAGCTCCCACCCCCACCCTCATTCATCCATCTTCAATCAAGTGAGCAGCAGGAGGGGAAAGTGCATGTGGAGGGAACGGTGTTGCAGACCCTGTGATGTCACCTCTGGCTCACCCCATGCTCTGCCCTCAAATACTCCCAGGATTTGCAGCCTGGAAACTGGAAATCCTACCACAGACCCAACTCTGAATTTCTGGCCAAGCAGCATACATTATGGTGTGCAGTACCCATTTCTCTTAATGAGATCAGTTATACGGTACAGTGACACTTTTTTATATAAGACATTTAACTAATTGGGAAACATGCAAAAGGGTTGCCTTTCTTCTATACACCGTTCCAGAGAAAGTCTGTTTCTGGCTTTGGACTGTGTTTATAGCTTTTCCTCTCTCTCCCCCCCCCCCCCCCCAGTGTCAGGAGATTAAGCTCCCCCATGTGCAGCAGCATCAAACTTAATGGTGTGTCACTACTTTTCCTTTTCACTTTGATTATTCTCAAATGGGTAGAGACAGGGAGCCAAACTGGGAATCTGATTCTACTGACTAACTATCGGTATAACATCTGTCCCTGCTGTCGTGCGGTTATGCAAAACTTTCCGGTGTTCCAAGAGTTTGTTTTGCACAGAAACCATTGTGTTGTAGGCAAATTAGAATTCCTGGCAAGAACTGATAGTTCAACTCACTTTTGCTATAATGTTGCAGAGTATAAATATAGTGGTTGGCTCAAAAAGGAGTACTTCAGAAGCCCCATGTTCCCAAACATTAGTTATGTGGTGCTCTAGTGATGCAGCATATAGCGTGTAGTGAAGCAGGCGGCTAAAACTCCCCCACAGGGACACACATTATAACTTCTTAATAATGACACATGGATTTGAGTCACATCTGGTAAAATCACAATGGTTTGGTGACACCAAAAAGATGAACAAATTTACAGTGGTGTAAGCCAGAGCCCATTTTGTCAAATGCTTATAAAGACACTTGGCAAAGGTTCCTGAAGTTGGCAGGCTGGACGCACGTCTGAGATCCACATCTGGCCATTGTGATGTTACAGAGGCTCATATCTGCGGCCATATTCTGGATGTGTTTGCATATTTTCTCGAAAAATAACATTGGGAATGAGAACCATGCACCTGCCTCTACATGTGTACCTCTGAATAAACGGTTAACAATTATAACTAATTTCCAAGTTCTTAGTCATCCAGAAGTTCCAGAGAGTGGAGGCGCACTGTGAGTGATGGCAGAGGTAAGCAATAGTGTCATCCTAAGCAATGTTCCATCCTTCTAAGCCCACAATGGACATAGAAGAGTATAACACTACTTTGGATGACACTGCAAACAAAGTGGGGAGACTCTATGCCCATCACATAGTAAATGAAATTATATAGATGAGAAACCAACAGCAAAAGATCTGAATGACTAGATAACATCAGTAGATGAAACACGACCCCCCCAGCATTCTGCATCAGTTCTTTCTTTTCCTAGAATCATAGAGTTGAAAAGGGCTTTATAGTATATTTCCTCTCAATCTTTAGCTGATGTGCAATCATCCCCTTGCTTCTGAAGATCCACTGATTGCCAACACTTATTCTACAAAGAGCTCACGGCCCTTCTCACTTCTAGCTTCTGTGTGAGATCCTCTACTTGTTCACTCTTCTTTCCCTTAGTTGTCTTTTCTACTCCTCTTTTCTGCCTTTTGCATTTTCCATCTATTCTCCCCTTAAACAAGTTCATCTTCCACCCTTCTTCTGACACAAAATGATGATTTTGCCTCATTTTGTACTTCTAAGGAAATAATGCTGAACTCTACTATGCCAAAGGGATTCTTAAAGACAAATGGGAAAAGGAAGTTAACACATCTGTTATTGAGAAGTAAAATCTCAATGAATAATGGAGTTACGTGCTGGAGCGACTTGAGTAGTGTGAATGCTACAAGTCTATGGTTTTGTCTCATAAGGAAAGGGCCTTACTTAAAATTAAGAATACCAAGCAGAACTTGTGGGAAGGATGAGAGACTGTTAGAGGCAGGAGCAGTTTGAATTTGGACATAGACAAATGTTGATGTTTTTGCTCTGGGAATTTATTTATGAATTTAAAACATTTTAATGCCTTTCCACCTGATTAGGGTCCACAAGGCTGCGAATATAAATTTAGCGGGACAGGAAGTATGTGTGAATGTGTGCCATGAGCATTTTGCTGCCTTTTGCTACCTATTCTAGGACCCTTCAACATTTTCTACTCTTATATTTATTAATTACAAAGACATCACAAATCATTAGTGCTTTCCTATCTAACGGATAATATAGTCATCAGAACTACCACTGAACTCTTCAATATTTTTTTCACAGGACAATGTCAGAAAGGTTCCTGAGAAAAATGTTGCATTAGATGCCTTAGTGTTTCACAACTGGAGCCTACCTCATTAACATATCTGGGAACAGGAGAAATCCCTCCATCCATTAGATTGACTACCAGCTTTGGGTGGGGGCAGGGTTGCAACATTTTTGCACCATAGGAGGTGTGGCTGACCATCTGTAGCTCTGTTCCCTGTAGCCCTCTTTGACACGGTATGCTATATTTGTTGCTACCCTCTATTTGTGACACATGGTTTTCTGGGATATATAGATTACCTGCTTTTTCTCTTTTAATTATACAAATTAGGTCATAATTACTTTTCTGTAGACTAGCTTTATAAATCTATTGTCCTTATGCTAGTCATAACCAGGGGTCATTTCGTAGAAAAGAGGTGCAGGAGCTCATTAGCATAACTTATTTGCATATGCCACACCCCATGACATAACCGGAAGTGTGTCAGAAGGCAACACCCACTGCTCAGGCTCCACTGGATTGTTTTGGATTCATAGCTATGGGGGATGGGGGGAACGTGCAGATATGTCCTCGCAGAGGAGGGAGAGCTTGTACCTGAATAAAACTTGGTCTTAAAGGTGCCACTGGACTGTTTTGGACTGGGGGGAGGGCTCTGCAACTTACCTGGCTGCTTCCTGCTCTGATTGAGGGCTGTTGGGAGCAGGGGGTGGGGCTTGTAGAATGTGCCCACCCCCTGGGTGCTTTACTTCCGGAGCTCCGCTCCTGTGCGCTCCTGCAGGAAATGACCCCTGGTCATAACACTGACTGCAACCCAGAGAATATGACCACCTCCTCCTGCGGAGCTAACGGTGCCTGCAGGAGGGGGCCACCTTGCCTCCCACGGAAGGAGGAGACAGTGATGCACAACACATATGTCATGGGGCCAGACATCAGAGACCAGAGCTGGTAGGCATTAAAGGGCTGACTTCACCTCTCTGCTTCCTCTTTTGGCCCTGTGCTTGGCTGGATGGGCAAGCTCCACAGTGAGAAAAGCAGAGCCCGAGTGCAGCCCAAGCCCAGTGTGGTGGCAGCTCATGGTTTTTTCCCTGCCCTCTGACCTGGCTGTTTGCCCTCTCTCCTGCTGATGGATTGCAAGGGTCTTCCTAGGTGGCAATGGGATGGGGCTTGCAGACCATGGCCCTGTGTAAGTGCAGCTTGTGATCCTGGGTGGTAAAGGACCCAGTGGAGGAGGATTTCCACACTAGGGAGTAACCCTTGCTGCAGAAGTTGTAAATAATCAATAAAGTGGCCCTTAGACAATCCCAAATACTGTGTCTGCCTCTTTATTCTCATTGGGGGGGGGGCATATGTGCTCCCTTTGTTAGCAGTAGAAGGCAAAGAACCACAACTCTAAGCCATTCCGTAATACATTATGAGAAACTCACAAAAGCCACTGAATTGCAGCTGTAATTTGGTTTATGCACAGTTCTCTTGTTTTAATCCTATACTTAATATTTCATTCAAGTGCTCTACTTTTAAAATCATGGCTGGACATTCAACCCATCCGCTGGTTCTGGAACGACACATCTGAATCCCTAAAACAGAGTCATATGGACATTTCCTGTATCCCTAGCCACATACACAGATGAATAATCCTACTTACCCATTTTAACCTTGTACCTTCTCTGGGACAAAATAAATGTTACTGCTCTTTGCCGATAGCCATCATACAGTGACCAGCTGAAAGCTGAAGAAAAGCAATTACAGATGTGTGCTAGGATTGTGTTTAATTTGCATTCTGAGGCTTGTGCAAATACTTTCCCCATATGTAAATAATTTGCTAGTGTGCTCTTCTTTTCTACAGGAATTACTTTGATAGAAAGTGGGGTTTGTCTTTTCTTTCCTAATTTAATGACAAAGAGGTTTTCCTTGCTTATTTCTAAAACCACTGAAAGCATCTTCAAAGATTGCGATTGAGCATGGTGTGCATACAGTCTTTCAAAAACTGCAGATGACGTGCCATGATTGCATGGAGCAATTTCTCCAGATAGTTTCAACCAGGGGTCGTTTCGTAGAAAAAGAGCTAGGGGAACTCATTAGCATAACTCATTAGCATATGCCACACCCCCTGGCATCAGGGGCCCGGCGGTGGACCTGCAAGGCTGGCGAGAGTGCGAGGAAGCCCCGCCAAGGCCGTCCCTGGCCCCAGGCAGGCAGGGGTGGGGAGAGGCGGGGAGGAAGCAACTTACCCTCCCTCTTCTCCTGCCTCCTCCTGGCTGAATGAGGGCTGGAAGCGGGGTGGCCGGAAGCAGGGGGCGGGGCTTCATCGTGTGCCCCCCCGCACCTCACCCGGGGGAACTGTGTTCCCCCGCGTCCCTCCGAAATGACCTCTGGTTTCAACAGTGAATATGACCAATCTGAATATGATGAATTGTGTGACGGAATCATGACCACGGGATTAGTATGATCAACAGGGTTTACCTTTTGCACCTTTTCCTACCTACCGGACCTACTACTCCTACCACTGACTTAAAAATCATCTAGTTGAGAACATTTAAATTAATTCAGAGTGCACCTGTGAACACCAGTGCTGTGAGGCAGCATTAAGGTAAGTCCTTGTCCTCTATGTGCTGTTGTTGGCCCTCCAGGGCAGTTTATTGGCCTTCTTGTGCACTCCTGCCCTCGTGTTCATATTAATGGTCAATCTTTTCTGCAACATGAAAGTTTGGCAGGCAGGCAGGACTGACACAACACTTCTGGCTGCCCTTGGCTTAGTTATTAATGTAACTGACAGCAGGGACACCTTTGGTATAGGCAGCTGACTGGGTAGACCCGGAATAATTTAGAAGTAGAAAGTCCATCAGCAATTTTGTTAAGCTAAGCGATATAAGCATTACCATAGACTTTCAGCTGACACTGATGGTCATACCTGTTGTGTGGTCTGGAACCCATTAATGGAAGCCAATTGAAACAGTTCTTACTGCTTGTAGAACATGCTATAGTACTGAATCTAAGGAAGGGCATGTACAAGTCCAAGGCCACATTTTTAGGCAGCCTCTTCGGGCACTGTGTCCAAACAAAATCCACTTCTGAATATATCCCAAATGTTCAGGATGGCTAGTATTGTGGTGCAGGGAGGGTGTTCTAGAAAATATGGTGGGCTTCGTAAGTCCTGTTGCATGTATGGAACTCACTGCACAGTTGTTTAGATTGGTCCAGTAACAATTATGGTAATAAATTTATTGAAGCAACAGTAGATCACTGGAGTATAGAGCTGAGTTGCTAGTAAAATTGTACCCGTTTCTACGTCATAAAAATTCACAAGCATGGCACCTTCTGTTACCATTTACATGCCAGGAAATTTAGTTGTTTGGTGGTGTAAGAGCATTAATGAAAGAATAAAGAAGCAATACATTTCAAAATTTCAAGCTCTGCTTTTATGATCAACACATCTCAGTAACACATGCTCACAGTTTTTCACTTTAGAGGCCGTATGTTTCTACACCTGCTTCCAGTAGGAATCCCATGTAGAGTGAATAAATGGAATAACATTTAGCAGGAGGAAAATAATAAATATCCTTTGTGATGTTCCATTTTCAGGAATGAAAGTTCTCACAGAAACAAATTATCCCAGATCCGTGTGTGTGTGGGGGGGGATGGAGTGAGTTATTCTGCAAAGGACTGTGCTCTTCTCCAATTTCACAGTAGAGATAAAAACTATTAGCATGTACAACTGCAATCTGATCAGGTATTTAGATGAAAAATAGGCTGGCATTACCCCCCCCCCCCCCGCTGGTTGGCTTGCTATTTGAACAGTAAATTCCTTGGAACAATAGTTGATCACTAAGTGTAATAGCCAATATATTGCAGTTAGCTAGGAACTAAAATAAAATGTAAAGCAGGGGTGTCAAACATGCGGCCCGGGGCTGGATCACGTCCCCGGAGGGCTTCTATCAGGCCCGCAGTAGAACTGGCTGTCTTCTGCTGCTTCTTCCAGTTCTGCTGCTGCTACGTCATCGTAGGTTTGCAGCTTACAGATACACACCTGAACGGCATACTCAAGATTGCAACAGCACAGACATTTTGATGCAATAATTCAGAGCAAGAGGTGTCAGTTATCAGACACTGTTAAATAAACAAAATATTGCAAGAGTGGCAATGTTTTAAGCATGTTTTTATTTTAAGTAAAAAAAACCACTTTGTGTTTGTGTCCTTTATAAAGTTTATATCTCCGCTACCAGGCATTACATTTTATGACACACATGGCCTGGCCCAACAAGATCTCATTTACGTCAGATCCGGCCCTCATAACAAATGAGTTCAACACCCCTGATGTAAAGTAACCCTATCCTCCCCTCCCCCAACCCACATCAAGTACCAAAAATGCCACATCACAGAGGAAAAAATATGAACAGAAATAATTTGATAAGTTTCATACTCTTAGAAGAAGAAGAAGAGATTGGATTTATACCCCGCCCTTCACTACCCAAAGGTGTCTCAGAGCGGCTTACAAACTCCTTTCCCTTCCCCTCCCCACAACAGACACCCTGTGAGGTAGGAGGGGAGAGGGAGCTCTTGACGGAAACTGCTCTTTTTCAAGAACAGCTCTTATCAGAACTACGGCTTGCCCAAGGCCATCCAGCCAGGTGCAAGTGGAGGAGTGGGGAATCAAACCTGGTTCTCCCAGATTAGAGTCCGCGCACTTAACCACTACACCAAACTGGCTCTGTTGAATACACTTGAAAGATGCAGGATACATTGAATACACTTGAAGATGCAGCCACATGACACAGACACTTTCTCTTGTCTTCAAATAATCAGGAAGACAAATCTCTAATCAATAAAAGAGTTACCTTCCTCCTTTTTCTCCCCTTCAAAAATGACAATGAATTTGTCACCATTCATCCCTTATATGAACTACTCTATTTTATCTTGATTTTTCACAAGTTAAGAGGTATTTCCATTAAAAAGTATACTTAGAAAAATGACTGAATGTATCTACAAAAATGAACAAATTTCTCAGAACTAACTTACTGTCAAATCCAATCTTATAGAGCAAACAAAATTTTAAAAATCATCCTTTTATCACTCCTTCTACCTGTGAAATTGATAGTCTTGTGCCTGTCATGGCGGAGAAAAGGGACTACGCTAAGTACGGATTTCTAAACACTCTCAAGTATTCTTAGGTAAGCAGAAAAAATATTTGTAAACTTTAAAACAGAATGAATGTCTCTCTTCCCATGGAAAAAAGAACGCTACATGCTGTGGGAATGATCTCTTACAAGAGCTGCAAACACTGACCACACATGAGCATTAGTTGGAGGAAAAGGGGAAACCAGGGAGAGGAATTTCCCTTGATCAAGTTCTTGAATGCCCTCTTGGACATACACCTTGACATGGTGAGGGGGTTTATGTGTTAGTGAAGCTGAGAGCAATATTGCAAGGGGTCTAAATGCCTGTCAGAATTATTCAAGGAGGAATGGTTACAGCTGAAACCCCGAATTAAGATGTATCCACCCTGTTCAGGAATCAGCGGCCACATCAGCAAAAGAGAACAGAGAGTTCCAGTGGTGATGGAGGTGGAGGAATCCTTGAAGGGTAGATACTGGGCAGCAGAAGTAGTGTAAGGTGACACTGGTGGAGGATCTTTCATAGACAATGTCAGTGCCACTTGAGATAACCCTGGTTGGCACTGCGCAGAAGAAGGCCAATTCTGATAAACTCTTACCTCAAAAACCCTATGATGAGACAATCTAAAATGAAAATAAAAGATATAGTGTTGGAAGATGGAACTTCCAGATCGTTTGGCACATAATCAGCTACTGGGGAAGAGTACAACTGGTGCTATTCTTAATCATGCAACTGAACTAAAACCAAAAGAACATCCTGCTTCAATCCCACCTCTTTCCTCCCCTATCCCACCTCCTCCCACCTCTTTCCTCCC
>NW_015166424.1:1084182-1132167 GCF_001447785.1 Gekko japonicus
GGATGACATACATGCATTCATGGGTTGGTTCTACTTCACCTAGCTATTGGTGAACACATTTAGTTGCATGTGACCACTTACTTGCTTTACACTGCATTCCCAGATTTGTGCAACTGATTTCATTCCATCTTCCTTTCTTGCCTTTCTATCCATTTCTGTGCTCAGTAAAATCTGATTTAGATTGAAGGTGTCTCTTTTTCTCACTCATATTAGACTATGCACATGGAGGGATGTCTATATGCGTAACCCCAGCCTCAAGAACCTATTGGGCAGTAACACACACATTCTTTTTTTCAGAGGTCATTTCGGGGGGAACACGGGGAAACACAGTTCCCCCGGTTGAGGTAAGGGGGCGGGGCACATGACGAAGCCCCGCCCCCTGCTTCCGGCCGCCCTGCTTCCAGCCCTCGTTCAGCCAGGAGGAGGCAGGAGAAGAGGGAGCGTAAGTTGCTTCCTCCCCGCCTCTCCCCACCCCTGCCTGCCTGGGGCCAGGGAGGGCCTTGGCGGGGCTTCCTCACACTCCTGCTGGCCTTGCAGGTCCACTGCCGGGCCCCTGATGTCAGGGGGTGTGGCATATGCTAATGAGTTATGCTAATGAGTTCCCCTAGCTCTTTTTCTACGAAATGACCCCTGCTTTTTTTGTTTTGTTTTTTAAAGAGGAGACTCCAGCCAAATGAGATCCTCAGGAAAGAAGCCCACTCACATGCCAGCATTATCATGCTCCCAGCAAGGGACAAACACAACTGCCTCCAAATGGTATTATACTTGGAAATGAGTTTTTCATTTCACCAATAGAAATGATAGTCAAACGGATTAACTGATAGGTCTAAATTTAGCTACAAGAGTAAAGAAAGCATTCAAGTTTTTAAAGCAACAAAGCCCAAAGCCCCATTTCTATTTTGGTCATGCCAGTACATGTGGTAGCTGTCCCAAGTTTGCTGCTGGAATATGTTTGAAACCCTTAACAGAACTGATGCAATCCTAATTCTGTTAAAGGACATTATCTGATTTGCAGTGCTGATTTTGAGAAACTTTGTATAATTTGCCGAAAAGGCTTGTAAAACAGCATGAATCCCATTTTTTATTACAACTCATAATTTATATCAAACAACACTTGATCTCTTTCACAATCACATATGCCAACAAAATGCAGCTTTCCCCCTTCTTGCAATATATATTTAACACTGGAAAGGGAATAGTCTCTGTTCTCCAAGTGGGCACATTGTGTTCTTTGATTAAAAAAAAGACCATTATGCAACATCTGCTAAAATATTCCCTTCTGCTCAGAATTGTTTCTGTAAGATGCAGTTTGTGTCCATGTCATTTGTTATGAACCATTTGATCACCCTCAGAGTGTCTGACTAGGATCTGGGAGACCCAGGTTTGAATCTCTGCTCTGCCATGGAAGCTTGCTGGGGGACTCGGGGCCAGCCTTTCATGAGTCACAGGGTATGGTCACACTGGCAGCTTGGCATGGCATGGCGGCTCCTCAAACTGTACCAGTTTAAATTGTAGCAGAGTATTTCATCCAGACCACACACCCTGTGGTGTGTTACCTGCGCAGCCATCCCATGGGGGAACATCCACATTAATGTTGCGCTTCAACCACAGGAAGAGCTGTAAGGGTGGGTTTTATTTAATTGCAAGTGGATGGATGTACATATGTGCAGATAGGCAGCAACTAAAAATAAAATAAAATAACCCAGTGGTGGAAATGGAACTGCAAGTTCAGATGTCCCTTCCGGGTTCCTTTTGCTGCAGGAGAGTTCAGATGTCGGAAAACTCCGAGGGAACTGCGAACAATCCATTAATGCCAGACTTTATTCTGCTTCCATTGCAGAACAGCATGGGCTGCCAACCACTGTGCTGTGGGAGGCAGATGTCCTCATCTGTAGGGGACCATTTATTCCACTCAGGTAACACCACTATATCACCACAAACTGTCTGTGTGACCACAGCCACCGTTTACTTCTCTGTGGCCCCGATCACACACAGAGTTTGCCGCGGGAGAGCCATGAATGCCAGGCAGATTATATGGGCGCGATCACACCACCACATCTGGCAAGCGAGGTGCACCCGTGGCCAACCGGTGTCGTCCAGCCGAAGATGCAGAGTTTAAAAGTACCTGGGAAACGCCAGTATTAAATGGTTGCGATGGGCTGCAGACAGATGCTCTCCGTCTGATCGCCCCAGTGCGCTCCTTTGTCCCTGCTTCCTGGTTGGAGTGCGCTGGAGACAACTGCCCAAGGAAACAATGCCATTGCATTTATTTATTTATATTTACATTTATACCCCGCCCTACCCCGAAGGCTCAGGGCGGCTAACAGGGGCACAAAGTGCCAAGGTAAAACAATAGCATATAATTTTAAAACAATAAATTACAATAAAATATAAACAATTTACAGTAAATAAAGAAGGGAAGATCTTAACTTCACATAGCTACCAACGATCTTATCCTCAGCACCACGCTCCACGCTCCACCCTTGGGGGCCAGGCAATCAGATGTTAAATCGCTAGGGCATAGGGCAAACAGATGGAATGGTGGTGGCAGCAGCTCCTATCCAAAGGCCTGGCGGAAGAGCTCCGTCTTGCAGGCCCTGCAGAACTGAGAGAGGTCCCGCAGGGCCTGGATCTCCTCCGGGAGCTCTTTCCACCAGGTAGGAGCCGCCACCGAAAATGCCCTAGCCCTAGTCACAGCAAATTTAGCTTCTCTCGTGCCTGGAATTTCCAGGAGATGCCTCCCTCCCAACCAAACTGCCCTTGGGGGAACATATGGAGAAAGGCGGTCCCTCAGGTAGGCTGGACCCTGATTGCATTGGGGCGCATCAAATTGCAATGGCACTCATAGCCACGCCTCCCCCCGCGTTATCCAGCCTGTGTGACTGGGACCTGTGACTCACAAAAGCTATAGGTGAAATAAATGTTGTTTGATTTTAAGATGCCGCTGAACTCTTGTTTCATTTTGCTACAACAGACTAATAGGGCTATCCCTTTGCAATGTACATTAGGACCTGGACCTATGGAATCCAACCTACCAGGCTGAGCTAGGTCGCAGGTTGTGCTTATTGGTTTTTTATAGCAGACAAAAAGGGGTGACATTCTAGAAGTAATCTTGAGAATTCGATTCATGTTCCTAAATATACCTGTCATACCAATCCTCTCTTCAACATATACACAAATTTCTTGGAGATGAGAACAAACTGAAATAATTAGAGTCTATTTAAGACTGTTCACCCTCCTGCACTTTTCTGGATATTGTTAAAATTTGGGACGCTTCAAAAGACTTTTCAGTAATTGAGTGATGCCTTCACACATTCTATAACATGGGCTATCAGGTGGGCAACGACTGTCCATCATGCTTCCCTGTACCCATGTTGCCATGAACACAATCAGTGTGTCTGAAGACGTAGTCAGAAATAAACACTTTGCAAACAAGAAGCTACACATTAGATAAGAGAACTGTGAGAACATGCTGGGAAAACTGATCATTTAAAGGCATGATATGACACCCAACAATATAGAAAGCGATGAGAATGGAACTCCTCCAAACAATAGGAGCTGTGCTGAGAACCAGTAAGTTAAAATGGTATAGCTGGAAGCTGGGATGAGGAGACAAGAGCTTGCTGAATTGTTTTAAGGACACCATACGGATCACTCATCATATACTATCCTGAAACAGAGAGAGCATTACTGAATTACAGCTTGATGCTGTGGAGTAATTATAATGGTTTAATCAAAGTCCGATATAATAAAAAATTATGCCTGGAAAAGAGTTCCCCCCCCCCTCTCTCTCTCTCTCTCTCTCTCTCTGCATGAGCAGTTTAAAAGCTAATTTCAAGTCCAGTAGCACCTTAGAGATGAACAAGGTTTGGAGGGCGTAAGCTTTTGAGTCAAACCTCCCTTCATCAGATGAAAGGACCTTTGACTGTCAACAGCTTATACCCCACGAAATCTTGTCCCTAAGGTGCTAGGGACTCAAATCTAGCTGTTCTACTGTAGACCACCACAGCTAGCCTTTAAACCTAATTTAAAAATTGAAATCCCATACCTTTATTTTTAAAGACAAACCCTCTTGTCTATGACAAGTTATCTCACACATCAGTTCACAGCTACATATCCAAACCAGAATCCTACCCTAGAACCAGGGGTCATTTCCTGCAGGAGCGCACAGGAGTGGAGCTCTGGCAGTAAAGAGCCCAGGGGGCAGGCACATGCAACAAGCCCCACCCCCTGCTCCCAGCAGCCCTCAGTCAGAGCAAGAAGCAGCCAGGTAAGTTGCAGAGCTCCCCCCGCCCCCCCGGTCCAAAACATGTAAGCCGCTCAGAGCCCTTTGGGGGTGAGCGGGATATAAATTGAAATATAAATAAAATAAATAAATAAACAGTCCAGTGGCACCTTTAAGACCAAGTTTTATTCAGGTACAAGCTCTCCCTCCTCTGCAAGGACAGATCTGCACGTTCCCCCCCCCCCCAATAGCTAGCAATCCAAAACAGTCCAGTGGAGCCTGAGCGATGGGTGTTACCTTCCGACACACTTCTCTCAGACTTCAAGCCTTATTTCCTCATTCATCTCATTCTTGTAGTTGGTAAGCAAAAACAATGTTTATTGTCTTTGAACCCAACAACTTCTATACTGCATGTAGACTTGCTAGGTTGCCTTCTATAGCAACTTCCTGCCCTTGCTACCCTGGGTCCTGCCCTGACTCACTGTAGCAAAGGGCACAAAAGATGTGGAATTGCATTATGTGATGCTGTTTCCCTCACTCTCCATCTCAAATGCTCCCGCAGGGCCCCTATACCTTCCTGGCTGGCAATCTAAACTATATATGTCTCTGTAAAGTACAGCTTCAGAATCTAGCTCCATACTATGTCTATTGTGGTCAACTCAGAATGAAGAAATAACTCCTGTGGTCTCCTAGTTAGTTAGTAGAGACTGTGCATGACCAAAATAGCCAGGCACAAATCCACATTATGAGTTGCAGGATTAATTTATCTTCCTACAATAGGAAAAGTTCTCGAAGTAATAATAGAATTCTTCACAATGACATTATGGGAAGCTATTAGCATCTTGCTTGTCAACCATGGCAGAGAGAATCCGGCTGATTATTTTAATATCTTCACAAACACTTAATCTTGCAAACACTATAATGGTGTGATAACAGTAAATAAATATACTGACTCCCTGACCTTCCTCTCGAGATGAGCACCAACGAGTAGCTCTGGACAGAGCTGTGCAATACCATCACTATGACACACCCAGCCTATTCAGTGAGCTGCAGATGGATAGTGCAGTGCACACCCAAGTGTGTGTCTAGTTAGCCACAAGCATAAACTCACTCCTGCACCCAAATATTTACACTTTAATTTCGTTTTAAAGCCTGTGCCAGTATACAAGAAGGTTTTTCAGTAAAAAAAAAACAACCAATAAACTCTGAAGTCATTTTTAAACCCTGGATTTTTTCCTTCTCAGGGAAGCTGAGAACACTGAAATGAACATGATTGTCATGCTTAAACATGTGAGCCAAAGACTTTATTGGATCACTTCAATGTTTTTGTCCCAAGTTTGAAATCAGCTGTCATATTAAGTAGCAGCCCCATAGCTAAGGACCTTTTAGGGAGGGGGCCTGGGGGGGCACCTGCTAATCCAATCAAAGGCTCCAGGGCAAGGGCTGCAGCAGCCACAGCCTCTGGGTCCAGCTCCCCCCCCCAAGGAGCCCCAGTGCCTCTTCCCATGACACAGCACCAGGGACAGCCTCTGAAATCACTGCCCTTGTCCTCCCTGTGAACAGGCTGACAGGCAATCAGGGGGAGCTGGGGTAGGGGAGCCGAGGCTCAGGAAGGGGGCCCATAAAAACTGCTAGGGGGCTGGGCCCCGTGGGCCCCATGTTAGCTACGGGCCTGTTAGGTAGATTTGTGTTTGTGCAACTGCCAGCTTTTTTCTTGCCTATATTATTTTGTATGCTACAAGATCATGAGTAAATGAAGGCAGCCAATCAAAGCAGCTATGAGTCATGATATGGGTTGAGAGCCATGCTGTTATGTAGGAATGATAAATCTTTCCACTGAGTAACTACTGATCTGAACAACCGGCCTGCCTTTCCTATTAAAAAAACAACAACAGGTCAGGCAGACACAACAGGCCAAGTATACAAGCCATGCAGCCCTTGAGATATCTCTTTTTGCAGAACAAAATTTTAACAAGAATTTGATGGACGCAGGGGAGTAAACTATGACACTCATGAGGCAGTGAGAGAACACGTAAGTGCATCATTCACCCACATCCAGACAGTTTGCCTGCCTTCGGAATTAACAAATGCCAAGTCAGGCAGCCATATGGGACACAGAGGCTCCTCACATCTGTAAATCACTGTGAAAAGACACAGGGGTTTTTCTTTTGGTTTAAGAATATGGCAAACTGCAGGCTTGTTTGAGGGGTGGGGGTAGCGGAGACAGAAAACCTGCAGGAATTCACTATGAGATTATGTGTGCACAACTGGCTTCTTGGTGCGATCAAACAGGTTCAAACTGCTCAAATGCTGGAGAACTAAGACTACACCAGTAACAGCCAAGATGAACAGACTACAAACCAAACTGATTGATGATAAGACATCACTGGTTATGTCTAATTGATTAAAATATATTGTTCTACTTTTGATAGCATATTAAAAACGAAATACACCTTTACCTGTAGTGAATATTTGATTGTTCAAAACATCTGTACTACATTACTGTGGCAATGACTATAATAGAGCCCTTCAGTATTAAGTGTTAAAAATATCCTTTTTACTTTTTCTTAGCGCAGAAAGAACACAAAGAGAATCTAATTAACATGCCTAGTGTCTCTCCAAAATTTAATTCAAACACAAAGTATGCTATCAAAGGCTTGAACATAAGACTGCAAAGTAATTTGGAATGACTGAGCAATCTTGCACAAATACCTTAATTTTACTCTAATGGGCCCATAAGAAAAATGACACTGGATGCAGGTAAAAGCAGTTTAACTTTAATTGCTTCTAAGTGTGAATAATAAAGTTATTAAGAATTTTCTTTACTCTTAAAGCTGTTTCACAATGGCTAAGGATGTGATGCCATAATCTGATAGATGCCCAAAGTCTTCTGATTACCTTGATATTAGATCTACCTCTGGTAATTTTTCCTCTTTCGTTGACATTGTTAGCACTTTTATGAATTCCTTAAAAAGGCATATAAGGTTTCAGCACCCCTAAGACCCCTATTAAAAAATGTTCTGTCCTCTGGAGAAAAAAAGGAACAAAATTCTTCGGAAAGGAACCCAAACTACCTTGGCAACATTTCCTCTCCTGTCTGTTCCCCCCTCCCCCCACTTTATTTAACCATAAGAGACAACTGTAATCCCCTGTTTTTATAAACTGTTAGCCTACAAAAAAAAGTCTTCACTATTCATTACATCTTTAAAGTGATATGCCGTTTCAGTAAATACTGTACAGCAGAGTGCTAAGTCACAAAGGGAAAGAAATGAGCAACAAACTGCTCTTTCTTTCCAAAGCCTGCATCTGTGATCAGGAAACAGAAGAAGCAACAGACAATCAGTGCTGTAAATTAAAAGCTGGTTATCACCCATCAGGTTTCCTGGCATTATAAAGATCCGCTGTTCTGAGCACATTAAAGCAATGCTGATAAGAGGGAAATGGTTTATTTATTTCTTTTCTGCCTAGGTTTTCAAAGAACCGTTCTATAAAAAGGAACGCACGTCTAAGGAACAGTGTCTTATCAGAGAGCTTTTCTATTAGCATTTCTTCAAAGGGGCCTGCTATTTGGTCTCAGCTACAAAGACAAGGATCTGCATTTGAATGCAGGTACGGAAAGTGAAATTTTGAAATCGGCAGAGCCCAAACTTTTCCTAGTTTTTACATATGAAATATAGGGATGCACTTGTAAGACCCTGACATAAGGGATGGTTCCCGCAGGGCCTTGTCTCCATATTCATTGCATATTGCTGAAAGCTCTGCCTGTTGCACTTGTATGCATTTACTGGTTTCTGAAGCCTAAATCTCACAGTGTAGTTACTGAAGAGTAACAGCAACTCAGACAACATTAAGCCACATTCATTACCTGGAACGATGGGAAGAGAGCAGCAGAGTTAATGGCAATGTGCTCATTTCCATGCCTCTGCACTGAAAGGGACCCCCCTCCCCCTCCTTTGATACGAGACTTCTAGAGACCCACAAGAGGACACTAAAAGCTGAACAATCCTGAGACACAGGTTATATACACAAACACAACTTTTTAATGGTATGTTAAAGATGTTCTGAGGACAAAACAGGGATATAGTAAGGGCATTTAAAAAAACAACAACTAGGGATTTCTGCCCCCCCATCAAGTTACTGCCAACCTATGGCAACTCTGTAGGGTTTTCAAGGCAAGAGACATGCAGAAGTGGTTTGCCATTGCCTGGCTCTGTATAGCAACCCTAGACTTCATTGGTGAGCTCTCATCCAAGTACTAAACAAGGCTGATGCCTGCTTAGCAACCAAGATTGGACAAGATCAAGCTTGCCTGCGCTGTCCAGGTCAGAGCTTTACTATGGATATGTCTTTTGAGAACAAGAATCGTCCCTGGAAAACAAAAGCTCTTGGAGCATATATGGAATTTCAGACAAAAGGGGACTGAGGAAAGAGCATAAACCCAAGATTACAGGGTGGGGAAGCAACAACAAAGATACACACTGAACAGGAGGATTCCTGTGTATTAGACAAGAGGGGGGGGAGATACAGTTGTATCAAATGGTTAGGGCTGCTATAGGTTCCCAGAAAAAGATTCTGTCTGCTTCTACCCTACCAACCTAAAAGCAAATTACCATGGTCAGCCCAGCAACATGGGCCATTAGGGTGGCAAAGTTTCTAAGAGCTGTGTCCTCCTACCCTCTCTTCTATTATCCCCTCTTGGCAGCCTAGTTCAACAGTTTATAATGAAATCTGGTTATTCGTATGAGGAGGGCACTACTGGCATGTCTTCCTGGATGGAGTGCTTCATTAGAGACATGATGTCAGCTTCTTCCCTTCTTCCTTGTGCATTTTCATTTGCTAATTTCTCTTTAGAACAAACCATAGAGTTGGGTCTATGAAGACTCCATTACTCCAAGTGAGGGAGGAATCTTTTTCTCCAAAGTAAGACTCTCTCTCTGCCTCTATGGGTAAGACTCCTGATTTAGCAGAAGGGAGTTGTGTATCATACCACTGTACCCGCACTGGTAAAGTATGGCTTCAACCCATATGTAATTAATTCTCAGAAGCAGCTCTAGTCAATTCACTGGTTTCTTACATGAGTGTATTAACCTAAATGCCCTGGTGATTCATGCCAAAGGAATAAATCATTTTAATGCATTGATGACATTGCTATACTTATTATCATGTATAAAAATAACCCAAACATGCTTAAAAATTAATCTGTAATATAACAAAAAGATGGTTGAATCTTGCAGTAAATGTTGCCCCGTAGTACTGATGCTTCTTTAATATTTTAGTTACATGCATCAGATTTTTTAAAAAGGCAAAAATCTAAAACATAATAATTATTTCCTTTTACCAGCTGAAACCTCCCTTTATTAGCACAAATGGACATTTTCCCTCATATAGTTCAAAATGGTTTTCAAATTCTTTGTGTCATGTTTATCTTAACCTTGAAGTAAGATTAGTCTGCAGCCAAGGAGAAGTTTAAAACATACTGGCATTTGACTTCATGCAATATACATAGAGAAAGTAGAAATCTGAAATATTTCAAATCTGACAAGAGAAAACGTGCCTATAAAAAATCAAGCTTGCCTTGTCTTTATGGATGATATGTTCTAAATAACAAGACTGGGAATAAAATAATTTTCCTGGTACAATTTTGTACTCAGCAAGACACAATATAGTTTCCTTTCTTCTGGTAAAAATGAATTGCTTGTAGTCCTCGCCTTGCCATTCTAAGCTATCACCACGCTGCACATTTAGCATTTGTTTTAGCATGTCAAGAAGAATGGCTGATCTGCATGGCTGAAGTCAGGAAGTCATCTGCCCTCTATTTCAGATGGATCATGACCCTGAAAGCTTATTGTATTCCCTGATAATGGATGGTATGGCTTGCTTGCTTAAGTCATCTGAATCCATTTGTTCTGCAGACATCGCACTGCAGTCTGTCTGCTTTCTGTAGTGCACCAGGTGTTGACTATGTAGGTAGATGGGAATGGCCTGTTTGGGTAGTGGTACTTTGAAGTGAAAGATCCGATGATGCTTTTTTGTCCCCTTTCATCTCTGGAGTTCTTATTTTACATTAAGTTCGCAAGCATGGATTCCCAAGTATCCCTTCAAAAACACCTTAAACACAGTGATGGCAAAATAATTGGGATCCAACTACTGAATAATTCAGGGGATTTCTCATATTTTAGGGAATGTCCCCAGTCATGACTCAGAATGCACCTGGCCTAATAAACTAATCAGGATTTGAGTGAGATCAGCTTGGCCATATTCCAAACTAGGTTTGCCAGGCTTCTTCCCTCAAATCCTGGGAGCTTTGGGGGGGATGGGCACAAGGAGGAGAAGGATTGAATGCTATTGCAATGTCACTTCTTGTTTTGACCAAGGAATTGGCCTCATCCCCCCCCTTTTCTCGTGCCACTCGTTCAAGCAGTGATGGGGGCTGGGAGGCAACAATGGGAGGTCTCCTGTTATTCTGGGTAAGGTGGAAAACCTAATTCCAAGATGACATCATGCTCCTGATAATGTTATATAGAAGACACATCAGCCTAGACAATCCTAAACACACACCTTCATCTAATCCAGAGGTCATTTCGGGGGGGAACGCGGGGGATCACAGTTCCCCCGGGTGAGGTACGGGGGGTGGGGCACATGACGAAGCCCCACCCCCTGCTTCTGGCTGCCCCGCTTCCGGCCCTCATTCAGCCAGGAGGAGGCAGGAGAAGAGGGAGGGTAAGTTGCTTCCTCCCTGCCTCTCCCGACCCCTGCCTGCCTGGGGCCAGGGAGGGCCTTCGCGGGGCTTCCTTGCACTCCGCCGGCCTTGCAGGTCCACCGCTGGGCCCCTAATGGGGCTCGGCAATGGAGCTGCAAGGCTGGCGGTGGTGGCCGGGACCGTTGGGGGCGGGGTGTGTGGCCTTATGACACACTTCCGGTGATGTCAGGGGGTGTGGCCTTATGACACACTTCCGGTGATGTCAGGGTGTGTGGCATATGCTAATGAGTTATGCTAATGAGTTCCCCTAGCTCTTTTTCTACAAAATGACCCCTGATCTAATCCCACTGTATTTCTGAAATTCATAAACTCTTTATGGAAAAGTAGCAACAGCAGGGAGTCCCTTTAGCAACAGAGGCCTGGACATCTTTCCATGACACTGCCGTTAGTTCCAAATGTTTCATAGTCCAGATTCTATTGAGAATTTAGAACTATGATTACCAGCCCCTGGTCTGGGACGAAGGGCTTTTGAAGGAGGGACCAGGGATTGTGTGATGCCATGACAACATTTCCTGTAACTAGAAGTGACATTATGGTGTTCCAGCAACGATTTAGCAAAATTTGGTGGGTTGCTAGAGTGTCCAGCAATGCAGGATGTCACCTCTGCAACTGAAATTGACATTGTGGCACTGCTGAGAGGTCACCTCCCATCTTTCCCACTGCTGCACTGAGTAGCAGTGGAGGACCAGAGGCAGGGAGCAGGAGGTCTCCTGCTATAGCTCAGATACACTCATAAGCAAAATCCATGGCTACTGAGTCACCTGGGAAACATCTAGATCTAATGGGCTGAACACATATGCACACAGAATTTAGCATTCTAAGCCACCAAAGACCCTGAGGGGATTGGAAGTGATTCTCACTTTGTATCTCAACCAAGTATTACCAGCTAGAGAAATCCATTTATGAACCACCTAATTACTAACTTCTCTTGTGTGATCTAGAAAACTGAAAGTTATGATTTCCCAGTTTGTGGAAGCTGAAACACGATCTCACATGAGTTTTTTGCTCCAGCATTCCACTACTCACATGAGAAGTCCTCATCTAATTTACACATGCACAATTGGATATTAATCAGTACAGGCAGCCTAAAATCCTGGGATAGCAGCAGCAGTTTTTCTGTTCTCATGACACCAGTAAGGGAATTCCTGAGGGGCAGAATTATGAATAGCAGTCTCATACACATTATATTTGGTCCTGCAAATACATACCAATAGATTGCTGACATTCTTTGTGAGTACTCAACAAGTAAGTAAACCATAGCATTCATTGCCAGTACAGGTAGCAATGACCACAAGCATAAATGACTCTAAAATAATGTTAGAGACTTATGGAGGCTTCTAGCCATGGTAAATAAAGACAACCTCCATATTTAGAGGCAATAAACCTCTGAAACCCAGTGCTAGTAGGCAAAATTGCCCTCCAGGGCAACTGGTTGGCCACTATGTGGAACTGGATGATGGTACAGAGATCACTGGCATGACCCAGCAGGGATCTTCTTATGTTGTTATAAAGTTTGCATCAAACTATACCTTGAATTTGTGGCATATTATACTGCAACTTTCCTTTTTTCTTTAATTTCCCAGTGTGATCCAGTAACAACTATGGCTGCCAACCTGTTAGTTTTATACACATGCTTACTGTTGTGAATGCTTGAGTCTAGGAAGCAGGGAGATGTGCATCTAGTTCTCATGTACATAAAATTAAACAAAGGAGGGAAAACAAACAAACTTGGAAGATTTTGCAGAAGAAGTGATGTGAATTATTACAGCCTTGGGTAACATTAACTAGGCACTAAGCAGCATGAATTTTATGTAGCAATTTATTCTGTTGTTCAAAGGGAACATATTTGCCATGGTAATTTTCTCATCGAATTCTGAAACATGTCATCTCTAAGACAAAAGAACATCATATTAAAGAATTATGTACACATCTATGCAAGACAATACCTCTTCTAAATATATAAGGGGGGTTAGGATCAGTGAGAAGAAAAATATGTACCACTTTTTTTCTTCAGCTCTTACAAATGATTTGTTTAGACATTTCATACTTCTTTTGAGTCTTACAAAAATCTCTTTATAAAACAGAAACAAGTAATTCTATGCACAAAGAACAGACGCAACAGGTTCTGTCAGTGCAGTTTGATTCTGAATAGGATGTTCAGGTGGGAGAGAAAGAACACCGTAAAATGTGGAAGAAAGACTATATCATTTAAATAAAGAGCTAATTAAAGATTAACTAGAAAGAGCAAATTGAAGATTTACTGGCTATTCCCTTTCCAGTTCTATTAACAAAAATAAACAAAACTAACACACATAAAATATACTGAACATGTTACAGCATACAGTAATACTAGAAGAATACATACACAGAAAGACATCTTGCCCTTTCCCTACTAGTAGGCTGCGGTCACACGTAACAGAAGCCACACAAGTGAGACGGAAAACAGACGGAGTTTCCGGGCGCGATCTCACCAGCACATCTGGGAAGCGTAGCACTCCCGTGGCTCAACCGAGGCTTCCAGCCAAAACTGCGTGGCAAAAAACTAGTACCTTGGAGGTACTAGTTTCCGGAAACTGCGGGGCAAGGTACTAGTTTCCGGAAACTGCGGGGCAAGGGCGGGCGTCTGATCGCGTTTCCGGAGGCATCCGGCGCCCGCCCATGTCCCCTTGCAAATAAGGTGTTTATTTTTTTGTCCAAGTCTCTGTGGATGCGCATGCGCACCCAACGGAGCATGCGCATTTGTCATGTACACAAAAATAAAAAACAGTTTGCCGCGGCGCGCACTTCTTCATTGCGCGCCGGCTTGTCCTGTGATCGGCACCTCTCCCTTGCCATGGAACCTCCACGGTACCTCCACAGGACCTCCACAGGAGCTCTGATCACGTAACTGCGCAGTAGTTTGCCCCAGGGCAAACAGCCACGCTTCTCCTCTGCAGTTTCCTGCCCGTGTGACCGGGGCCTTAGTAAGCAGCATATTCACAGTCTGTTTTAACATCTATGTTCTACAAAACAGGTGTGCGCCACAATTGATATGGGTCCTTGTCATTTATTTTCTCAATTGCAATCTCCTATTAAACTCTGATCTCCATGGCTGCCCTGCTTCTATAGGGGTTCTTGACTCATCTCTTGTACTGCTACATTGGTTTATAAAACAAAGGTTCCAAGGCCCTCTTACTGCCATTTCTTTAGCAGTTCTGGTGTAACAGAAATGCACGGCAGTCATGGTCACGGTCATGGGAGACCTAAGCAATGGAATAATTTAGTAGTTTTATCCTCATAAGCAATGCTCCCTCTAAGCTTATGAGCAAAAATTCTACTTTGTGAGCTACTGGCATTAAAGTTGTGAGCGAGCGATTTGGCCACTGCATAAATCAGTTTGTTCTGGAGCCATCCTTCCTGAGCTAAGACAAAAATGTGTGAGCCGGAAGCTAAAAAACTGTGAGCTAGCTCACACTAACTCAGCTTACAGGGAACACTGCTCATAAGTATGGTTTTCATTTCTCCAGCTTTTGAATGTCACCTTCCCAGTACAAATTGGAAAATTTCCTGAGAAATTCATTGTTTGCAGCACTTAATTACTATTGCTTGTGCCATATGATACAGCCTTAGAAGATATCATTTTCAGACTACCAGTGACTGAACAGCCAAAATTTTCTCTAGAAAGGAAAAACAAACTTCTATGATCAAATGCAACTCTATTTTTAAAATCCTAATAAAGAGATGGTGCTTTGTAGTAGATGCCTCAGAGTTACTGAACTTCTGTCCCTGATAAGGCTGTCAGCCCCGCAGCCGGGGTGGGAACGCCCTATTCCTCCAACTATCACCCTCCACCACTGGCCATCGGGAGACCAAATGCTGTGGGCAATTGGGGAGATGTCAGTAGCTTCTCAACATGCTAACATTATGCTCCATGTACCTGGAAGTGATATCATCACATTGCTGGTAACACTGGGGATGCTCTGGTATTTGAACATCCCTGGTGATGCACTGATATCACTTCCACTGACCTGGGCCTCCCCTGCCACTGTTAAATCCCCCCTCCCCTGTCAGTTGCCTGGGGTAACCTGGCAACCCTAGTACCCGAAGACTCACCAGAGTTTGAGTCTGAACATTTTTTGTTTATTTTTATTTGTTCTGCTTGTAATCTATTGACTAGTGGATTAGTACAACCTAGTGAATTAGAACATCACAGTTTTAGACAATCTCTTCTCTATAATAATTCTGTTTTGGTGACTTCTGGATCCGGCCTCAATGACAGAGGATGTGCGTTGAGCTCCCTCTTCCACTTTCTGATCCTTTCACTTTCTTTAGGCTACATTTCAACGCCTCAAACTCCCTCCTGTAGAGAGGGGTTTGGTAGGGGACTTTGCTGGAATTAGACTAAGAGAGTGGTGACTCTCTTAGTTTAGCCAGGTGTCCTGAAGCAAGGAAGTGAATAGAAGCATGGACGAGATTTGCAAGTCACGACGAGCACAAGGGGAGCCCAGAGGATTCCACAGAGTTGGGAAGAAACAACCCCACAATCCGACATTTGCAATATAAGTTAAGTAAATTCAAATTAAGCTCACCCTATTTAAGTCCCAAGGAGGGGTAGGATTTTGCCAGGGGGAAAAAAAACCCGGGTCCTAAATTAGAAAATCCAGCAGATATAGATAAGTGGCTAGTGAATTAAAATTGGATAAGTGACCAGTTAAATAAAAGTAGATTAATGGAGGATGGGGGAATATAACAGGGTTTCTTTTTTTTTCCTTTTTGTCTCTTCGAGATAAGCACATATGTCTTTAAACAGAGCTGCGTGCATGATGATGCACATGGTGGCGAGGAGCAGAGTTGGCGGAGGTGTAAAGTGGCAATGTTAGGAGCTGAGAGGAGGAGATTGGGGCCAGAGGAGCGACACGAATAGAGAGCGACCGGAGCAGCACGGAGAGAGGTGGGAGAGGAGAGGCTGGTGACGTGGCAGAGCTGGGGGCCGGGAGCACAAAGGCTGAAGCAGAGGGAGAAGAGTGACGTGGAGCAGCAGCGACGAGAGCAACGAGAGCTGAGTGAAGTCAATTTACAGCGGAGAGAAAGCGGAAGTGGCTGGGACACCAAAAGACATTAAGAAACATTAATACTAGACTGTTAGGCAGTAAAGGGAGTGACAGAGGAGGAAGAGTAGGAACGGCTGGAGACTTTAAGAGGCAATAAGAGACAATAAGAGATAGGAGGAATAGTGTGATAGGAAAGGAACAGAAAATTTCTGGTTAGAGTAACTGACATTGATTTGAAGGGGAAGTAAGGGAACAAAATATATAGAAGGAGAGAGGGAGAAGGAAATAAATATAAATAATAGCCATATAAGGAACCAAAAAATTGAAAGAAATTCAACTTAAAATAAATTATAAAATTATTATAAGGAGACGGGGGGAACCAAATAAATAATTAAAATTAAAAACAACTAAAAACAAAAATGCATAAAGATATTGTATTATATTATATGTAGACAAGCAGAAGACAACACAGAGAAATATAATCTATGGCTTCAGGTTTTTCAGCTAGCAGAAAGAACTCAATACCCTCACCTGGACAGTTAGGAAATACAAGTCATCTTAAATACAGCAACATGAACATACCCCAGGCAACTATGAAAGAACTGAATAAAATGATACATGACAGTGTCACTCAAGCAAACAAACAGTTGAAATGACCTTGCCTACCCTAATAGAACCTCTAAGAAATAAAATGGATGAAATAACAACACAAATTAATACAGAAACACAAGAAATTAAAAAACAGATAATGGATAACAAACAAGAAATAATGCAGATGTCCTCCAAACAAGAAAAAATTAAAGAAAAATGATAAGACATAGACTTTGAAGTTTTAGAACTAAAAGCTAAAAATGAAAGAATAGAGGACACCCTCATAAATTTTGAAATGGACAAGGCGGCACAAATAATAAGGTACCAAAACATTCCAGAGACTATTGAAAAGAACTTGAAAGATGAGTTAGCACATAATTTAGCTGAACAGTTACAAATAGGCATGAAAGAAGAAATAAAGAACAACATTGAAGACATATATAGGCAGAATTCTTCATACACCAAGAAGCATAAACTTCCGAGGGAGGTACACGTAAAGTTTTATAGGAAAGATAGGAAGGAGAAAATACTCAAAGCGACATATGAAAATAAAGTCACCATTCAAGGAGAGGAAATTAAATTTTAAAGGAAGTGCCTTGGAGAGTAAGGGAGAGAAGAATCCCCTACGCAAAACTGACAAATCTTTTGAAGAAAAATGGAATAGTCTTTAGATAGTTGGTTCCAGAAGGGGTGCTATTCACGTTTGACAGCAGGAGGCAAAGGATAGACTCAACATTTAAAATTGATAATTTTCTGGAGAAGTATGGAGAAGAGTTGGGGCTTCAAAAAGAAGACAAAGAAGAAGATGAGGAGAGGAAAATAAGGACCTAGAAGAGGAGGAAACCTCAGAACAAGAAGAAGGAAATAGTAAAGAAGTGACTACCAAAAAAGGGAAGAAAAAAACAAATAAAACTACATATCAGATCTTAACGAGATTCAAATAAAAAACAAAGAAAGAAGCAGCAAGAAATAAATATGGCATTGACAAAGTAACTTAAAATTTTATCTATTAATATAAATGGGCTGAACAGCCTCAAAAAAGAAGGAAAACATTTCATCAAATAAACAAAAATCAAGTGGACATTGTCTGTCTACAAGAAACTCATATAAAGAAAGATGACAGTACATTTTTGGTTAATAAAAAATTGGGAAATGCTTTTATAGCATCAGACCAAAAGAAGAAAAGAGGGGTAGTAACCTACATAAAAGACAATTTAAATCCCAAACTGTTTTATGCATTCAATGATGGAAGGATAGTGGCAGTTGTCATAACAAGGAATGGCAAAGAGACACTGATAATTAATATATACACACCAAACCAAAATCAAGAACTTTTCTATAAAGAACTTCAAAAAGTACTAAGCCTGAACGAAATTGAAAACATATGTATAGTAGGCGACTATAATGCTGTATTTGACCCCGAGGTTGATAGAAAGAGGAAAAGAAAAAGAACCAAAGCGGGTACATTAATAGCAAGAAACTTCTTTAAAATAACAGAAGAATATAGCATCATTGATGCCTGGAGAATAGATTTTTTTTTAAAAAAAGGATTAGACATACTATTCTCCAAGGCACAATTCATGGACAAGAATTGACATGATCTGGATATCATCTAAAATGATACATGAAGTGTTAGAATGTGAAATCCTGCCGAATACATTCGCAGATCACAGTCCTATTATGCTAACTTTAAGGGAGGAACGAAAGAAAAACAGATGGACCATGAACTTAGGTCTTTTACGAGACCCGAAATTTGTTAAGAAAACTAAAGAAGAGATTTTGGACTTCTTCAAAAGAAATATCCAACTCGAGGTAAAAATGGAAACAGTCTGGGATGCATTTAAAGCTTTTATTAGAGGTTGGTTTACCAATCAGAATGCTTGGAAAAATAAGCAAGATAAAAAGAAATATCAGTCTCTTGTGGAACAAATAAAAATGGAAGAACTAAAGATGAAAAACACTACAAATCCTACAGATCATAAACTTAAACTGCACCATCATAACCTGAATATACTCTTGAATAATGAAATAGCTAGAAAAAATGAATTCACTAAACAGTACTATTTTGAAAATATAAATAAACCTAATAGATGGTTAGCTTATAAGCTTCGTAAAGAAAGAGAAAAACATACCATTATAAAATTAAAAGATGAAAAGGGGGAAGAAAAAAGTAATATACAAGAGATTAAAAGTATAGTGGAAGGTTATTACAACGAATTATACCATCAAGTACCACAGGATGAAAAACAAATTAAAGAGTATTTAGAAAAAAGAAATTATAGTAACTTTAATGACCAACATAAAAAAATATTGAATGAAACAATTACAATGTGCGAGATTGTAAAAGTGGTCAAAAGGCAGAAAAAGAAGAAAACACCAGGTCCCAATGGTATTCCGGTAGAATTCTATCAGATATTTCAGGAACAGTTAGATATACCATTAAAAAATTTGTTTCAAAAAATAGGAAAAACAGGATGTGAAATCAAAAATTATAGACCTATATCTCTTTTGAATTCAGATTATAAAATATTTGCTAGCATATTAGCGCATAGGTTGAAAAGGGTTTTATCCCAAACAATACACCAGGATCAGATGGGATTTTTGCTGAAGAGACAAATAAAAAATAACCTATGCATAGTTATTGATGTATTAGAGTATTATGAATCACATCCTCATAAAGAAGTTGTACTGATGTTCCTCGATGCTGAAAAAGCATTTGACAACTTATCCTTGAATTTTCTGCTACAAAAACTAGATACTGCAGAATGTGGAAATTACTTCTGGTCTATGATAAAGGCAATATACTCAACACAATATGTGAAAGTTTTAGTGAATGGAGACTTAACAAAAGATATAGTAATACAAAAAGCTTCGAGACTGGGTTGCCCACTATCCCCATTATTATTTATTTTCGCACTAGAATCACTAAACAACTCAATTAGAAGCAATGAACAGATAAATGGTTTAAAAATAAGAGGGGAGGAGTTCAAACTTCTGGCATTCACGGATGACTTACTATTTATAGTGGAGAATCCAAAAAATCTATTAATTTTTTGATGGAAGCAATTAAAGCATACGGCCTAGTAGCTGGTCTTAAGATAAAGTTTAAAAAAACAAAACTGTTAACAAAGAATTGTCAACCGGGTACTGCGCAGGTGATTCAAGATTTGACATCTATGGAGACAGTGAAAAAAGTGAAATATCTGGGAATTTATATAACTAATAAAGCTAGCTCGTTAATAGATGATAACTATTCTAAGTTATTAGATGATATTAAAATTGATCTGTTGAGATGGAGAGATATACCGTTATCTTTGATGGGCAAAATTGCAACGATAAAAATGAATATACTTCCAAGATTTTTATTTTTAGCCCAAAACATTCCTATTTTAAAGAGCTTTAAATTCTTTGCAGAATTAGACAGGATTACTAGAAAGTTCATCTGGTATCCTAAAAGAGCAAGAATCAAATGGAAAGTCTTACAAGACAGAAAGGAAAAAGGAGGGATAAATGTACCCAATTGGACTTTATACTACCAAGCAGCTGCCCTAACTTGGATAAAAGAGTGAATATTGTTGGAAGACACTAGAACATTGACCTTAGAAGGTCATGACCTTTATATGGGCTGTCATTCATACGTGTGGTACGAAAAAGAAAAAAATACACAAATTTTTTAACCACCATATATTAAGAGGAGCCCTAAGTAAAGTTTGGAATGACATAAAAGAGAGGTTTTATAGAAAAATACCAAGATGGGTATCGCCGCTGGAAGCTTTTGTAAAACCTTCACTTCTGTCATCAAATAAGACAGCTAATTATAATATACTATTAGAAAGAAATGATAGAAGAGAAATTGAGACGTGAGCACCAGATTAATTTATCATGGTGGGAGCGAACCCTCCTACAAGACAGACATGGCAAAGATAAAATAAGGGGATTTGAAGATAAGAACAATCAACTGGATAAGATTTGGCTATCATCCAGTGACAAACTAATTCAGAAGCTGTGTAGGTTTTTATTAGACGATTATGAACTAGATGAAACCATTAAAACTACTATGATTTCATGGATGCAGGATATGGGAAAAGATATGGAAATTGAACAATGGGACACAATATGGAAATCCATTAAATTTATGAGAGCTATCTCATTTAAAGAAAATATTTATAAAATGTTTCACAGGTGGTATTGGTCCCCAGACAAAATTGCAAAATGTTATCCCCAAGCATCCAATAGATGTTGGAAATGTAAATCGAATGTGGGGACCTTTTACCACATGTGGTGGAAATGTAGTAAAATACAAAAATACTGGAAAATGGTAAAAAAAATTATTTTAGAAATATTGAACCTAGAAGTTGAGCTAACGCCTGAAACCTATTTACTGAATATGGTCCCAAAAGGTTAAATGAAGCAAGACATATATTTATTAGTATATATTATAACTATGGCATGTATACAAGTGGCCAAAAATTGGAAGACAGATAAAATATCCTCAAAAGAGGACTTAATATCAAAACTCCTAGAGTTGGCGCAATTGGATAATTTGAGTTTATTACTTCAAGATAAAGACTATTACTTACAGAATAAAAGATGGTTAAGGGTATATAATTGGATAAAATATGAAACGGTCAAATAAACAAGTAAATAGTTAACAACTTGTATAAGAATTGTAACTGGATCTAACAACTAAAATTTATGTAATCTAAGAAAATGAAATGTTTGTATTTTTGTTTGTGGAAAATATAAAAATAAATGTGGAAAAATATTATAATTCTGTATTATAACATTCCACATGCTCCCAAATCAGTTGGCTCCCTGATCTGTCACTCAGAAGCCGTCCCTATCCACTGGCTGCGTTGCCTGAGTCTTGCCTCTAATAGTCTAAAAAGTTTGCTGTTCCTCTCCCCCCAACAGCCAGTCGGAACACATAGGTCATTTGCATATGTGGCCTGATTGGCCTTTGCCTCTAACATTCTAAACAGTTTGCTGTTGCTGTTGGGAGTCATTGAATGTGTCCTGAGGTAAAATACATATCCCAATTTTCCCTTAAACGGTCAATGGAGTTGCCAAAATACATATCCCAATCTTCCCTTAAACGGTCACTGGAGTTACCAGTCTCCCTGTGGGGTCTCGAGATCTCCCAGAAATCACCGTGTTCCCCAGCCACAGCACATCATTTTCCCTAAACAAAATTTCCTACAGAAAATTTCCTAGCATCGGGACATTGCACAGGGATGTTCTGCTTCTGAGGCAGAATTCTATGGTTTTAGGCCAAAAAACCCAGAGTTTTGACCAAAATGCAGAGTGTCACCATGTGACATCCCTGACATGACGATGTCACACAGAAGTTGTATGATGTCCCCGCCCACCTCTGGAACACCCCCAAATCCCCTCACTGGCAAGCTGAGCGGACCTGGCAACCCTATCATGGTGCCAAACTTCGGAACTCCCTACCCAGGAGATTCCTCTCTCTATTTCTGGTGTAGTGGTTAAGTGCGCGGACTCTAATCTGGAAGAACTGGGTTTGATTCCCCACTCTTCCACTTGCACCTGGCTGGATTACCTTGGGCAAGCCATAATTCTGGCACAGCTGTTCTTGAAAAAGAGCAGTTTCTGACAGAGTTCTCTCAGCCCCGCCTACCTCACAGGGTGTTTGTTGTGGGGAGGGGAAGGGAAAGGAGTTTGTAAGCCACTCTGAGACACCTTTGGGTGGTGAAGGGCGGGGTATAAATCCAATCTCTTCTTCTTCTTCTTCTATTGTTGTCTTCCACCATAGGGTTAAGACTTTTTGTTTGGTTTGGCATATTTCAACAATTATTATTCCCCCCTCCCAGGTTGTCGTGTTGGGTGTTTGTATATTTTTATCAAATTAAATATTATTTTAAATGTTGTTTCAAAGTTGAAAAGTTTTAATGAATTTTATGTTCACTGCCTATTTGGGTGGAAAGACAGCATAGATATATTTTAAATAAATAGCAAGCCTGCCTGCAGCTGTTTTTTAGCTGTAGGGAAGCCTAATAACTATCTCTGTACTTGTTAGGAATTCCTGTCACAGAACTCTGATATCACACGCAATCTGATCCAAGAAACCATGGTCAGTCTCAGCTTTCTGATGACTGTACCTGAATGAAACTTATTTTTAAAGCACCTGTTTACTGAGCACCTGTTTATTACAATTTCTCCTTAAAGTTTTTTTGAGCCCCTGGAGGGGATTTTTTTATTGATTTTTAAAACACTACAAAAAACTACAACAGAAAAGGGGGAGGGGAAAACTACATATAAGGGAGAAAGTAAAGAACCCACTACTGACTAAAAACCCAAGAGAGGAGATCCTCTAACTAGCTTTTTTTTTAGCATCCAAAAATTTCTCCTTAAATTTTTAAGTGTGCACTAAAAATAATCTTATGTGTATATCTAAACACATAATATGTGAAGAGGCACTATACAGATCCCTGAGTACAGTAAATATTTCTGACACTACAAACATTTTTTGAGTCCTGAGATTAGCACAACACTGCATTCATGTATGCTTTGAAATCAGCCTAAGAAATCTTCAGTTATAGGTTTCCAGTTATATAATGTCTTCACTGGGGAAAAAAAATCAGTCCAACATGTATATTTGCTTCCAATTCCACACTGAAATAAGTAGGAAGTTCTTCAGGAGTTATGTACTGTAGGCAATATCCCTCCTGACCTCCCACAGTTTATTCTCTGCAGATGTCAGTGTGGAACAGAACAAAAAAGCCTCTGCTGTCATTAATGCCAATGATAGAAAACAGTCCACCACAGATCAAAATTATATCTTAGCTATTCAAAGCAATCTGCCCAGTGCAAGCGCCATATTTACATCAACGAGAATTCTCCTGGCACAGAATGTCAAGTATTGGACAGACTTTTATTGAAATCTTGGAGAGGATTTCAAAATGCATTTAAAGTTTACTTCCTCAATAAACTCAGATAAAGTTATAAACGCAAGGGCTGCCAGAGATAAATGAGTTAGAACAGATCCACATTCAGAGGTTTCAGCCTCAGGCATGAGATTTAGGAATTGAAAGATACTGAGAGCCCTTGGGAAAATCATGGATCCTGTTACCTGAGGGTGAAGATAAAACATCATAAGCCCTTGACTGTCAATTTCTTTCCTTTCTTCCACAGGGGACTGAGTTTATTGGTGAGAAACCTTTTTGAGGTATATAAGATTTTTGAATGAGCCATCCTTCATGATGGAGGACATGTCTAAACCAAAGTTATTCTTTTGCTATTGTACTGTTCAGTTCTTTCTGACAGGAGAAATTTTGACCAAAGAAGAATGAAAATGTGAGTATACTCCCTATATGACAGAAATGTGTAATTTTACCTGCTATCGATTCTGTCATTTTCTAATTCAAAAGAGCAGGGAAAAATGAAGTATATCTACTTACCTACCTATCTGATTATCTGTGACATTTTAAATTTATTTTATTTTAAGGACTTCTAAAAACTTTGGAACCTGCAAAGGTGGTATATAAGGATTATCCTGGTTGCGCCAATACAGCTATGATTTTGGTTCAAATCCAGTAAAACGTCAGAGAGAGAGAGAGAATTTGTTTTCATGAAAATAAGCATGTAATATGGCTCCCCTACAGCAGACGTTATATATAACACAATATCTGATATGCTTTTGGAATCCTAACTTAATAATTGTCAAGAGACCATCACAACTCTAATTTGCAATGTTATATATAAAAGGAGAAGCGGCGGTACAGAGGAAATATACAGTATAACCCTGGTTACTCCTTCCTCACTAAAAATTAAAAGAAATGGACTCATTGAAGAAGATGATTCAGGAAAGTTGGCCTCCATCACTTTCTGTTATAAGGGAATAATAACGGCCTTCTCTTAGCCAAGTCTACTATGGTATAGCTGAGCGTAGGTCAGTAATGTATTGAAATGTCTCTTTCCGAAATAAAATAAAATAAAATAAAAGTTGACCTCCATCACTTTCTGTTATAAGGGAATAATAACAGTCTTCTCTTAGCCCAGTCTACTATGGTATGGAGCTGCGGTGGCTCAAGTGGTTAAGACGCTGAACTGCAGGCTGTGGAAGGTCAGTAGTTCAGCAGTTCGAGACCCAGGTGCCGTATGATGGAGTGAGCTCCCATCTCTAGTTCCAGCTCCTGCCAATCTAGCAGTTTGAAAGCAAGAAATTGCAAGTAGATAAATAGGTACCACTTCGGTGGGAAGGTAACAGCGTTCCGTGCGCCTTGGTGTTTAGTCATGCCTGCCACATGACCACAGAAATGTCTTCGGACAGCGCTGGCTCTTTGGCTTTGAAACGGAGATGAGCACTGCAACCCTAGAGTCGGATTCGACGGCTTTCGAGCAAGGGAACCTTTACCTTTACTTTACTATGGTATAGTAGATTAGGATTGGGGAAACAAGGCTTCATATTCATTTAGCCCTAAAAGCTCATATGGAGACTTTAAGTCAGCCATTCCTTCTCTAAGCCTATTTATTGGGCTATTGGGAAGACAAGAAAAACATACCTAGTCCTGCTGGGACTCATGACAATAGATGCCCATACATGATGATATGTTGCCACAGCATGGACTTTGGGGCACCTGCCATCGTCCTGTGGCCATTTTCATACATGGTTGCAGAGGGTTGAATGACAGTGTGGCACTCTCTTTTCCAAATGCTGAGTTCTCCTTTCGCTATAAAACAGGGCTGCAATGAAGAAATGCCTTGACTTAAGCAAGAAGAACACAGAGCTCACCCTCCGATTTGAAATCCAACAAAGCTGTATTCAGGGGAGAATTTATTCTTTATCATCATTATTATTTTCACTGTTTATATGTAGCTGAGACTTTCTCTGCTAAATGGCCAAGACAATAAATCTTCCTGCCTTCAGTCCTATACTCCCTGGAGGTCTTATTTACTGAAAACAACTCCCCAGTCAACAGAGTGTCAAACTTTCCTAACGGAAAAGTTTGCAAACAGCTAACAGAAAATCTGTACCAAGAAATCAAGTGAGTGCTGTGCTGCAGAATGACTAATTTTTACACAGTTTGAATAAATGCTGTTTCTCAATACTCATTTTTGGGGAAGGCTGCTTGATCTTCACACCCCTTTGCTGTTTATGACTCCAGTTGCCAAAACAGTAAAGACAATAATAAACTGAGCTTCATACCTCACGCACCCCAAAACTGAAGTTTATGTATCTTGCATTTTTCAAAAGCTCTTCCTGTAATAGTAAGTTTATTCTAATTAAGGGAAAATATATAATTTAATAATTGTCCTATTTTCCTTGTGAACTTGGTAAAGTTATGGTTCAGTTCATCTTAGCATCAAAGTAGCTTTAACACCCAAGGGAACATTTGGACTTATTTGCGCCTGAAAGGAAAAACTTGGAGGCTTCCAGTGTTTTGACTACAGCCAAAACAGAGCACGTAAGAATTTCTGTGTGTGTGTGAAAGAGAGATAGAGAGAGATAGAGAGAGATTTCCAGCGAACAAACCAGGATTTGGCCATTTCAATGCTCCCACATGTTAAAAATAATTTTTTTAAAAAAATGCCTGCTTGTAGAAAAATAGCAAATCAAGGAGAAGATCAGACAGAGTTTTCTGCTGCAAGAATGTGTCTGTGGTGAGTGTGAGGGATGGAGGGAGGGAGGAAGAGAGAGTATTCAGACCAGCTGAATCTATTGGGTCTATACTCTGTAAGAACAATGCCTTTACACGCTTGTTGCAAGGCAGTAATTCAAGTGTTGACAAAATAAAGAGGAAATGTTGCAGAGAAGGATAGGGTTGGGGAGCTTTACTGGTGTTTGTCATTTTACAATAAAAGTTGGATGAGGATTCCTACAATCAGTATTTGTAGCAGAAGAGTGCACAGTTTACCAAGAATAAAACTTAAAATCACAAAATGCTATAGACATGCCGGAAAATTATGCTGTTTATGGTTTGTCTCATGCAGCAATCGTGTTCAAGCTAAACAAGCCTGGATTGGATTGGAATTCTGTCTGGAAAAAAGGCTACTAAAAGCCACCATGAGCCCCCAGACCAAGATTACTTCTGGGTTCCCATTCACACCATCCTAATCCAATCCCAACATAATATGATAATTACTCACATGAATAGCTCAATCCCATGGGCCCCCAGTGTAACCCAGCTATCGCATTTACATTCTTCTATTCGCCCCTTCTCAGCAACTTCGTCTATGTTCACTATGTTCTATGTTCAGAAAAATACAGTTCAGCCGAACCACGAACCAAACCACAAACCAAACTGAACCTGTAGGTTTGTTCGCAAACCAAACTGGTTCATGATTTGTGGCCCCACAAACCCCACTAAAAGGGACCTCAGTCCCTTTCAATGGGGTTTGCAGAAAGCCCAAAAAAACAGCTGAGTGGCTTTCTGCATACCCAAAAAAACAGCTGAGTGGCACCTGCTCCCCACTGCTCAGCTGTTTAGGGTTGTCCTGTGCAGTCCCTTTAAACAGCTGAGCAGGGAGAGCACGCTGTTCCCTGCTGTTCACCTTTTCTTGTGGCTTTCGCAGGGAACAGAAAGCAGAGCTTTAAAGAGACTCGGAGTCCCTTTAAACTCCTGCTTTCTGCTCTCCACGAACTACCATAAACTGCTTTAAAAGTTCATGGAAGTTCATGATGGTAGTTCATGGTTCATTTCATGCCCATCCCTAATGTTCACTGCCTTGAGGTTCCTGTTGGAAAGGCAGGATGTAATGAACAAACAACGAAATCAACCAAATCTGCCTGTGCTGCTGCTATGTTACTATGTAAGATTCCAAGAGAAAGAAATTTTAGGTTAGTAAGGAACACTAATGTGTCCTCCGACAGCACTTTCATCTTCTGTGGATCAGCAGAAACTGCATGGGATTGATTTTGTGTGGTCTGATTAAGCGGCTGACATCTGCGGTAAAATGAACCCAGAGCTGCAGCCAGTCTGAGTAAATCCTGACCTTGATGGACCAATGGCCTGATTCAGAATAAGACTGTTCATGTAGCACTGGAGCACAAAACAGACCAGCACATTTGCTGACTTTGCTGATAGACTGCATTTGCTGATTTTGACTAACAAAATGGTCACAAAACATATCTTTAAGTTGCCAGTTTAAGGACATTATAGCTGTTCTAGTTCATGATTCTAAAAGTTCCTTCCCACTGGACATTTGCACCCTTCAATCACTCCCTATTGCAAGTAGATAAATAGGTACCACTTCAGTGGGAAGGCAACAGCATTCCGTGCGGCTTGGTGTTTAGTCATGCCGGCCACATGACCACGGAGATGTCTTTGGACAGCGCTGGCTCTTCGGCACCCTAGAGTTGGATTCGACTAGCTTTCGAGCAAGGGAACCTTTACCTTTACATTTTTATGCCATTAGTACAAAGTCCTAAATACTTTGTCACCCTCCTTCCCTCATAGGAATCCTGTCACAGATTGCTTGGGTGTAACCACTCATTTTAACAGCATTGTTTTCCCCACTGAGGAGCATTTGGTAAGAGCAGCAGGATTACGAGAATGATTAAGGAAGAGTGTCTGTCTGACTGATGTTCCTTTCTTTCTGCCTCTGCTATATATGAAGAATTCATGTTGATTTCATCGACTCACACATCATGCCATTCCGCAAAGAGTTAAAACTCAAAGTGTTTTTAAAAAAAAAAAAAAAAAGAATGGGAAAACCTTTCATCTGCTCTGATGGCACTTAAGAGTTTCATGAACGTCCTTGCCTCCCAAGGTATCATTGTGTAAGCACAAGTTTCTTCCATGCACAGGCTGCCTGTCACAGTAGGCTCAAGTTTCAAATATTTATAATGGATGCATGCTCTCTTTCTTGATAATGGCATGAGAAAATAGGCCAGATCATGCTGGGTTGCCACAAAAAGCTGCATTCATCTTTCCCATGAGAAAAGGGCCTGCTGGTGCAGTTACAGGTAAAACCCACAGAGTGGTACACGAAGCTGGAGATGAGTACAAAAGCATAGACTCCTTTCAAAGAATAAGAACTCCAGGCAAGCAGGGGTTCAAACTCTGTAATTATACCTAATGCATCAGAAGTCATTGTGCCCAGTCAATAGGGGGACTTACTTCCACCTCATCAAGCCTTGCAACTGAGTTTACTGTTATCGTTTTGCAATGTTATTTTTTTCTTATAAATTGAGACAAAGCAGAGCTGTTTTTCTGTATACATTTAACACATTCCAATTAGTTTCTCGTATTTCTGTCTGTTTGTAGTATCTGAAATTTGACTGGAGTGCTTATAAGCTTGACCGCAATGCTTAAATTATATGGAGGAGGGAACAATGCAGGATTCCATGCACATAGCTCTCTACGGTTCAACTTACACTTCCTTTCATGCCTCAACCAAAAGAAATCCCCCACACTTCCCCCATGCCTCTGCTTTACATTGCATAAAGCAGACTGATGGTGATCACCCATGAAGCCTGAGGTAAATTTTTGAAGGACCCATAGGACAAATATGCCTGACAGTTATGATGATGATGATGATGAAGAAGAAGAAGAAGAAGAAGAAGAAGAAGAAGAAGAAGAAGAAGAAGAAGAAGAAGAAGAAGAAGAAGAAGAAGAAGAAGAAGAAGAAGAAGATGCTCTATCTCAGGCATAATCTTATCAACCTCAATCATGTCACCCCTCGGCCGTCGTTTCTCCAAGTTAAAGAGCCCCAAACGCTTTAACCTTTCTTCAAAGAAGAAGAAGAGATTGGATTTATACCCCGCCCTTCACTCGGAGTCTCAGAGCGGCTTACAAACTCCTTTCCCTTCCCCTCCCCACAACAGACACCCTGTGAGGTAAAAGAAGAAGAAGAGATTGGAGTCATACCCCGCCCTTCACTTGGAGTCTCAGAGTGGCTTACAAACTCCTTTCCCTTTTCCTCCCCACAACAGACACCCTGTGAGGTAAAAGAAGAAGAAGAAATTGGATTTATACCCCGCCCTTCACTGGGAGTCTCAGAGCGGCTTACAAACTCCTCTCCCTTCCCCTCCCCACAACAGACACCCTGTGAGGTGGGTGGGGCTGAGAGAGCTCTGACACAAACTGCTCTTTTTCAAGGACAGCTGTGCCAGAGCTTGTGACTGACCCAAGGTCACATCAGCAGGTGCAAGTGGAGGAGTGGGGAATCAAACCCGGTTCTCCCAGATTAGAGTCCGCGCAGTTAACCACTACACCAAACTGGCTCTCACAGAGAAACTGCTCCATGCACCCACTGCAAAGTGGGTTAGACTCACAGGCTGTTCTGGGCAGTGCCAAAACTGTGGAACTCCCTCTCCATAGAAATCCACCTGCTAGTGAACTTACTGTCTTTAAGGCATGAGGTAAAGACATTTTTAATTTCTCTAACCTTTGCTATGTTATTGACCTTGTTCAGGCCCCCACGCCCTCCCCACTGCTGTTGGTTCTTCCATTTTTATTCCTGGTTTAAATCAGCGCTGTTGCCTATATTGATTTGTATTTATATTTTCTCTTTTTTAACCACTTTCGTCCCTGATCTTACTACTTTATTTATTTCCTATGGCTTGTTTCCTGTTTTTCAGCCTGTGTTTACTGCTTTCTACGGTTTGTCATAAACTGCCTCAGAAGTATTTTTATTGAAAGAGCGAGGTTAGGGGATTAAATGTTTTAAACAAATTATAATTACAGCACTGAGGGTGGATTTGGATGCTCAGCAGCCTCACAGTAACTGCTTCAAAGCTCAATATATGTGTGGAAGTTATGGTCGCAGTTGCCTTCACCCTTCATTCAGTCGCCTTCACTCAGTTGCCTTCACACTAGTGCCAGGATGGCAGTCAAGTGAATGGGAGACATATAACGTTTCTTGGACATTTTGAAGCCATGGAAAAAACCATGCCCTTTGGGGGCAGAATAGAAATTTTGAGGGAAAATGCAAATATATGAAATATTTACTTTCTTACACATCAAAACTTATGTTATCAACAACTAACAACTAAAAACAAAAGAGGCTTACATTGTTTGAATAATGCAATGACTTCAAAACATTATAGCAGATGCAGAAATTCACCATTCATTTTTTGTTTCAATTTTCAAACAAGCAGGTGAAGCGTATGGAAACACTAGACCTTGATGTGTATATCTTCGCATTATCCATACATCAAACTTCTATTATCTCTATTTATTAAATCTTCATTATGTATAAAGCTATTTAATTGTGTATTGAAATAAATGAAATGGGCTTCTTACTCCTTTCAGCTGGAGCCCTAAAATATATTAATTAATCTCACTGGTATTAACATAGTAAAAGATCAACTTCATAACCTATTACAGCTACATTTCTGAGAAGTTTTTCAATTGACCATTTCAGTTGTTCATTATAAAAAAGGCAAGATTCATTTTTCACGTGCAAATTTTTTATCAATACTAGCTTGTTTGTCATATATAAAAATCAATGTCCACATTCTCCAGCACATCTTATGCCACATACCATAAACTAGCATTGATTCTTTGCTTACTGCTCAACAATTATATCAAAGGCATGGCATACCACAGCCAGGTATAATTTTAATTTAATTTATATGGCAATTCGCTTTTAATTCCAGAGATGCTCCCAGTTTAACATAACATCACTAACATATTGCATTGTCTACACTTCTTTACATATTGTGTTATTAAAAGAACAAGACTATTACTTGGGAGTGTCCAAAAATTACATGAAACTCCATTGATGGGGGGGGGGGGGGTAATTTATTTTCTCCTCTGCATCTTCTGCTTGTCTTCTAAAACATAGCTTAGATGTCAGGCCTACCCAGAGTGTTTATAGGATCTGGGACAGGAGTGGTATTAAAGGCTCTGCAAGGCATTTCCTGGTAAAGATTGAGAACTGATCAACTGTCCGATTTTGGTGATCCGATATGTCCCCTTCAGCCCACACCATTCAAGCTGACTCAATGCCTCGTCTTGCTATATCACCATTACATTCCCTTACGACATGTGGGGAGGGCAGTGGCTCAGTGGTAGAGCATCTACTTAGCATGCAGGAGATGCCAAGATCAGTCCTTGGCATCCCCAGTTAAAAGAATTAGGGCCTCTCATGGAGACCTTGGAGAGCTCTTGCCAGTCAAAATACACAATACTAATCTTGATAAGACAGTGGTCTGACTTAGTAGCTTCATACACATGTTACAGTGAATGTGACCACATCCTTCACGTGTACACATATATCTGTTAGTGAAGAAGAGCTTCCATGTGTTCATTTTAAAAGAAAAACAAAACAGGGGCTAGTAAATCTTGGGTTTGAACTGTGTGTTCAGCTGTAGTATTAATATTTGAATGCATGGATCACTGTGTGCAGTATTCTACACGTGATTTTTACAGCTTTAGATGTTCTGGGAGCCGTAATATGGTCCGGGGCAGGTGCGGTGGGGCTGGCTGGGTCCAAGAGCCAGTTAAGGCCTCCTTGAGAGATGGGGTGGCCGCCCCAGCCTTGAAAAAGAATAGCAGAGAGATGAAAAGCAAGCGGTGGGGAGGGTGGGGTATAAATTTAATAAAATAAAATAATAAATGAGGAGAATATGTGCGTGAGAGATATTGATTTCTGCTGAGATCTGTCCTGGCTTTGCTATCAAATCATACCATGATTTCTCTTGCACAAGGCACTCTTGGCTTTACAGAATGTTAACAATATTTACAGCAGTTGACAGTATATTTAACTAGTCTTTACCCTTGACAGTATATTTAACTGGTCATACCTCCTTCCATTTGATCTGAGGCTGTCATTTGACTGTTCAGATTGCTACATGGATTGTTTTCTGCATATAAATTTAAAATGCAGGAAATTGAACATATCATAATCATCATAATTTTATTTATTATTGTACAGTTATACACACTACCAGTGGGCATGTGTATCAGTTAAAATGCTAGAGGTGATCCTATGATTTGGTTCAAGGAGCTATGCCTTCATGTCAAGTAAATTTTACCTACCTAAAAACTAAGCTGATGTAATAAATGTCATAGTACTAATAAAGAAAAATTATACAAGAGTAGACGGCACATTAATATTATTTGGGTGAAGAATCTGTAAATAAATGGCTAGGGAAAAATCACTCAAGAAAAAAAGAATAAAAGGTATTTTATTGCACAGTCTGGTGACAGAGAATATTACAGACTTTCTTGGAATTACTAACCTATGAAATGAGTGCCCAAAATTATAATCAGCCGTAAAATGGTGGCAATAGTAGTAATGGACTATTTTACAATCTATTCAAAGACAGCAGCCATTAAAGCAAGAAAATATGGCAACAGACATTGAGTTCTACTGAAAGAATTTTTTCCCTTTGTTAATTGGTCAAAGGTGAAAGGATATTATAAAGGAATAAAGTGTATCACAAACAAAAAAGATAATGAAAACTAAGGCATAGAAGGAAATGTAAATGGTATGACAACACTTTGTATTTAAAAAAAAAATCCAAAGGATTCAGGCTGAAATGCTAATAAAGGCAAGAGCAAAATACGCATTGACTGGATTGATTCAGAAAAACACATTTTGCGTGCAATCTAACCATGAGTTACATAAACAAAATCCCATGGGCTTCAATGGGATTTATGCATGAGTAACTAAACACAGGATTGCAACCTTAAACATGAAGTCTGAGATCTCTAGTGACAAAAACATTAATAAATCTACTAAAGTCAATAAAGCAGTTCCAATGAAGTCAGTAAGATTAATTCTTGTCAGCTAAGCTTAAAGACATAAAAATCAGTCAGTTGGTATTAGAAGAGCTGTTTAAGAATCACCTAAAATTGATTTCGGTAAGAAAATTTATTTTGGTGATGAAAATGTTAAACAAGAACTTTGTTTCAGCAGATCTCCTGGGCTATTCAAACATTCTACAGCCACCCTTTATTTTAGAAATTGTCATTTTAAGCCACCTCTCTGAAACATCCTAGCCCCACTAAAAGGGTTGCCAGAAGTTTTTTGGGGGGGCGAGTCTTGTGGCATCTGCAAGACTTAGCAAATTTACTGGGGGGCAGACTTCCATGAACTAGAGCCCACTTTATAAGGTAATTTATAGGATAACAAGGGACCAACATAATTAAAGTAGAAGTCAACAACAACCTAATCCTATGGATCAACGTTTGCTAGAGTGGGTCACATTGTGACCTATGCTGTTGTTACTTAGATATGAGCTTTCCTAGCTAGTGTTTCTTTTCGTGAGTGTGGCTTAACTCCAAATTCTGAAACTATCCAGAGCCCAACTGGTGCACTAGATACTTAACAACCGAAAGGCAGGACTCTACCCCCAACAATATCAAGACTGGGAAAAGTAGGGATGCCAGTTCCCAGGAGCAGGCAGGTATTCCCCCAATTTTTAGGGCTCCCCCCAACACCCACCAGCTGGCCGGCAGGAGGACTCCCACAGCCAAAGGTGGTCTGCAGCCCCGCTTGAAAAGAGCGGGTGCCACAGGTACCTGCCCTGCAAGCAAATTCACTGCTTACAGGGCAGGAGCACTGGGGCGCCCACTTTTCCCAAGTGGGGGCAGCTGGCTCCTGCCATGCAAGAGGTGAGTTCACCTCTTGTAGGGCAGAAGTGCCAGGTGCCTGCTCTTCTCAAGCGGGGGCAGCTGGCTCCTGCCTTGCAAGAGGCAATTTTGCCTCTTGCATTACAGGAGCACTTGACCCTTGCTTCCCCCCCCATTTAAAGGGGAGGTTACCTTTAAATTGTAGGGGGGAAAGTGGGGATGTGATTATTAGCATAGTGACATCATCACACTGGGTATGGCCACACCCCCTCATGGAACGCCCCCTAATCTCCCCACCAGGGAGAAGATCGGACCTGGTAACCCTAGGCCAAAGGTATAGTGAAAGGTGCTATGTTTCAGTAAGCCGAGCACTTTGTGAGAGAGATGTTACCATATAGACAACACTGAACAAACCAAAACGAAGTCCCTCAACAATAATCAAACATTTTATAGGTATGCTGTTTTGGCTGCACGCTGAGGGGAAAAAATAGGTTAAGATTCAACACAGATGGCAGGGGTGGCCAGTAAAGATTTTTGACAACATGTTTTATTTGTTTGTTTTCAGTTATAACAGCTAAACTCCCACTTTAGTTTCACTTTCTTCTATTATCTTTTCATTTTTTATTGTTTTCAGTGACAGACATCTTCTTTGTGTTCCATCCAACGCATTTTTTCAGAGATTTCCCCTTTGCACATTTCAAGGAGATGCAGATATGAAAAAGCCAAATTAATCAAAACACATATCTAAAATAAAACATTTGGTTTGATAATTGATTGAATCCTTAAGTTTCAGATGTCATGTCAGTTCCACAGAAGTTGATCACTCTTAATTTTTATCTCCTCTTATCTCTGACCCACGCATGTCAGAAACAAAAAGTCTTTTTATTTTGATGGCTATTGCGCACATGGGTTATTTCCCCCGGGTTTGATGCTATTGGGAAGTGGCTTATTTGCCTGCTTCCCTACAGCACAATGATGCATTCATGCACCTCCTGGGGTTTCTTTGGCTTTTCCCAAACCTGCTTTGCCAAGAAATTAAAAAAAAAACTGTAGCAAAACCCTCAGGGCTACTGTGTGGATGGTAAAGGTTAGATTTTCCTTGCCAGGTCAACATGACCGCTATTTTCTCTATCATCACAATCGACATTTCTACCACCACAACTTAGAGAGATTTTATTTTTTATTAATGGAAACTGAGTTTTATTATATCCTTATAACAATGTGTGAATCAGGATATCTGACTGCCCAGCTTTTATTTTTAAAAAGAAAACATCTAGTCCTATTAGTTGCATAGATATAAGGGGAAAAGGTATATTTCTGCAACAAAAGAGCCTAGAGGCTTCCTTTGGGTGAAGAAGTACTTCCTTTTATCCATTCTAACCCAACCGCTCAGCAATTTCATGCAGTGCCCACGAGTTCTTGTATTGTGAGAAAGGGAGAAAAGTACCTCTTTCTCTACCTGCTCTATCCCATGCATAATCTTATAAACCTCAATCATGCCTCCCTTCAGTCTTCGTTTCTCCAAGCTAAAGAGCCCTAAGCGCTTTAACCTTTCCTCATCGGGAAAGTGTTCCAACCCTTTTATCATTCGAGTTGCCCTTTTCTGCACTTTTTCCAAAGCTATAATATCCTTTTTAAGGTGTGGTGACCAGAACTGCACACAGTATTCCAAATGAGGTCGCACCATTGATTTATATAGGGGCATTATGATATTGGCTGATCTGTTTTCAATACCCTTCCTAATAATCCCCAGCATAGCATTGGCCTTTTTTATTGCAGTCACAAACTGTCTCGACATTTTCAGTGAGTTATCTACTACAACTCATGTGGGCTGGATGGTGCAACCATTGGATGGATTCATGGTTGGTTAAAAAATTGTACCCAACAAGTGCTCGTAAATGGCTCTGCATCTACGTGGAGGGAAATCTCAAGTGGAGTGCCTCAGGGCTCAGTCCTGGGCCCGGTGTTGTTCAATGTTTCTATAAATAACCTGGAGGAAGATATAGAGGGGATGCTTATCAAATTTGCAGATGACACGAAGCTGGGTGGGATTTCTAATTCTGAAGAAGACAGAGTCAGGATTCAAAATGATCAAGATAGGCTGGAACAGTAGGCTGAGACAAATAAAATGAATTTCAATAGAGGTAAGTACAAAGTCCTACACTTAGGTATAAAAAATCAAAGGCACAGATATAGAATGGGAGGGACTTGGCTTGACAGCACCACATGTGTTCTGGTGGATCACAAGCTCTCTATTCTGCTATGGCCAAGCCTCACCTGGAGTACTGTGTCCAGTTTTGGGCACCACAATTTAGGAAGGATGTTGACAAGCTCGAGCGTGTACAGAAGGCGGCGACCGGGATGGTGAGAATCCAAGTCTTATTTATTTATTTCAATTTATATCCCGCCTTGCCAGTGGAAGCTGGCTCAAGGTGGCATACAAGTTAAAATACAATAAAACACCAATGCATAGATGCAATACTATAAAATTTCACATAAACAAACAATTTACATAAAGTGCAAGTAAGTGCAGATGGCGATTTCTATAAGATGGTCCGATATAGGAAGGCCAATATCCAAAGTTGTTCTTAATGTCAGTAGCATGAGGGCCGTGACATGTTCAGTTTTTGATAGCTCATTCGTCAGTGGCAGCTCCTAATCGAAGGAAGAGTTCCGTTTTACAGGCCCTGCAGAACTGTAAGAGGTCCTGCAGCAGGGCGCTGATGTCTTCCGGCTGAAAGGCTGAAAGAGTTGGATATGCTTAGCCTGGAAAAGAGAAGGCTTAGAGGGGACATGATTGTATTTGAAGGGCTGTCATGTAGAAGATGGTACGAATCTCTTGCTCCAGATTACAAGACTAGATCTAACGGGTGGAAATTACAAGGGAGTCGATACCAGCTAAATATTAGGGGAAACTTCCCAACTTTAAGAGTGGTTGAGCAGTGGAACAGACTGCCTCGGGAGGTGGTGGATGCTCCTTTGCGGGATGTTTTCAAGCGGAGGCTGGACGACCATCTTTCAGTTATGTTGTAGGACTATCTTTCAGCTATGCTCCTTCAGAGTGCAGGGGGTTGGACTGGATGACCTGCAAGTTCCCTTCCAACTCTAACATTCTATGATTCTATGATTCTATGCTACCTTCTAATTGAACCCAACCTGTTTCTCTATGCAGCAGTATTACCATATCTATTATCTATTCATACTAAGTTCAATAAATACCACCCTTTTCTGAAGTGTGAGTTTTTATCACCTATTTTAATGTTCTTTCAGTACTTTTTATATAATTTCCTTGGCTTTATGTCTTTTTCCTTTTTATTATGTTTTTAAACAAATACTTCAGTGGTGATACAGTAGTGATGATACAATACATGTGAATATATATATATTTATTACTTCTTAAAATGTGAATTATGTGAAGAGATTTCTTTTAAGGTAGATTCTAAGCAGGAAAACATCAACACTTTTTTCTATTCCTTATAACTTGGCACACAAAAAGCATTACAAAGTAAGGAAAAAATCTTGCTATTTAATGAATAATCATGGGAGTAGCAATTTTAAGGCTGACAGCCCTAACCACATTTGGGGTTTCTTCTCCTGACTATTTTAGTATACGTTTTGTTCATTATTGAAGCTTGATAGCCATTAAAGAAGAAAGAAGCTTGATAGCCATTAAACCCCATGTTTCAGAGTTGAGTAATTTAAAAGCAAACCCAGTACTTTTCAATGCAAAAATCATATGCTCCTGGAGTGAAACTCCATACACAAAGTTTTGACTCATAGTATATGTTTATGACCATGTTTATAACCTCTTGAAAAGAGATGTTAATGATGGGAACGCTGCCTAAATTTAATTCTAGCCACACCAGGAAGGCTAGCAATAACGATGCAAGCTGTTGGGGATGTGCTTCTGAAAGAAGGCAAAACAGTTTATTTAAAACATTTGCTGGGCTTAAATGTTTAGTCCATAAGTATTTCTTAGAGCCATGTTCAGATAACGATTTCACTTGAGCTACTGGGCAAGGAGCTTAAATAGCATTAACGGCAGGCACCAGGGAAGGATTTGTTTTCTGAGTACCATATTTTGTTCTTTCCCTCATGAATTGGTTCAAAATCCTCCTGCAAAAGCTCCTGGTAAGTCTCTCCTCACTGCTTCTTTTGGATGTTCAACACCATGTGTCCATATTTCAAATCTGCACATTGACTTTTTTATTTAGCTCTTTAGCCCCATGAATGCCAACTTTCAATTTGTTGATGAACACCCTCTTAAGCAGCCTTTAAAGCAATAAATTCAGTAAAATAAGCACCATCAAATAAACATGAAAAACTGATGGAGTGATATTTTGAAATGCAACAAGAATATAATGATTTAGTTCAATTCTGTTCCATTTTTTTTAAAGCTCTGTTTAGTAAATAAATAGAAGAACTATATTGTTATGCCAGTGCTGTGCATTCTCATGCATTTTTAGCTGCCTTGGTGCTTTCAAACAAACCTCACGATGCAGGGGATTCTTTGTAGCCTCCTTTGAAAGCAAGAACATATGAAACTGATTTCACAAAGAGAGGCTATATGTAAACAAATATCCAGTTGGAAAGCTACAACCAAACAGTGGTCCCAGTCACACCAGCGGGAAAAGCCGCGCCAGAAGTGCGGCTTCTTAGAGCTGCACCAAAGGAAAGCGCGGCATTGGGATCAGACGCTTTCCCTGAGCCACCACGCATATTCTGTCCAGCGCGATCACACGGCCGGGGGAAGTGAGGCAAAGATGGGCGAGCTGAGGCTGCTGGAGTATTCATGTGCATGCACAGTCTGGCAGTTGCACATGCGCAGTCCAGCAGTCCCTCAAATAACACGGGCTGCCGGCGCATCCGCGATCCCACGCCCGGCCTTGCTGCGGATCTTCTGGTAGATACTACATTTTCCTTAGTACCTTTTTGATCCACGTTTTTGGCTGGAAGGGATGGGTTGGGGGCAGGTGCCCGACGCTTGCCAGATGTTGGCATCTGATCGCGGCGGTTTAATCCACCCTCAACCCGTCCGTTTAGCGGGGAAAATCCTCATGTGTGACCGGGGCCAGTATATGTTTGTTTTGGTTCAGAACCCACTTATTCTACCTAAATTCTTCTAAGTCCTTCATATTTATTTTACAGCATCCTCTGTAAAGGAATGTTCAAATGCAGAAGAAAACCAAACCAAAGTATTCTGCAGAACACTATTTTTTTAAAGCCTATGCGAAACCACCATCTGTTCTCATAATGGTCATGCAATGAGTTTCCCAGTGACTCAGCAGATAACCGGTCTGGAAAGAACATCTTCCAACAAGGACATTAAGCAAATATTCCCACTGCTCCTCTCAACAGACAGCACAACAATATTCTGCAGATCACTGAGGCTTCTATGACTCTTTTTTTTTTTTTACAAAATTTATATTCTGCCTTCCTGTCCAATCAGAGCCATCAAGGCAGCTAAAAATTAAAGTAAAACATTATAAAATACATGAATTAAAAACTAAGCTAAACTATATCTATAAAGCATGAAGACAGCAATTAAGACATAAGACAGGAAGGAGGGGCGGTGGTGGGAATGCCAAACAAAACAAAGAAGTCTTCTTCTGCTGGTGGAAGAGAGCGATAGAAGAGATTAACAAATGCCCCTAGGGAAGGAGTTCCATAATTTTAGTGCCACAACCAATAAAGCCTTTTCTTGGGTTGTCTATAGGGGTGGGCACAAAGCAGCCCACAAATTAAAGTTCATGATGAATTTTGGCAGGTTCATGGTTTGCAAACTGAAGTTTATGGCAGGTCAAGAACTTTCTACTAACTTTCAAGCTATTTATGGTGATCTGTGGCTGTTTGTGAGTAGATACATTTCCTGGCGAGATCTTGTCCATGGGGTCGCGAAGAGTCGGACTCGACTGTGCGACTGAACAACAACAACATTTCCTGTGTGTCTCCACTCAATCTAAATGTTTACCAAAACTCAAAGCAATGGGAGGGTAGCACTTAGAGAGCATGTCAGAGGAGCATCCAGGGAAGGTCGCCTGCAACTTTGATGTCTCAAGCTTGCACAGGATCTATTCGATACACTCCTGAACCTCCTGAACCTGCGCCTGTCCTTCCCCAGAAAGCACTTTCTTGGAGATACCTTCTTTGGGGGCTCTTACTCAGTATACATTCCAATCCCAAAGAAGGGCAACGCCAAGGAATGTTCAAACTATCGCACAATTGCACTCATATCACACGCTAGCAAGGTCATGCTCAAGATCCTACAAGCTAGGCTTCAACAGTACGTGGATAGAGAACTACCAGAAGTACAAGCTGGGTTTCGAAGAGGTAGAGGAACGAGAGATCATATTGCCAACATTCGCTGGATTATGGAAAAAGCAAGAGAGTACCAGAAAAATATCTACTTCTGCTTCATTGACTATGCTAAAGCCTTTGACTGTGTGGATCACAACAAACTATGGCAGGTCCTTAAAGAGATGGGAGTACCAGACCACCTCACATGTCTCTTGAGAAACCTGTATAAGGGCCAAGAAGCGACAGTTAGAACCGGATACGGAACAACTGATTGGTTCAGCATAGGAAAAGGAGTACGACAAGGATGTATACTGTCACCTTGCTTATTTAATATATATGCAGAGTACATCATGCGAAATGCTGGCCTGGATGAATCACAAGCGGGAATTAAGATTGCTGGGGAAAAGATCAACAACCTCAGATATGCAGATGATACCACTCTAATGGCTGAAAGTGAAAAGGATCTAAAGAGCCTCTTGCTCAGAGTAAAAGAGGAGAGCGCAAAAGTGGGCTTGAAGCTCAACATCAAAAAAACTAAGATCATGGCATCCGGCCCCATCACTCCTTGGCAAATAGAAGGGGAAGTCGTGGAAGTAGTGACAGACTTCACGTTCCTGGGATCCCAGATCACCGCAGACTGTGACTGCAGCCATGAAATTAAAAGACGCCTGCTCCTTGGGAGGAAAGCGATGGCGAACCTAAACAGCATGATAAAAAGTAGAGACATCACCCTGCCAACAAAAGTCCGCATGGTCAAAGCAATGGTATTCCCAGTAGTCATGTATGGCTGCGAGAGTTGGACTATAAGGAAGGCCGAGCGCCGAAGAATAGATTCTTTTGAACTATGGTGCTGGAGAAGACTCTTGAGAGTCCCTTGGACTGCAAGAAGAACAAATCAGTCAATCCTCAAAGAAATCAACCCTGACTGTTCCCTGGAAGGCCAGATAATGAAACTGAAGCTCAAATACTTTGGCCACCAAATGAGAAGGGAGCACTCACTGGAGAAGACCCTGATGCTGGGAAAGATTGAAGGTCAAAGAAGACGGGGACGGCAAAGGATGAGATGGTTAGACAGTGTCAGCGATGCAACGAACATGAAATTGAGCCAACTTCGGAGGACGGCGGAAGACAGGAGAGCCTGGCGGGAGATTGTCCATGGGGTCGCGAAGAGTCGGACTCGACTGTGCGACTGAACAACAACAACTCAGACCCCATAAATCCAATCCTCACCAATCTTAGAGAGCAGGTAGAGGGGAGTTGACCAGAGATCCCCTGCAAGTTTCTGTCTCTATCATGGGAGGGGTGTGTTCTATCAGTTCATTAGGCAGCAAAAAGTTCATTATGGTTTGTGGTTAATGAACCGGGCATGCCACAAACCAAATCAAACTCCAAATCAAAGCAGAGCCTCAGAAGATTACTGTAGCATTCAGAAAGGTTGATATGTAGGTATGACAGACTGCACTTTAACATCTTATAAGTGCTATGTAAACAGGTAATGGACTGTGAAGGATTAATTCTTCACAGAACAAGAAAGACTTTAGTGACAGGCTGCTGTAAGGATTTGTTAGCATCAGCTGAGCAGAAAAAGACTTGAGAGCTGAATGCTGAGGAGAAATTCAGTCTGAATTCATCTTAACACAGACTGGGAAGGTTAGCAACAAAGACTGTGTAGTTAGGCAAAGACTTCTATTCAGGCCAAGAAAAGGGAATAAATCTTCTAGAGAGAGAAAGAATTTCCCTACCCAGTTAAAACAGGGAGATAGCTCTGAAGAGTGGAAAGATCCCTGGTCTGGTGTGGATAGAGACTGTCTTTTGAAACCGGAAGGGTTAGTAAAGCTCAAGAAGAGTACTGGTGTGTTTAGTGAAGGAGAAGGAGAGGAGAAAGAGGAGATTGGATTTATACCCCACCCGTCACTACCCGAAGGTGCCTCAGAGCGGCTTACAAACTCCTTTCCCTTCCCCTCCCCACAACAAACACCCTGTGAAGTAGGTGGGGCTGAGAGCTCTTGGCAGAAACTGCTGTTTTTCAAGAACAGCTCTTATCAGAACTACGGCTTGCCCAAGGTCATCCAGCCAGGTGCAAGTGGAGGAGTGGGGAGTCAAACCCGGTTCTCCCAGGTTAGAGTCCGCGCACTTAACCACGACACCAAACTGGCTCTGAGTTTGGGTACAGGATAGAGTATCCCAGTCGTCTGGAAACCAAAAGTGAACACTCAAAGAAAGTGTACTGGTGTGTTGAGGAAACAATGAAACAAAAACCTTTTAACTTAAAGATTCTAAGTCACTGTGAAAAGCTTAAGAAACTCTTAATTGCTTAAAGCACATGAACTGAAGTCTGTGCATATACTGATTTATCTCAGGGTTTTTTTATTGAGTTACCTCAGAAATATTCATTCATTCATTCATTCATTCATTCATTTCTATTTTTATCCCACCCTCCCCGTGAATGGACCCAGGGCAGGTTACAAAGTCACAAAATCTCAGCAATAGTTAAAATAATTAAAACAGTAATTTAAACAGTAGTAAAAACAGCAAAAAAACAGCAATCAAAGTTCTTGTTGCTATGCTCAGTTTAGGCTGATCATAGAGTCAGTGATTTCAGTAGGTGAGGTCAAACAAGGGTTTTGGATGTCCACCACCTCAGCTGAAAGCTCAGCAGAACAGCTCCATTTTACAGGCCCTGCGGGATTGTAATAAATCCTGCAGGGCACTGATCTCAAGTGGGAGCCTGTTCCACCAGGCTGGGGCCAGGGCCAGGGCAGAAAAGGCCCTGGCCCTGATTGAGGCTAGTTGGACATCCTTGAGGCTGGGGACAACCAGTAAATGTTGGTTGATTGAGCACAATGCTCTGCAGGGCACATTTTACTACTGATTTCACTTGAAGTTTCCCCCCACTATGTTGGATAAAATATTTTATTTTTGAATTTCAAAAAAACCCAAGTGCCAATTCAGTAATCAGTAAGGGCAATCTCAACCCTTCGCTCAAGTTCCTGGGCTGAGCCAGCAGTGGAATATCAGACTGTGACAGTGTGAGACTGTCATAGTTTCTTCAGGGAAGAAGAAAACAGATAGTAAGGGCAGCTCAGTCAGACAGGAAAAGAGAGAAAAAAAGAGGGAAAATCTTGCCTCTGAGGGAGGGAAGAGGTATGTCAGAGTAGGGTTGCCAGATCCTGTATATGAAATACCTGGAGATGTGGGGGTGCACACTGAGGAAGGTGGGGTTTGGGGAAGGGAGGGACTTCAATGGGACATAGTGTCATAAACATTCCAAAGCAGCCATTTTTTTCTAGGTGAACTGAACTCTGTCACCTGGAGATCAGCTGTAATAGCAGGGTATCTCAAGCAACTACCTGGAGTTTGGCAACCCTATTCATATGGGATTAGGTGGTGCTAGGCTTGCCAAGTCCCCCGGGGGGGCGGGGAGACCCCCGCCCTAGAGGCCCATTCCTCACTGCCAGCGGATCGGGCCCCGGGAGAACTCTACCCCCAAAGTACATGACGTGCACATCACCTGGACGTGACGCGACCACGCCGGGCACGCTGGGGGCGGAGCCATGGTCATCCAAGGGAAAACTCTATGGTTTTCCCTCAGATGGTCATGGCCCTGTCCCCAACATGCTCGGCGTGGTCACATCACTTCCAAGTGACGTGGATGTGGCGTGTGCATGCTCCGGGAGCAAACCGGGAGTCCCCCGCTCCAGATGAAGGTACGACTTAGCAACCGTAGGTGGTGCTTCAACTATGCTAATCCCAAACCATATAGGGCTCTAAAGGTCAACACCAACATATTGAATTGGGTTCAGAAACAAATCAGAAGCCAGCATAGATGACCAGAGACTGGAGTGATACGGTCCCTGCAGTCCACTTCATTCAACATCCTGGTTGCAGCATTCAGTACCAACTGAAGTTTCTGAACAGTTTTGAAGGGTAACCCCATGTAGAGTACATTTTAGTTATCTAATCTAGATGCAACCAGGGCATTCACCACATTGGCCAGATCTTTTCTGTCCAGGAAAGACCACAGATGGCTAACCAGTCAAAGCTGCTAAAAGGCGCTTCTGGTCAGGGCCGGTGCAAGGCTTTTTTGCGCCCTAGGCAAGACTAACCACTTGCGTGCCCCCCCCCCCTCCACTGCTAACCAATTCTAAAAAACAGATGAATTGTAGGGAAAAGGAAAAGCACAACATTTGAAATTGCTATTTTTTAAAAAAATTACAAAAATAAGTAATACAACATTTTTTTTTCTTTTTTCCCTCAAACAGAAAACAGTTTTAGCACACAAATCACTCATTTTGAATAATCCTGTGAACTATGATGTTAAAATTTAACTCTCTTGGATGTTTCAATTTCAGGCACATCAAAATTTCATTTTGCACGCCTTTTCCTTTGCAAATTTGGTCACCATTCCTTCAGGTCAAGTGCTGATGCTTCAGCATGTTCAATTGATATAGCTGCCAAACCAAGTGGTCTTTTTTGCAGCATTGTTGAGAGTATGTACGTTTTTATAAGTTTGAGCTTTGAAAAACTGCGTTCACCACTTGCCACTGACACTGGAAGTGTGAGAAGGAGCCTTAGAGCAACAGAAACATTAGGCACACTATCCAGGAGTTCTTGTTGCAGTGTGAAGAGAAGTACTCCTTGTGGTGGCATAGACTTTGGAAGTCTGAGGGGCTGTCATTCAACTCGGGGGGGGGTGTCATTCCAGTTGCAGAACACATCTGCTGCCCCCAGGGGGCTGTCATTCTACTCAGGGGCCTGTCACTCCAGACCCAGAGTGCATCTGCATTAGTGATGTGCATATGCTGATGTTTTGGGATGGAGCTGTAGTTTTAGGAAGTACAGAGGGTCCTGCTGGATTAGACTAAAGCTAAAATCTAGTTTAGCTTCTTGCTTCCCAGCATATGCCTAGCCAGACACTTTCAGGAAGCCCACATGTAGGGCATGAAGACAACAATTCTCTATTGCTTTGTTCCCAGCTACCATTATTCAGTAGCACACTGACACTGAACCTGAAACCATTTGACTTTCATGGCCAGTTTCCCATGACTCCTCATGAATGTATCTTACTTTTTAGGGCTATCCTGTGGCACTGATTCTGTAACTTAATAGTGTACTGTATAACTATTGCTGTTTATGACTGATTGCTAAAACAGTAAGAAGAAAAGGCTATTATAGGGGAGCATTCTAACAGTTTTCCTGGACATTCATTTACAGGAGTCTTGTTTCTGCCTTATTCATATTGGTGACTTTGTACTGAAATTTACCAAATTATAGCATCACATATGCCTTCGTTGGGTAAAGCATGGCTGAAGTCTCTGAGCCAGAATACCAAACAGTTGCTGTGCACTCAGTTTCCAAGCAATGTACAGAGTTCAGAGTAGCGACTTCAGTTTTTTAGCCTCTGGCGCACACATTTTTGTCTTAGCTCTGGAAGGATGGCTTCAGGGCAAACTAATTTATGCAGCGGCCAAATTGCTCACTCACAACTTTAATGCCAGTAGCTCACAAAGTAGAATTTCTTGCTCACAAGACTCCACAGCTTAGAGGGAGCATTGACTGCCATATATCACCCAATTCCCACCCCCATCTTTTCCCCATTGAAACTAGCCAAAAATTGCAGTCATTATTTCCACCCATGCATCAAACATAACCACATGATATACAGTAACAAAAAATCATGTTGAAATTATGGCTGAAAACAAAGGGCGTAATTGGCTTTTTGCTTTTTAAAAATTAGCAGAAAAAAAATCTAACTGATGCATTTCAGTCAGCAAACGGCTATATCCATTACACATTTTCATGCTTTCTGGGTTGTGGTAGAATCCTATACTGTTGTCATATGGTAAAAAGACCCAAGAAAACAGCTCCCATGCTGTTCAGATATGACATAAGCATATAGAACCGTTAATGGGTTGGGCCACCTCTAACTTAGTTCAGATCCAAAACCAGGGTTAGTTTATGAAAACAGGATTTGGCTTAGATGATCACTCAGTGGTGGTTTCTTCTTTGCTCTGGTCAGGCATCTCTATATTCAGGAATGAGTAAAAGTGGTGCTAAGAAACCAGCCGGGGTTAAGTTAACATGACTTCACTCATATATTGCACAAAACCATAGTTAAGACTAACTTTCAGATCCTGGTTTGAGGTTCCCTAATTAATCAGTGGAGTGGTCTGCATTCAGTTAGGCACACTAACCAAAGTTTAATTAAATCATGGCCTCATGTTATGTTTGAACTGAGCCACAGTAATCTTGAAGAACATTGCAGAATACTCCCAAATGCTCCAATGCCTACCAGAAAATATCTCCTGCATGAGCCCAGTAGGAATGAAGCAGAAGTACAGAGGAGTGTTTGTGCATCTCTGGTCCCTTCTGAAGTGATCTGCTCAGCATAATATCCTAGTAGATTGCACCAAGTTGGTTCCACAAATGTTTGCTAGCACACTTGGTGCCTGTCCAACAGCTTTGGAATTCACTTCCTCTACAGTATCACCAAGGTTCTAGTCTTAATATTTTCCGGAAGTGCTTTAAATCCTTGCTTGGGATGGCTTTTAAGGGCTGACTTCTATACAGTATTGTAATATTCTAAACGCCTGTATTATATTTTAGATTGACAGAATTATTTTAAACCGGCACAGAGCCCTCTGGAGGGGGTTCATTAAAGACTGAATTTAAAAAGCTTTAATAAAAATGTCAAAATACTACAGAAATAGAATTATCATAGTTTATATAAAGAGTCAAGATTCATCTTGGTGCAGGGCTTGGTGAAAAATATATGTTCTGGGTCAGAAAAAGAAATAAAGAGCTATTATTTATTTATACAGATTTTAAAAGGATTTGTATCTTTCAACCTGAAGGTTTCTGAATGAGCAATCCTAAACCAGTCTACTGTCCCATTTTTTTCAATCTCCAGGAAAGTGTTTTTAGGATTGCAGCCTGAGATGGTTAGTATTGTTGCCTTCATTGCTAATGGGGAAATGCAGCACCAATACAGCATAATGGAGGAATCAGTAACTAGCCCAAAGTTCAGTTGTCTGATCCTGGCCCAAAGACCTCCTCTTTATTTTGAAGAAAAGTTGCCTTCTCTCACCTGAGCCAAGAAAGAAGCTGTTTTCATTGTTTACATGAGAGGCTTAAATCACCAATACTTCAGATGTGAGCCACTGACTCACTTCTGCAAACGTTGAGACAGACAAGGGTGTAGACTTTCCAAATTCCCGGGGGGGGCTGGGGCTGGGCCAGAGGCATTGCTTTGCTAGGAGCAAGGGTGGCTCCCGGGGGAGGCTGAGCACCTTCCTGAAAATTTCGGCGGGGGCTGAAGCCCCGCCGCCCCCACGAAGATTACGCCTATGGAGACAGAGACAAAGGACTCTCTAAGGACTGTAATTCTTGCAGTGTCCAGCTGATTTGGGTGAGACTCTCTCTCATACACGTTCTTTTCTTTTCAACCCCCTCCCCCTTTCCTCAGGCAGGCTCTTTCTCCTTTACACTCAGACGTTCACACAGGCATTTTCTCTCTCTTTCACACAGATATACACGCAGGCACTCACACACACACAAGTTCTTTTTCTCCCCCCCCCCCCCGCGCGGCTTTTC
>NW_015166424.1:1132235-1143212 GCF_001447785.1 Gekko japonicus
GAGAGGGTGTGGTTTGGGGAGGGGAGGGGCCTCAGTATAATACAATGCCATAGAGTCCACCCTTCAAAGCAGCCATTTTCTCCAGGGGAGCTGATCTCTGTCGGCTGGGGATCAGTGGTAAAAGCGGGAGATCCCAGGCCCCACCTGGAGGCTGGCAACCCTATCACACTCAGACATACACGCAGGCACTTTCTGTCTCTCTTTCACACAGAGACATACACGCAGGCACTCACACACATTCTTTTTCTTTCCACCCCCCCAGGCTGTTTCTCTTCACACTCAGACATACATGGAGGCACTTTCTTACACACACACACAGGTTCTTTTTCTTCCCATTCACCTAAAAACTGTCCCCAGGCACAAGCTCAGGGTTTCTACAGCCTCCCTGGAATAAGCTGGAAGTGCAAAATAGAGCTGAATGTCTTCCACATATTGTTTACAGCTGAGTCCAAATTTCCAAATGAATGGTCTCTCTCTCTCTTTCAATGCACTTTCAAAGCACTTTGCAAGTGGATTTCACTGTGTGAAATGGGCAAAATCCACTTGCAAACAGTCACTGAAGTTATTTACCATGTATGAAAAAGTCCATATATAAAAGAGCACAGAGAATTAGATGAAACCCTACAAAACTCCACAGCCCAAAGGTCAAGAAGCTGAGCAGAATTCACCCAGTACCATCTTCTGAAATTTACTTTTCCTGATATGACTGAAATACTAAAAAATGATGGCTCTCCATCCAAACTCTGAAAGGTGATCCAGAATGATATAATGTTCAATGGAAATAAAGCTGTCCCTATCAATCTCTACATAATCAGTAGGTCCTTTCTGCTTGACATTCTGTTCTCTGTCTTTTTGATGCTTGTTCCCATTTTTTTCCTTGCACAATTGCCAAAAGTAGACACTAATTCACTAGAAGGGTCAGATCTGAATATTTTAGAATATAACCAACTGTGGAGATGTGTCTGTCAACCTTCTAGAGGTAAACATTTTGCTTATTCTTTCAACAGGTACTTGGGGATGAATAGAGTCTACATCCTTACTCCACAAGAGACAGCATGACTGCAGGGAGAGAGGCAATTGTTTTTTTGTACCCTGGAGAATAATGGGGAAAGAAAAGAGGCAAATGCTTCTCATCCGCCATCATGAAAGGAAGGACCAAAGCAAAGTAAGTATGAGAGATATGGAAGAATGAGTTCTCTCTAAGTGAACTGAGACTCTCAATACCTTCAATTTTAAATACAAATAACTGTGCCACTTCTGTGATACAAATCAAAATGCAACACTCACAGCTTCTCTTAGCCTTGGTAGGGAGAAAGAAGACTGGCAAACTTCTGTTTCCATATGAGGAAAACGAGAGATGGGCAGTCTATTTTTTGAAGAAAAAAAGGAAGACAAATTCTGTCTTATCCTTTACTGTGCCTGGATGATTGATTTTAACACTCTCCTAGCCTAGTCCTAGACTCTCCTAGCCTATGAAAGCCAGTTTGGTGTAGTGATTAAAAGCACAGACTGTAATCTGGGAGAACCAGGTTTGATTCCCCACTTCTCCACATGTAGCTGCTGTTGTGACCTTGGGTCAGTCAAAAGTTCTTTCAGAGCTGTTACCTCAAAATGAGGTAATAGTCATTGCTATATCTATAATCACAGAATGTATCTAATCTCTTCAATCCAAGAGTACAATAACAAATATAGGAACAATAAGAAATGAGCAGTTTAAAATAAATACTTAATTGGAAAAAAAATATGTCTGTGCGTTCCTAGCTAATTTATGCAAATAATGGCAAATTCCTAATAATGCATGGTTTAATGACAGTAAGAAATAAACTGATGGAAAAGTCATTGTCAGAGCTTTATAGTATTGGTTTTATACTGCATATTGCTGCTGTTAGTATGGTAAAAACAAAGGAAACTGGGGAAACATAGGAATTAATTGATATCTGTAAAAATGATATATTCCTGGCTCAATACTGCTAGATTTTTACCATGTTGATACACATTTATCACAAACACCTTAATGACTAAGCAGGCTTCAACAACCTAATTTAACTCTAAGGAGCTATTAAGCCTATTAAATGTTTCCACTATATTGACATGATACTGGATTTGAAATCAACATCTTTTCATAGAACCAGATCCAAAGAAATTAAACCATTTAAAGTACATTAAAATACCATCAAAGGTCTAATTTTGTACAGGCAAAAAAGAAATTGAGGGATAAATATGGCCTTGGAAGTAGCAAATGAAAGTATACAGACTCCTCTTGCTTTGACAAGTTGAAATGCCCAGAGCTACTTTGATACAGCAATAGCTGAACTAGGGGGCACAAAGAGGAGATTTTGTCCCAGATGAATTTCTAGGGCATCAGCTTGTAGCTTTCAGACTGGTTTCACTCCTGCCCCAGTTATGAAATTGTTGCCATTCACTCAGGGGTCATTTCGTAGAAAAAGAGCTAGGGGAACTCATTAGCATAACTCATTAGCATATGCCACACCCCCTAACATCAGGGGCCCGGCGGTGGACCTGCAAGGCCAGCGGGAGTGCAAGGAAGCCCCGCCAAGGCCCTCCCTGGCCCCAGGCAGGCAGGGGTGGGGAGAGGCGGGGAGGAAGTAACTTACCCTCCCTCTTCTCCTGCCTCCTCCTGGCTGAATGAGGGCTGGAAGTGGGGCGGCCGGAAGCAGGGGGCGGGGCTTCGTCATGTGCCCCGCCCCCCTGCACCTCACCCGGGGGAACTGCGTTCCCCCGCGTTCCCCCCCGAAATGACCTCTGCATTCACTCCAAATCCTTTTGCACCCTGGTACAGAAAAGACAAATACAAATTATCTCCTTTATCTCTCTGTTCACCAGGACCAACTCCTGTATCTCCATTACAGTCACCACAATTATGTTAACTGGATCCACCCACTCTATAGTTCCCATACTTCATGCTTTCTCACAGCCCTACCATCTAGACAAATACAATCCCATACATCTTCACCAAGGGCTGCTTCACAAACCTGTGGTTGTTACAAAGGTGGTATGAACCTACTCTAATTCTACTATGTATCTTTGGCTGCGGTCACACGCAACATTAGCCATGCAAGAGATACGGAAGACAGGCGGAGTTTCCGGGCGCGATCTCACCAGCACATCTGGGGAGCGTAGCGCTTCTGTGGCACAACCGAGGCTTCCTCCCGAAACCGCGCAGCAAAAAACTTGTACCTCGGAGGTACTAGTTTCCGGAAACTGCGGGGCAAGGGCGGGCGTCTGATCGCGTTTCCGGTGGCATCCGCACCCGCCCATGTCCCCTTGTGAAAAAGGGTTTTTTCCCCCAAGTCTCCGTGGTTGCGCACATGCACCCAACGGAGCATGCGCATTCGTAGTGTACACAAAAAAGAAAACCAGTTCGCCGCGCCGCGCGCTTCTTTGTTGCGTGTGGGCATGTGTTGTGATCGACGCCTCTCCGTTACCACAGAAGCTCCACGGTACCTCCACAGAACCTCCACGGGAGGTATGATCGCTTTACTGCGTGTAAGTTTGCCCCAGGGCAAACAGCCACGCTTCCCCCCCCCCGCAGTTTCCTGCCCGTGTGACCGGGGCCTATGTGTACTTAATGCATCATATTTACAACTGAGGAAACGTCAACTGTGTGCAGTTTTGTAGGCCTCATTTTTCAAAAGGATGTGGACAGAATGGAGTGGGTGCAGAAGAGAGCAAAGAGGATGATCAGTAGCTTGGAGACCAAGCCCGATGAGGAGTGGCTGAGGGACTTGGGAATATTCAGCCTGGAGAAGAGGAGGCTGAGGGGGGACATGATTGCTCTCTTTGAGTACATGACTGACTGTCACGTAGAGGAGAGCTGGGAGCTGTTCCTGTTGGCACCAGAGGATAGGACTCACAAAAATGGGTTTAAATTATGGGTGGAAAGCAATGTTCCCTCTAAGTTCCACAGTGTTGTGAGCAAAAATTCTACCTTGTGAGCAAAAAAACCCCCAGTAGCATTAAAGTTGTGTAAATTATTTTTAAGAAAAAAAATATAAGAAAAAAAAATATTTTTAAGATTATTTCTATAACCTTGTAAAAAAATCTCAGAATGAATTATTTTCAACTATATTTAAACTATATTTTAAGAATAATGTAAACATTATAAGAGAAAACAGAATCAAGTCACATTTCATTACACAAAATGGCCTCTATAGGGATAGACCAGGCCTCTCGAGAACAGGTTTACCTCTTTCCTCTATATTGGTAAACCTGGCCTCAGGAGAACAGGTCTACCCACCCCAGGTCACTATATTGGTAGACCTGGCCTCCAAAGAACAGGTCTACCTACCCCAATAGGTACACCTGGCCTTGGACTGTCGCCCTGCGCTTACCCTTAGAAAGCATACCAGCACTTGGGGCGGGGGGGATCCTGCAGTCTACTTTGGTTTTTATAGTGAAATATGACAATCAGCATTACAGGTCAAGTATAACAGCGGTGGAACAATCGAACAGGAAGTTGCTTAGATGTTCTCAATCTGCCCAAACTACTATTTATCCAAATATTTACATCCCACTTTGTGACTCAAGGCAGCTTACAAATCATACTAAAAATCCTAATAGGGGTGGTCCAAAAAACCCATTTATTTCCTGACTCAATGATAGCCTATGGGGCCCATTATAGTCAATGGGTTCCATAGGCTATCATTGAGCCAGGGGTCAAATTTTCAGCATAGCTGCTGGTGCCTCTCTTCCAACCCCCCCCCCCCGGTTTCAAAAAGATTGGACCAGGGGGTCCAAATCTATAGGCCCCAGAAGGAGGTGCCCCCATCCTCCATTGTTTCCTATGGAAGCTTGGTTGTGAGCAGAGCAGAAATCCTCTGAGCTGGCCTTGGAAATGTTGTGTGCCAGTGCCCCCTAGTGCAGCTTAGAGGAACTGTGGTGGAAAGACACCAGCTAGATATTAAGATTTTTTTCCCCAGTGAGAGTAGTTCAGCAGTGAAATCGGCGGGCTAGGGAGGTGGTGGGCTCCCGCTCACTGGCAGTCTTCAAGCCACGGCTGGATGAATGCTTGTCAGGGATGCTTTAGGCTGATCCTACTTTGAACAGGGGGATGGACTAGATGGCCAAATGGCCCATTCCAATTCTATGATCCTAAATAGAACTTGTAATAATTACAATGACACTAGCATAAGAAGATAAGAGCATTACTGGAACTATGGCAGCATCACTGCTGCACATTTATAACAGGTAACAAAACACAAAAGAAATTACACATATGAAATGACCCTTTATTGACTTAGTATACTTGTCCTTCTAGGTCAGGTCTGCTTTCAAGGTCTCCTGCCACTGTGAAATCAGACCCAAGTAAAGGGACACATGTGAATTTACATATTCTTCCATAAGGGGATGCCATTAAATCTCCAATTCCAGATAATAGGGTAGGGTGGGTTCAATCCAATCAGAGTCTTGCCAGCTGGGGCATTAAAGTTGTGAGTGAGCTATTTGGCTTCTGCATAAATTAGTTTGCTCTGGAGCCATCTTTCCTGAGCGAAGACAAAAACGTGTGAGCTGGAGGCTAAAAAAAACTATGAGGTAGCTCACACTAACTCAGCTTAGAGGAAACACTGGTCCCCACTTTATTATAATGGTGTCTGAATAACCCCCAGTGGTGATACAAACAAACACATTAAATACATTTAAGTGGTATACTGCTGCTTAGATTCCCCCCCCCCCCCCCATGATCCTGTTATATTACTAGTAGATCTGAGCTTGTGTGGGGGCTTTGAGCCATTTCATACACTGGCATCCAAACTCATTCCAATTTCCTATTGTATTTGTTCCTTGAGGTAGATTTAGTAGTCACTGCTTGCTTTGTTGTCCAAAGCCTCTTTCAGGATTCTAGGAACAGTTTAAGCTTTCCTGTCTGGAAGCTGAAGGAAGTTGTGGCATTTGATGAAAGATGAACAGAAGATCTTGCATGGCACCAAAGCTCGGTGCAGCAGTGTTATATCAATATGGGAAATCAGAAATCTTTTATTTGTGCAAGCCTAGCTGGCTCAAAAGTGGCTTGAGCAATTGCACTGAAAATCCCTGTCATTTGAGGCTCAAACAAAAGGAGATATTGATGGTTTCTGCTGCCTTAATTTAAAGTAGAGAATGACACCAGGAAAGTCATTCAGCTTTATCTGAACAACACAGATTCATTTGGAGCAACTCAGTTTCTGCTGGGGGTTTTTATGAATTTCATTTTGCACCATTCTCTCCTGGGTTTGAGACTTGTGATTTTGGATGGACAGATAGCCACAAGGTAAAAACAAAAAGATCCCTGCTCAGGGAGAAAGAAAAAATGCTCTTCTATTAGTTTTGATTGGGGAGAGCTAATACCTTGTAAGCACTTGATCCATTGTAAATCAAAAGACTTGCTTGGGGAGCTCCCACCTATCATGGCTATAAAGGAGTTTTCTCTGAAGAGGGGAAATAAATTGCTGGGCATGCCAACCAACTCACTTCTTCCAGTAGATGCTTAGTGTGTACAGCTGAAAGGCCAGAGTTCATCATCTACTGGAAGAACACAGTATACCTTTTGATTTCTCTCTCCTTCCAACTTGCACATTAACATAGAACATCCATTGGAGAGGATTACAATCTACAGTCTGATACTTTAGCTGCATCTGTGTGCTGAAGGGGGGGGGGGGGGGGAATCACATATTCCAGCAGTGCCATTGAATTTTATGCGGCATCGGCACAATATTTCAAAGGTCTGTTATATTAAGGAATTAACAGTGTTAGACAAACTTCTTGACTACACTGTCATTACTTAACCAGATTTCCTTGTACAAACAGCCCATTTATTACAATGGGTGCAGGATCCAACTCCTCTCAAAAATAACATTTTATTGCTGTGACTGCAATTGATGGACTCCTGAAAAGAATTAATAAAGACTTCATCTGTGTCAGGTCTGCAGTTTCTCACGCATACAGTGGACTCTAATTTGACATTTTTCCCTAGGCATATGACAGGAAGTTAATTAAATCAATAAATTTGTCCTCAAAGCTACCTGTTATTTTTGTCAGCTCTGTACTTCCTTCTTGACCATTATTATACTCAGTATTTCATCTCAAATAAATGTCAGATTTTATAGGAGACTCCTCTAATTAATAGGTTATTATGGTGAAGAGAGAAGTTTTTAAATGTCTTTTTATCTTTTAAACAGACACTAAAAAAAATTAGACATTCCATGGATACCAATCCTCATCAAAGATTCTCTTCTCAAAGCTATTGAGAGCAACACCCCCACTTACATCTGTATTCAGGCCTCTTTGTGAAATGTATAGGAGGATGGAAGGAAAAATATCCAACACTATAGCAGCCTGAAAGAATAGGTTTACTTAAGCATAAAAAAATAAAATGAAAGCTTACCAAAGAGTTGAAAACTGTAATCTCTACCTTACCTTCCTTGCCCCAGCTTTTCTGCACTGAGTGGTTTTGCCACCCATTATCCCATCTAGACTATTTTAGTATGGATCCATCTCTTGTGGGAGGCATCTTGTTGCTCTTCACATTTTTAGCTGTAGATCTACCCCTGACTTTAAAGTATTTCCACTTCTAACTATGCTACATCCTTCATTTTGCTGTTTGTTTTACAAAAGGTGATCTGCTATTCCCACTTCATTTCCCATTTCCACATCTTCATTCATATTATGCCTAGAACATAGGGCTGCCAAATCCCCCCGGGGGGTGGATTTCCCCCCGCTTTGGAGGCCCGATTTCCGCCGCTGCGGAATCGGGCCCCGGGGGGAAACCCACCCCGGCGTGCACGTCAGCCGGATGTGACGTGATGACGCCGGGCATGCTTGGGGCGGGGCCACAGCCATTTGAGGGGGAAACTCTATGTGGCTCTGCCCCCAGCATGCGCTGAGGACGCCGAATGGGAGCCCCCCGCTGCAAGGTAAGAACGATTTGGCAACCCTACTAGAACAACTTCCTTGATTACTCATTACATTTTTCTTCTCGTCTTTAAGATCCTTCTTCATGTCTTTGGTAAAGCCTTCCCCAACCAGGTTAACATAGCCTTATCTACATTTCACTGCCCAAATTTCTCCTCCCACCCCAGACTCGAAATTATTTGTCAGTTCTGAGCTTCCACTTCCTTTTCCTACAGAACATAAGCCTTCTGGAACATCACCACTTTTAGGTTTTGCCCAGTGCCTAGCATGCAATTACTGCTAAATATACAATGCAGTCCTAAGCCAAGACATACTCTTTCTAAGTCCACTGAAGGCAATAAACTTAGAAAGGTGCAAGTTGGTTTAGGATTGCACTGTTAACAACCTGTAGTAATAGCAGCAATAAAGCAGGTGTTACACATTCGATGGAGAACAGAATCAAACATTTGTTTAAATATGCCAACTATCTCACCATGTTAAGAGACTTAAGGAAACACCTAAGCTAAATTATGTTTTACCTTTAAATGGGGACATTCTGTTTACCTCCAGAGTGCACTCAGATAAATTACTGCTATTAAAACGCTGATCTCATCAACACACGCCAGCCTTATCTCCCTATGTACGGTGAGGAAAATAGAATTATCTCATTGCTTAGAACCCATCGGATTTTCTCATGCCTCACAAACTCAGAGAAATAAAAGATGTTATCACCATCATCAGCTGTTTTTGAGCTTTCACAAAGACCAGGCCAACATTGCGCCTGCCAGAGTCCTTGAAGGAGACACTTGCGAAACACTGCGCTTAACTCATTGGTGGTTGTCTTGCTTCTGCTTAAGAATATGGATAACAGCAAGTTCCCTCTCCCCTCTCATTGAAATCGCTCCATTAAATCAATCTTTCCCGCTGGCTGCAGTGACTGGCATTAGAGTTGGTTATCCAGGAGTAGCTCATATAACTTCAAACAAGCTATTTTCCTCAGCTTAGAAACTACTTGATAGATAGAAAGAAATGCAGGTTATAAAGGCATTTCTGTGGCTACATTCAACAGCTTGGAAGCTATAGTAGCATTCCGGTCAGTGCTCCCTCTAAGCTGTGGAGTTCTGTGATCAAAATTTCTACTTTGTGAGCTACCGGCATTAGAGTTGTGAGTGAGCGATTTGGCTACTGCATATATTAGTTTGTTCTGGAGCCATCCTTCCTGAGCTAGGACAAAAATCTGTGAGCTGGAGGCTAAAAAACTGTGAGCTAGCTCACACTAACTCAGCTTAGAGGGACAACTGATTCCGGTGCTGCTTTCTTCACTGAAGGTAGGGGGCACACAAACCTGTTAACATTTCGGTTCTTCTAGATGTCATCTATATTGAACATTTCAAAAATCTTAAATAATTAACAGGGTTCTTATGCTGAACTTTAATCAGCTGGAAGTATGCCTGTTTTAACACTGTTTTAAAAGTGTATAGTACTTTTACAGTGTGACTGTGTCCCCTGATATGTCAAACACATCAGCACAGTTGGCAGATGACAATAATTGTAAAATTATTATTAGAAGATTATTAGAAAAACTATTTTTAAAAACAGTAGACAGCCTATAAGGTGAAGTGGTTAAAGTCTAGCTTCTGGAAGATCCAGGCTCAAATCCCTACTCTGCAATGAAACTTGCTAGGTTGTTCGTTGTTTCTCAATCTAGCCAGTTTACATGGGGTTTTGTGAAGATAAAATGGAGAAGCAAAGAAAAATGTAGAATAAGAGGGTAACCAAGATGATTAAGGAACACATTTCTTTATGAGGGAAGGCTGAAGAGTCTGGGACGAGTAAGGGGGGCATGATAAGATGTTTATAAAATTATGCATGGATTAGAGAGAATAGACAGAGAGAACCTTTTCTCCCCCACCCAAAATACTAGAACTTTGGGTGACCCAATGAAGTTGATGGACAGTAGGTTCAAGACAGACACAAGGAAATACTTCTTTCCTCAAACAAATGATTAAACTGTGGAACTGTCAGAGGAGATAGTACTGCCTTAAAAGGGGATTAGACAGATTCATGGGGCATAGGTCTATCAGTGGCTACTAGTCATGGGGACTAAAGTGAACTTGCACATTCCAAAGCAGTAAACCTCTGAACACCAGATTTAGAAGGCAACATCAGGGGATGGCCTCAGCCTCTATGTCCTGTTTTACTGGCCCTCAGAGTAACTGGTTCGTCACTGTGTGAGACAGGATGCTGGACTAGAGGGATCACTGGTCTGATCCAACTGGGCTGCTCTTATGTTCTTAATATACAGTGTCCTGAGCATGAAGGGCAGTATAAAAATGTACCAAACAAATAAATAATTAAAAATAATAAAAAACAAGCAAGTAAGGCAAGCACACTATAAAGTGCTTCCTACTAAACCAAACATTTACAAACTCTTCAATCTCTGTAGCTTTCAATCATCTCTTGATTTACAATCATTGAACAAATATTTTACAAGTTACTTTTAGCAACATGCTTGTTGATTCTTACAGGATAGTGAAGCCCAAATTCCCCTTAATCTTCATATCAACCTTTTAACAACAACAAAACACCATATATATTCTATAATATATACTATAATATCCAGAGCTTGCAAACATACTTTGACATGAGATGGAGTGTTTCTTTTGCATAGGTTCAACCGTTCCCTTTGGCATGCTGAATAACTGACACCAGTATGGTTTCTTTACAAAGCTATAATGTTTTTGGTGGGTGGGGTTTTACCACAGTTTTCTTTCTTTTCTTTTCTTTTTACAGAAAGTAAACTGTAAATGGAAAGTGGCTATACTGGGGGGACATTGGTTACTACTGTACTGCTGACAATGCTCTAAGACAAAAAGGTTCTGGAGGTATCACTATATCTAATAGCCAAGTTGCCCCCTCCGTGCGGATCGCTATATCTGCACTTTGGGGGCACTTGGGGGGCAGGGGGAGGTTTGTGCACATGTGGGGCAGTGCCCACATGTGCACAAAAATAAAAAAAGTTAAAAATTTTTTAGGGGGGATGTTTAAATCCCCCCGAAAGTGCAAGAGCGTCTCCTGCGCGTGCGCAGG
>NW_015166424.1:1143595-1171001 GCF_001447785.1 Gekko japonicus
CGCCCGCGGCCGCCGGGGGGGGAGGGGAGGGCGGCCGGGTTGGGAGGGGGAGGGGGGAAGGGAAACAGCGAGGGGCGAGCGGGCTCTCCGCTCGCCCCTGGCTTCAGTACCGGGTGGGGGGGGAAGAGGAGCTGGGGGGGAGATGAAGGGGGTGGAGGACAGGGGGGAACCAGCAGGATGGGGGGGTACTTCCCTCCTCCTGCTGCTTCCTCCTCTGCCTCCCCCCCCGGCGAGTATCGCGGGTCCCCCCTTGTTTCCTCTGAATTCTAATTCACCCCACAGTTTTGAGAAATTCAGGTGAAATAGCAATGAAGCAACGCTTGCAGAGGACAACAAATTATTTACAGAACAGAAAATCCAAATGACTACAATATGATTTCCTTTAAAACAAAACATTCCCAAATTTTTGAAACTTTTTGTTCTTGAATACTTGCTAAAATGACTAAAATCTTACCCCAGTGATCTTTCTCCTAACTATTAACATTCATTAAGCAAAGCTGCAGCCCACTATGAATCATCAACATAACATAATAATGATCTGCCAGCAGCTGCAGGTTGAAAACAAGCTATCTCATTCCAAAGCTTTGAACTGACATCAATATAGATATCTTTTTCTGTCCAAGTCTGTTTCCAAGTCGAACATGTTTCACAGCTGCAGTTTCACCCCTCGGTTTAAATAGCAGCCACAATTTCATTCCTCAGTTTAAAGCAGCCTGCTTGAACCAGCAGATTTTAAGCTGAACCTCTGAATTTGTAAATTTCTTTTATATTCAAAATTGGTGTTTCAATATTAAGTAGGAGGAGACTATGCCATGCTTCCTTCACACGTCACCATCACCTTTCGCAGGAATTTTTACAACCAATGTGATCACCTCACAGTGTTCAATCCCTTGCTCAAATCAAACCAATGAGTCTTTTATTTATTACAATTTGTATTTCATCCTAACCCACTAGCGAGCTCAGGGCAGCTATTTCCTATTAATTATATGCAACTTTAACCTTTTTTCTGTATCGTGAGAATAAATAGTGCTTAAATGTTACATAATGTTAAGTCGCTCGCTTAACAAAGAAATCGGAGAGTGATTCAGCAAGAACACAACTTTATTCTTCAACTCGAACACAACTCCAACACGGATCAACATCTTTGAGAACATTAACATTTTAGTGTGCGCTGCTGCAGTTCTCTTTCTTAAATGTTCAACTTCTTCCCCTGAGTCCTTAGAAATGTAATACTGGTTTAAAGAGTGGATGCATCTCTACTGCACATCTACGTAAGTATATAAAAAAGGTAAAGGTAAAGGTTCCCTTGCTTGAAAGTCAGTCGAGTCCGACTCTAGGGTTGCGGTGCTCATCTCCGTTTCAAAGCCGAAGAGCCAGCGCTGTCCGAAGACGTTTCCGTGGTCATGTGGCCGGCATGACTAAACACCGAGGCGCACAGAACGCTGTTACCTTCCCACCGAAGTGGTACCTATTTATCTACTTGCAATTTCTTGCTTTCGAACTGCTAGGTTGGCAAAAGCTGGAACTAGAGATGGGAGCCCACTCCGTCATGCGGCACACTCGGGTCTCGAACTGCTGAACTACTGACCTTCCACAGCCTGCAGTTCAGCGTCTTAACCCCTTGAGCCACCGCAGTAATAATACGCTGTCCCATGCAAAGCAGCTTAGTTCACCCTCTGAAGCAGCTGAAGTATATTCTGTGAAATTATAAGATTTTTTTTTAGAACCATATTGTTTCCTTGTGTATTTTTTTAGCTAAAGAGAAAGCCAATGCGGTATAATTGTTAGAAGGTGCTCACTATGCTCACTATGACCTGCTCACTATGAAGGTCATTTGGGCCCGTTTCACCTCCACTGCCTCACAAGAGGGTTATGAGAATAAAATGGAGAAGAGAAGAACTGAGCTCCTTGGAGGAAGGGTGGGAAATAAAAAAAAATAAACCTAAGAACTAACACTTGTCCTTTAAAGCAGTGGAGGACAGGCTACTGAAGAATAAATAAATGCTGCATAATGCTGAGGGATTAGACCCTTAATGAATGGGGGGTTCCTTGTTTTTACAATTGGGATGTTAGAAATGTGCCCGTATGTGGTGAGCCATTCTTAATTCCCAAATGCAAGCACACTGAATGCAAACTGCTTAATTCTACATGTAGCAGTATTCAGAGCTGAGATGACCCACCATGTATAACCTTTTGGCTCCCTGGACCAGAATAGAGGAATGTGTACATTTTTGACCTCTGGGCTTGGATCCTATGGTGTTGTTCCATCAGTGAAACAGCTGTTTGTAGAAGAAGGGAGGGCAGTTTTGCTGATTCCCCCTGTTTCAGACTCCCACCCCTATTCCAGGGAATCCGGGGATCCCCAGAAGGAGAATATCCATTAGCACAGAAGGCTACAGTGGGAGGATGGAGGTGGGCAAGCTGTCTTCTTTGAACACATCCTTGTTCATGCTGTTCCCCCAATAAGGGGAAGGAGTTTGTAAGCTGCTCTGAGACTCTGGTATAAATCCAATCTCCTCCTCCTCCTCCTCCTCCTCCTCTTCTTCTTCGTCTTTTCTTTCTTGTTTTTCCACAAGGCAGATTCTTTTTTCTGGTAGATCCATGTAAATTTCTGAGGATTTCTGCAGGTACCAGGTAAAGTAGCAGCATGTCAGACCTAAAGTATAACTAATTTATGTTTTTTCCCCTTGTCGACAGCAAAGAAGAAACTGTTTTGTCTGTAAATATTTAAAGAAGGTGATCACCACTCTTGTGAACCCACCTTGTGGCAGGGAGCTCTTTCTTCTAGATAAAAGGCTGTCTCTGTCTTGCTTTAGACATAAAAGTGACTCAGCATTAGGCCTACAAGATACTATCTCTTCTCCTTTTCTGATATATTTTACAGGTCCCATGAGGTGTTTAATTTTTTTAAAAACTGAAAACCAGGCTTTTAAAATTTAACAGGAAAGGTAGTCTTTGACATACACCATGAAATGCCATAAGGACTGCAATAAGGACTTTACATAGAAATTGAAAAGCATGGGAGATAGAATTGTGCTCTGTGGTCCCACATCAATGATTGCTGGTTTCTACTAGCACCCTTTTGAGTCAGATCCATAAGGAATGATTTGAACTAGGGGTGTGCACACACATAAAAAAGGTATTTTTCGGGTTCAGGTATATTGAACCCCAAAAATATCAGTATTTCCTGATATTCCCAAATCCCAGTATTGGTATGATATTGGGATTGGGGAAATATTTTGGATTGTCGATTTTTTTCAGCTTCATTATAGCTCCTTGGGCCCCATAGGCACCAAAATTGCAGCATAACTGCAGGTGCCTATCCTCAAACCCCCAAGTTTCAAAAAGATTGGAACAGGGGGTTCAATTATATGGACCCAATAAGAAGGTGCCCCCATCCTCCATTGTTTCCAATGGAGGGAGGAAAAGCATTTAAAAGGATGCCGTCTCTTTAAATGCCTTATCCAAGCCACAGTATGATTCTGCATGGTGGCGAGTGAACTCCAAAGGCATTGAAAGAAACCACAGTCCCTTTAAATGTCTGAGAGTTCACTCCAAAGGCATTTAAAGGGTCTGAGAGCCCTTTAAATGCCCTATAACTGTGGCTATCTCGTGGCCATGAAAAATTCCAAATATTTTCAGGATTTGGGGGGGGGGGGCGGCTCTCTTTCCATAGCCAAATCAAATCACTAGCCCCCTCAGTGATCGGCTGAGTAAATACCTGGTAAATACTAATAAGATATTTATTGTGCATTTTTTTTCAGCTCAGTTTATACTGAACACACGTCTTTATATTACTGATGCACATGTGCATACATAAATAATTGTGGAAAAGCTATCGTAATGTGACTGCATACACTATTAAAATTTGTTTGTATATGTTTCACCAATATACAGCAGCCCATGCAGAAATCAAACAAGAAAACTAGAAAACAATGCTATACCTGACTTGCATATTTCTGTATCCTATTATTGGATTTCTGTGACAGCTTGATTAGAAACCCTGCTATATTAACCAATTAATGTTTTCCCAGAGCTATTAAAGTCACATTCTATCATTATAACTGACATCTATTCTACTTTATTTCTTTTTCTAAGCAAACAGATGAAAACAGATCATTTATCTCCACTGGAAAGACTTCTACATTTGGTAGCCGCCACACAGGTACAATATCCGGTTGCTTAAGAACTGCCACAGCATCTGTTGATTTCTGGTTTCTATTGATATAAATATATTTACAGTATAAAGCCCCAAACCAACTGTGTCTTATATACATTTTAAATGCCTCATTGCCAATGTTCCATTATTATTTTTCTGGGCTCATATGGGTCTCGCTGAAGAGAAAAGCAGGGTATAAGCATCTAAATAAACCAGTAAGGAAGATGTAGGAGACCTGTGATGACATCTTTAATTTCATTCAAAAATAAACACTATGTGTGTGTCGTGGAAGAACTTGGTTTTCAGTTTCTATCGCCACCATTTATAAAGGAACACATGAAACTGTCTTACAATAGTTCCTCTACACATGACCCTCCATGCGATGACTAAATGCATGGAAAGTGGGAGTGGGCATAAGCAGGCTGCTCATAAGCCCCAGTTCCATGTGATCAAGTTTAACTTTCACATAAAGAGTTAGCCATATGTCCCTGGTCTGGAAAGACAGTGGGAAATAGGGGTGTGGGTTCAGAATAGCCCAAACTGAATAAATACCCATACAATAAATATTTTGGGGTATTTATTCAGCCAAGTATAGATTAGACAATCTGATTCGGCTACCAATATAACTGGCCCAAATAAAAGATGATATTATTTGGCTTCATTTGGGCCAGCTATAGTTGCACCACCACCACAGTGGAGGTGCGGCTTGGAAAAGGCATCCCCTTCACTTGTGGACATGTGCCTCCAGAGCTTGAGCCACTAGCAGAGTCGCACCACCAAGGCGGCACGCCTCCACCAGTGAAGTGAGAAGGCATTAACTTCCCTTCACTTGTGGAGGTGTGCCACGGCAGCGGCGCCACTCTGTAAGTGAAGGGAGAAGGCATTTAACTTCCCTTCACTCATGGAAGCATGCTGCAGTGGCAGTGTGACTCCACAAGTGAAGGGAAGATTCCCTGAGTCATGCCGCCATGGTGGCACATGTCCATGACTGAAGGGAGAAGGCATTTTTTAATGCTGAATAAATTTGGGTTTCCTAATTATTTACCCAAATCCCAATATCACACCAATATTGGATTTTGGGGATATTGGGAAATACCAACATTTTGGGGGTCCAATGGACCCAGATTTTTTTTTAAAAAAAATTCGTGCACACCCCTAGTGGGAACTCATCCTGTTCCCCTAGAACCCACCATCGTAATTCATTCTGTTAACCCCAGTGTTGACCAAATTACCCAGCTCTCAGCTTGACTATTTCCTGTAGGAGATATATTATTCTGGCTATTTAGCTTTCTTTCAGAGTGCATCAAAAAGCCCCTTGGGCCATTCTCAAGGAGGGCTAGCATGTTTAATCTCTACAGCATTGCCCATCTATGATTCTGAAATGATTATGGCACAGGATTTTGTTTTACTAATTAAGTTGACACTGGAGTACCATTTTATAATTTTATTCACAGTACTCTATTCATATGCCACCTGCAACTTCACATGAATTGCATGGTAACTGAGTCTTGTTGGATGAAATATTCGATAAAACTAAAAGCAACTTCCCAAACAGTTCATTCCTCCTAGTGAGTGATTTTAAGGCAAGAATAGGGGCTGACGATGATTATTTAATCCAAAAACTGTATGGTCCTAACAATGAAAATTTCCTGAGATCCCACTGGTTTTGTTGGTCATCAAAAGATGTTGAAATTTAAAGGATGCTTTCGTTATTTGTTATTATTATCTCTGGGGCTTTAAGTTCAAAAATACCTGAATGATACTGTAACTCTTTTGTAGGAATGTCGAGTGTTTATTATTGGATTCTTTGCATGTTCTTGTTTGCTTTGTTATGAAAAATGAATAAAGAGAAATTAAAAAAAAAAAGATGTAATAAATGCCAATGGCTGGAGGTTGTTCACTTTGGCTATCCAAAGGAATTGAGTAATTTGGCCACCAGAGAATCGATCCAAGTGGAGATTATATCTTCTTGGGCTTCAAGGAAGCTAGTGTTATAGATTATTTCACTGTTTCTTCTGATCTCAGCTCACTGGCCAGCTTCCAGGGAGTTTCATCCTTTTGGGGCAGTGATCATCTCCCTATTGTTTTGCACATGAACATGCCTTACACCAAACTCTCTGTAATCAGACAAGACTACATCCCAGAATCAAAACTCCCTATGTCACATCCACTCGAATGACAACACCACTTGCTTGGCCCAAGATATGATGGCCTCCCCAGAACTGTTATCGTTAAGGAGATCGTTACTTGGGTCTAATGTAGCTAGGAGCTCTCTCACTTTCTTGAATAGGCTATTATTTGTCTTCAAACCATTGTGCTCTAAAATTATGCCTGATAGTACTCCTTATTTGAGGCTGCTGGTCCTGAGAAGACTTCTTATTTCTTAGATACTTGAACCTGATGGCCCTCTTCCTGACTGGTCTGAAGTGACCCCTTCTAAAGTTGAAGACTTGATCCACCACCTCCACTGAAAGGCCCCTGGAGCAGACCTTATCCCAAACAAATTATTCAAATTTAATTCATCTTGGTGGGCAGAAATCCTTCCTCTGCTGTTTTTGCAAATAAACATGACTGGGGTCATCCCAAAATATCGGAGGTACACAATAATAGTTCCAATCTTTAAGAAGGGACAATGCTTGGACCCAAACTGCTATTGTCCAATTTATTATCTTGCTTGGGCAAATTGTACTCTTCGTATTTGTGAGATGCCTTAAATGAACAGGGAGATAGAGTTCAGGAAGAGTAGTTCAAACTAGGACCACTGTCTAATTCTGTATCATCTGATAGAAAAGCACACTAGTTTCCCAAATGGTAACTTTTATATAGGATTTATTGATCTGAAAGGGGTTTTTGATACCATCCCAAGACTCTGGGAAAAGCTGTAATACATCATAATTGATAAAAAGGCTGTTATAGCTCATGCAGCAGCTTCATGTAGACCTTACAGCTTATGTCTGCTGTGACTATGGTGGTAAGCTGACTGAGCCACTTAACCTCAATAAAGGTGTTAGGCAGGGCTGCCTTTGGGGCCCTTTTTTGTTCAACTTATATATCGATGATCTTTTGACTTTATTGAGTTTTGTCATCCACCCCATTTGGCTAATTGCAATGTACCAGTTCTGCTTTATACTGATGACACTGCTCTCTCAGACAAGAATTGGTTTGAAGAGATCATTATTATTTTTTCTCAGAATATTGTATTAAGGAAGGCCTGGAAATAAACTACCAGAAAACTAAAGTAGTTGTTTTCTCTCCCCCTCCCCCCAAAAAAGGAATCTTTCAGTGTTCAGATGGGCTCTGATTGGAGGAGAAATTCAGCAAGCGAATGAGTTTTTATATTTGGATATCCTTTCACATATAACCTAAAATGGTGGGCTCATCAGTCACTGATAAGGAGAAAAGCAAAAAGACATTCCTGTTATCTTTTACAGAGTAGCCATAAGGATTGTCTTGGTAAATGAAAACATTGACCATCTTCTTTCACTTTCTGAGAAAATTATTAAACGTTCTTCACTATGTGGCTAGTGGGCCAACCTTCCCTCAAGGCAAAGGCTTGGTTACAAGCATTTAGACTGTTCATCAAGTCATATTTGAGCAGGAAGGGCTACCTGACATAGAATCATAGAGTTGGAAGGGACCATACAGATCATCTAGTCCAACCCCCTGCCCAAGGCAGCCTATAACATCTCTGACAAATATTCGTCCAGCCTCTTCTTGAAAGCTGTCAATGAAGGGGACCTAACCACCTCCCTAGGCAGCTGATTCCACCTTTGAACCACTCTGACCATGAAAAAGTTTTTCCTAATATCCAGCCGATACCTTACTGCCTGTAATTTAAACCCATTGCTTCGGGTCCTATCCTCTGCTGCCAACTGGAACAGCTCCTTGCCCTCCTCCAAATGACAGCCTTCCAAATATTTAAAGAGAGCAATCATGTCCCCCCTCAATCTCCTCTTCTCCAGACTAAACATTCCCAAGGCCCTTAGCCTTTCCTTGTAGGGCTCAGTCTCCAAACCCCTGATCATCCTCGTCACTCTCTTCTGCACCTTTTTGAAGTGAGGCCTCCAGAACTGCACGCAGTACTCAAGGTGTGGCCTGACCAAGGCAGTATACAGAGAGGCTATGACCTCCTGTGATTTTGATGCTATGGCCCTTTTAATACAACCAGAGACTGAATTTGCCTTTTTTGCCACCACATCACACTGACTGCTCGTATTTATTTTACAGTCCACTCTTACTCCAAGATCTCTTTCGCATACACTACTCCCCAGAAACCTATCCCTCATCCAGTATTTGTGCTTGACATTTTTGTGGCCCAGATGTAATACTGTGCATTTATCTTTGTTGAATTGCATCCTGTTTGCAACTGCCCACTTCTCCAGAGTATTCAAGTCTTGTTAAATTTTAACTCTATCTTCTTGGGTGTTTGCTACTCCTCCCAATTTGGTACCATCAGCAGATTTAATGAGTAGCCCTTTTACCCCTTCATCCAGATCATTGATAAAAATATTGAAACGTACCAGGCCCAAAACCGAGCCCTGCAGCACCCCGCTGGACACCTCCCTCCAATCTGATGAAATGCCACTACTCTTTGGGTGTGGTCCTCAAACCAGTTCCCTATCCACCAAACTGTCCTATAGTCCAGCCCACAGTCTTCCAGTTTTCCCATCAGAATGTCATGGGGAACCTTATCAAAAGCTTTACTGAAATCCAGGTAAATCACATCAATAGAGTTCCCATGATCGAGTAAGCTCATTACACATTCAGAGAAGGAAACCAGGTTGGTCAGACAAGATCTGTTGGGGACAAATCACGCTGACTTCCCCAGATCACTAAGTGGTCCTTCAGATGCTTACAGATCAATCTCTTCAAAATCTGCTCTAATATCTTCCTAGTAACAGAAGTCAGACTGACCGGCCTGTAGTTTTCCGGTCATCCTTCTTCCCTTTCTTAAAGACTGGGATAACATTCGCTCTTCTCCAATCTTGTGGCACCTCCCCAGTCCTCCAGGAGGCCTTGAAGATGATGGACAGAGGCTCTGCAAGTTCATTAGAAAGTTCTTTGAGCACTTGTGGGTGCACACCATCTGGCCCAGGGAATTTGTATTTGTCCAGTGCAGCCTGAAAGAAGACTCAAACACTTTAAAAAAAAAACCCTAAAAGAAAGAATATATATAGGACATGCCAAAATCAGCTAAAAAGCCTAACCCCAATCTTACAGTAATTGTGCATAATCTTACTTTTAATATTTTTCACTTTTAACTGTTTCTGTTTTCTATGTATAAAGAAGTACATATACTGCAAAAGAGAAACAGTAGACTACTCGGAGTTGCCTTGTTCAGTGACACCAGTCTCCCCTATCTGAACCTGTACTGACTAGCAGGTTCCAAAGTCTGGTGTAATTCAGTCTAAGGTCAGAGGAGCAGAGAGTTCTAGGAGTCAAGGAAGGCAGTGGCAGCAGGTCAGCATTCAACATACACGTTGTGTCCACACCCAACAGCCTCCCTGGGGTGGCTGTCTGGCACCATGCCTAATTGTCAAGCCTTCAGCCAGCTGTTCAGGAACAATTCTGCAACAACTCATCCTCACTATCAGCAAGCAACTGGTGTTGGGCCAGGAGCTGAAGCTGTGCACTTTGCCATCTTGCCTGTAGCTCTTTTCTCAGCCTCTATCTGTGGCGCTCTAAGGGTGTGGATGATACTGGAAGGATGGGAATTACCAACAGAGTTTCACCTGCTGAGCAAAAGCTAGAGGATGGTGATGGCTTTGCAACAGCTGTTGGCTGTGAACCCAGACAAGCTTTCAGTTTATTCTCCTCAAGCCCATAGCCAGGATTTTTGTGGCTTGTGAGGCAATTTTTTCCAGTGGGGTTGAAGTTCTCAGTGCAGAAAGAAAAGCCATTTAGCCAATAGAAAGCTGTTCAAGATTCAAGGTTTTATTAATGGTCTATGACTAGAACATTAATCCCAAACAATAAAATGCCTCATTGGGGCAATACAACAATAATAAAATCATTCACAATAGAATTTGAATGATACCTCATAATAAAATCATTCAGAATACAGTAGAATGCTACAAAGTATATTAAGGTTTAAAATCTCAACTATCTACTACTTACACTGTTATAGTTTTCCTATGCCTTGCAGCAAGCCAGTCAAATCTAGCTACCCGGTAAGTAACGTTGTGATGCCTATCTGAAAGAAAGTTCCTCAGAAAGCACAATCTTTGTCTGCTGTTTAAAGGTAATTACATAGGCAGTGGAAGGGATTCACAAAATTTGTTATATACCGCAATCGAACAGGATGTGGTCTAGCGATTCTATACCACCACCACCATCATCATCATCATCATCATCATCATCATCATCATCATCATCATCATCATTTAGATTTCTGAATCACCCCATCCCTGAGTACCCAAAGCTCTGGGCGATTTACAAGAAGTTAAAAACATACAAAATACAGATTAAAACCGACAATCAATCTCAATCTCCAGATGGCATCTGCAGTTTAACTTTAAAAACCTGCTCTGAGCTGTTCTTCCATCTCATGGGCAGATTAAGGAGGAGTCAGAAGTGGGCAAGGTGGGAGTAAAGAGAAGGGTGCCAGCTATGATGGAAACCATTGCTGTCCTCATTCAAAAGCCTGGTGAAACATCTCTGCCTTACACCAAGAGAATCTCTGCATTACAGCAAGGGCAAATCCTTGCTTCACAGGGAATCTTTTTATACTTTCCTTCAAGGACAGCTGAATACTCTCCTATACTCTTGATTTAATAAGTGGGAAGGATAAGGCATAGGGGTTGCCCTCATAATGGGTTCTAGACAAAGTCTCCCTTTCTCTATTCTATTCAAATCATGTTGCCTTGCAGTATCATTAACCTCTGTCTGACCAAAGCCTTGGCCTTATCATAACTCAGAGAGCACAGAAATTGCTTGGAATACACATAAAAAGGTAATTTCTTTTCCAATTCCCTTATCCATGGAGGAGTAGAGGAATCTTGAAGTATTAACCTTCACAATTCCCTTGGAAAGAATATTAATTATAACCAATACAGAACCACCGATAACCATAGCCTCTCCTATACTATTATCATACTCGATTCCAGATACCTACGAACATTAGGGACACCATTAGGTACTTGTAAAATTGTTCTCAAAAATTTGGATTGAACCATGTCCAATTTCCTGATGGTTGAAGTAATGTTAATTGGGGCTCCATAGGTAATATGGGGAAGAGAGTTGGCCTTAAACACTCTTAAAGCTGCTACCACACTTTTGCCCTCCCCCTTGTGCCAGTAAAATTTTTGAATTGCCCCTGAGCTCCTTTTAGCATTAGAAACAACAGAATTTATATTAACTGTTCTTGAGCTGTTGGCCTGGAAGAAGACCCCTAAATATTTAAAACAAAAGACTTGTTCTATAGAACTGTCATCAAGAAGCCAGCAATATATTTTTGGAGTTTTATTTTTCGTAAAAACCACTGCTTTCATTTTTGAGAAATTAACTTCTAACTTGTTCTCACAGCAGTACTGGGAAAAGGAACTTATGGTTCTCCTGAGGCCTTCTGGGGTCCTTGAAAACATCATCTGCATATTGAAAGCTGTTATCAGGATAGATCTCTAAATTGCAAGCTGTCAACCATTTTAAATAACAGTTCTCAGCTGATGCAAGTAAATCACTTCTGCCAGCCTAAGCAGCAGTTTTGATAAGAAGCCAGCAGGTGGGGGTGATGACTTCTATAGCCAAGAAAGCTAACACTTAGGCAGGCAAACTATCTTAAAGGAGACCAGTTTCTTGACACAGAGTTAGAAGGGATCCTAGAGGTCACCTACTCCAACCCCCTTGCTCAGTGGAGGGATTAGTCAACTACAGCCCCCCACTCTGCTTAAAGGAGTGCACACCTTTAAAAATGTTTTTAAATGATATATAAAAAAAGAATTTACATGATAAATTCTAGTGGGGCTGTGCCTTTAAGAAAGGGGGTGGAGCCCTCAAAAGCCCCACCATAGCCACTGGCCTGATTTTCCTGCTTGTTGGCTTCTGCCAGCTCAGGTCTTGCTACAAAGGGTTCCTCTTCTCCTGAGGAATTCTCACTATTGCTGAGCCCTGCCTGACTCATGACAGAACCTCTAGATTTCTATCCATGTCTATCCACACAGTCTATTCCCTCTCTTCTTAATCTCGCCAAATTGCCATGCAAAATTTGAAGTTTGTTAATTTTCACGGTAACATATATCGAATTTGAAGCTCACATTCAAGTTCTTCATTTAAAACTATGTCTTATAGCTGTGGCTTTAATGTAGCAAAAACACAGTGGACTCTCTAAATGAAAAAAAAAAGGTCTCAGAATAGAAACCAGGGCTATTATCGCTTAAAAGAGTGGTGTTTGTGTGGGAGGAAAAACCTGCAAGACTATTAAGAGATTCACTTTCTTTTTATGAGAAGTTCTCCCTGCCTTCATGTTATCCTTCAGTTGACAATGCAGCTGAAAAATAGGAGGCCAAATGAATCAAACCACTAGTCAATTTAGTCCAGCAGTCTATATCCCATGGCCAGCAAAGTAACCCACAGGTTTGGTACACAAAGTCTCCCCTTGTTGTTATTCCCCGTACCAACAACTTCTTTTCAGAGATATTTTGCTTCAAAACATGGGAGTTCTCATTTTGGCATCATAACTAATTGATGGACCCATCTTCCAAGTTAGTTTAGTCTTCTTTTACAGGCAGCTAAACTGGTGACCATCACTATATTCTGGGGCAGTCAGTACCAAAAGATTATTATGCACTGTGTGAAAAAGTTTATTATGCATTGTATATTTGTATCTTCCTGTTCATCACCTTCATTGATTACACTCAATGGGTTGGATACAGCACAGAGCCCTTGTGAGGTTTGCACAAGGATCTCCAGTCTTCCTAGCTCTCCACTCCACTCCCTCCGGCATCCACTTCACATCACAGGAAATTTTATACCCAGGGCCATGGGACTCATGTAGAGTAATAGCCACATGGGCTAGGAGGCTGCAGTGGGGGCAAAATTGGTCCCTCTGTTGGCAGAGCTCCATGTTGCCCTATGAGGCCCCTACTGTGTTTTTATGAACTCATACGCTATGAAAAACCTGACCTGTGCTAGTTGTGTGCAAAAGGGACTGAACTATAAAGTGACTCCAAAAGATGCCAGCTACAGACACATAACCAAAAGAAGGAAGCCTTCTTATGAAACAATGTGTCCATGGACCCTGAATGTCACCATCCCTCTTACTTGCAGTGAGATGAACCAGCTTCCTAGCCACACACGCACACAGCATTGAAAAGCCAGGCTGCTGCCATGCCAGGCAAGAAGATAGGGGACCAAGACTCCATGAAGGATCCCCTTCCTGTGCACGTAATCAACATGTTTGTCCCCACCTAATACATCACCTAGTTGAAACCGCAGACTCGAAACAACAAGAGAACAATGCCTCTGGCCAGCAGAAGACATAATCCCATCAGGATGCCATTGTTTAACTTAGTTTCCCATTAGATTCAACATTGACCAGCCCTGTGAACCTTGGACCCCAGCCCCAGTCAACATATTTTTTGGGACGGACTACTAAGAGGCTGCCAAGGCAGGTAACCAACCTACAGCCCACCCCTCAACCTCCCTATAAAAGAGCTGCACAGCACCATCTCTCTCTCTCTCTCTCTCTCTGCTCCCCCACCCAACCCCTTCGTACCTGAAGTGTCGGACTCTTGGTTGCGCAGACAGAGATTTAACGTGAGCCCGGACTCTTGGTTGCGCAGCCAGAGATTTACCGTGAGCCTGCGGGTTCAGGACACAGACCCTTCCCCCAGTATCCCATAACCCTCTCATTTTTCCTGAGACTCGCTCCTTCCGACTACAGGACAGGTAGAGTATCACCCATCATCGAAATCTCCTGCTAATGTGAATGTGTTCTTTGTATTCTATCTATATTTCCTAGATGCTATGCAATTGTGTGTGTGTGTAAGTGTTATTGTATGCCTGAAATACAATTAGTAAACAAAATCCATTTATACTGACATCAGTCTCAACGTCTACTTGGTGGGTCTGGAGAATTCTGCACCCCTGTAAACATCGATGTGTGCTCCCGCAGTGGCCTGTTGCCAATTTAAGATCATAAAGCCCCATATTAAATAACGATGTAAGGCAATTTGGCTAACATCCACACACCAAAGAGGCAGGAGGGATCAAGTCTGCCCACACCTACCTGGCTGTACCTTCATGTAGTTCCTGGAAGCTCTGGAATAACCTTTTATTGCAGGGGTGCCTAACTCATTTGTTACGGGGGCCAGATCTGACATACATGAGACTTTGTTGGGTCATGCCGTGTGTGTCATAAAATGTAATGCCAGGTAGCAGAAATATAAACTTTATAAAGGACATAAACACAAAGGGTTTTTTTACTTAAAATAAAACATGCTTAAAATATTAGCACTCTTGCAATATTTTGTCTGAGAACTGACACCTCTTGCTCTTAATTACTGCATCAAAATGTCTATGCTGTTGCAATCTTGAGTATGCTGTTCAAGTGTGTATCTGTAAGCTGCAAACCTCAAACCTACTTTTGATTTATTGACATTCACTACAGAAATCTTATGCTCAGTGTTCTGAGCCTAGGGCCCATGGGGAAACATGAAATGGCTGAGCATTGGGAGCTTTTGTACATAAATTGCTTCATGTGCTGGTCAAGAACATGAGAAGGCATCCTGACACAGACTGAGGGCTAAGTGTTTGTCTACAAAACTATAGTCTACTTCAGTGGTCAGTATCAGCCTACTATCTGGAAAGTCTAAGTTCAAAATCCCCAGAGGAAATGTGCTGAATGAACTTGGTTTGGACACACACTCTTAGTCTAATCCACCTCACTGGCTTGTTGTTATTCCTCATCTAAAAAATGTACATTGCTTTCCTACTGAGCAAGATTGGATTATGATGGCATGAATACAGTGAAAAGGGGGAGGGAACCCAGTTGCAACCAGGAGAGCCACAGCACAAAAAGTCCAACAAAAACACACACACTGTAGCAAGGCACACAAAAGCTCATACCTTAGTTAAATTGTGATGGTCTTAAAGGTGCTTTGTATTTCTCCCATGCGACTGAGGCAGCCAAGCAAAGCAAGCTCTCCCTCCTTCCCTCCCTCCCATTGGGGAGGAGCCTCAGCCAATGGAAGGGAAGAAAGACTTGCCTTTCTCTCCTGTGCAATTGAGGCAGCCTGGACAGGAAACTTCTGGATTATTCCCTCCCTTCCCCTCACCCAGTGCAGGGAATAGAGGCTTGCCTATCTGTCTCTCCTGAGTGATTGAGAGAGTCTGGCAAAGCAAACTACGATACCGCAGCAGCAGAACTGGAAGAAGAAGCAGGAGGCAGCCAGTTTCACTGCAAGCCTCATAGAAGCCCTTTGGGGGCCTGGTCTGGGCCCCGGGCCGCATGTCTGAAAACCCCTGTTTTATTGGGTCAGAAATGGCTGCTAGGTAGAGGGGAGGGTTGTGAAGACCTGTACCATCAGTGTTCTCCACTGATGGTTTGGTGGAACCAGCCCAAGTTCTATAATTTGGGAAGGAGAAAAATCTCTCTATATCCACTTTCACTCATGTTATCAATCACAAACACTAGATGAGACACAACAATTACAAATAAAACCTTGGTGATTTTGCTTGATCTTTTACACATGCTCCCTTGGATTGCAAATGAGACATGAAGAAACAAACTGACTAGAGGTACATCTGAATTCAGTTCCCTAAATCATACCAGAAGAAGTTATTTTTGATCTCTGCAAATGAAATAACAATTTTACAAAATACAGACTTATTTGTTGTTTTACTAAATAAACCTTATTCAAATACTTATAGCTAAGTTATTTTCTGGTTTACAAAAAAAAAGGATGGAAAAATGTACCTTAACCAGCAATTTGGAGGACATCATGAATACAGGGAAGCATGTATAATATATAAATCTTTGATTGCTAAAGACATAATTTGATTTTAAAAAAACACAAAACCTCAGGTAACATCAAATTACAACATAATCTTCCCAAATGAAGAAAGCGCTTTCTCAGTTATTTTGTGTTGCATTAGTTCCACACTGTATTTAGAGGGCTATTAAAAAGCTACCTGAAGGCCAAGTTAATCTGTATACTTGACAGATAATAGCCGTATTTTTTTTTGCATTAAGTAGAGAAGTGAATATTTTATTTCTTTATGATATAACGACAATTCTATTTAGTCTTAATGGAGAAAAGATGAATGTGTTTTACAAGAAAATATGCAGTGGGAAAATGGTAATACATCAATTACTGAGAGCAAGAAAAGTATTTAAAAATATCAATAATCTACTCTAAGTGACAGGCTCACTAAGCATCCTAGAGTCAAAGGAAAAGTTTAAAAAGAGTTTTCTTAAAAAAAATTAAAGGTCACTCTGTTTAAAGTACCCTCATTACGTACATTCTCATTTTATCTTTAAAGTAATATGGCAATCACATCATTAACTTTTCAAATGGGAAGCATTTAAAACTGATACAGAGCTAAGGAACATAATAGAGTTTTCAGGTGTTTTCCCCCCCTTTCAGTGATGCATTTTCTCAGTTACCTATATTTATAGCTAATTGCAACAATATTGAGACTTGGAATTATTGCCTAGGAGAACACTAGAATAGAAATGCCATTGTTGGTTTCAGAGCTGGACAGGATGACAACTTAAACAAGGTTGGTCAGCAAACTTGAGCTGGACAGCTCTACCCTCTTTAGCTCCTAAGTTCTAGTATTAAATATGTGATCTACTATACATTTTTTATGTGATCTACTATACATTTTTTAAAATTCTAGGTTCAACTGAGGACATTTTTTAAATTCTTCTCAGCCATGTTATTTCTCTCCTTAAAGATCCTCGTTGATGGTTTTGCCCTTCAGTGCTAAATTATGTTTGACAGTATTTCACTCAGAATGACTGCAGAATAAAACAAGGTAAGAATATGACCTGATTTGGAAACATATATGAAGAATGATTATATAGCCAGAACTCTGTTGTACTGAAATGATTTCTTCATCTAGTATAACATTTATACTCCACCTTCCTCCTTCATATAAGGGGCTCAAGGCAGCTTACAGAAATAGAATGACCTAGCCTTGACATTTTTTTTAATTTTTGATCTATGGACCAGCCCCCCTCCCCCCAAAAAAATTGGGGCACAGACTCATCTGTACCTAATAAAATATTTTCATGGTCATATCAGTTAGGTTTAATGTCACCTCTATAAGTTATGAATTACCGTAGTTTACTTCACAAACAAAATCTTACCTCTATGCAGTCAGTTCCACAAATGTGTTGTTCGGGTGCCTTTGCCCAGTGAAGACACACAGGCGAAGTCCGGGTGAGGAGGATAAAAAATAAAATGTATTGCAATAATGGTGGAGCACAGCAAGGCCAAAGCCTGCAAACCAAGCTGCTCTGACCCCATCAGGGTGGTCAGATCTTTTATACTCCTGCTGACACACAAGCACATGTTGGTACATATACAAAGCTATTGGTTACATTATATAGGTAAAATCCTTGCAAGAACTACCTATCTACTACATATACCCCTTATAAGGAAAAGGCCATGTTGGAATGATTCCATTGGTCCAGACCTGTGGCGCAGCATAAAATTTATTACATGTGTATGCCCAGCCACATCCGGCTGGGGTCTCTAGCCCCCCCCCCCAGTATCCTGTTGCTAGCAGAATCAAGAAGACACAGCTTGGCTTGTGTAGATAAAGAATGGAATGTGGCAAAGATGCTCCCTTCCCAGGAAACTGCCCTGCCACCACCCCCTAGGTGGTGGCCCTGCTGGGCTGGAACATCCACTTGTTATCAGTCAAGCCTGACTGTATCCTAGCAACAAGTAAGACACTGTGGCAAGTCTGTGTTGCATCTCTAGGCCTGTGTCTCACAAGTCAAAAGATGTATCGACACTGAAGAACAGCTTTATTTATTTCTTTGATATACTTATATCCAGCTTTTCCTAAAACCTGTTCCATTTTCTGGTTTTGGAAACCTGGTGTTATTTTTTGCCAGTAGGCCACTATGGATTTTGTCATGTTGGTGAGTAACCACTGGCTGCTTGCTGGATGCTGCATTAATTTTCCATATTCCATATTCAGGTGTGCTTTGCATGGTACCACGCCACCTATTGCTATCTCTTGCATTGCTTCATCTTTTGGTTAAAAATTCTTTCTGTAGCTGGATATACATACCTACCACTTTGATAATCATTTCATATCTCTGATGAAGGAGGCCCAAGAAAACTTATGTCACAATATATTTGGAAGGACGCCTTGAGACAGGTTTTTTTTTTACTGCAACAAATGAATATGGGTTCCCCACTGTCGTTTGCCATAGCATGTGATAGACAAAGCTACTGATCATATCTTCTACCAATTTTACACAGAAAATAGTTTGTTTCAATCTGAGTATAAAAGGAAAATTGGATATAGGATCAGCTTGGTTGAGTCAGAGTATAGCTGAGATGATGGATTATGAAAGCAAGTGTGTAATGGTGGAAAAACATTTTATTTTTAAAATGAGAAAACAGGCTGTAGTCAGAAAATGGGGGGGGGATTCAATGAGGTCTCATAACCCACCTCTGGATTTTACCAACAGAGAAAAGTGCTCTACTTCTATAAATCTATTCTACAAGTTTAAGAAAAGGCATCTTGATATTTAAGAATTAAGTACTGTTAGTTAATTCTATCATGCATAGATTTTATAGGTGTGGGTTGATCTTTTTCTTTTGAAAGACACAAAGAGCTATAGATTAAAGTGAATTGACAGTGCCATCTTAAGCAGTTAGCCCCTTCCAAGGTCATTAAAGTCAATGAGCTTAGAATTGTACTGTAAATTAGTTGTCCTAAATATACTTACTTGGAGGTAAGTATATTGTACTACAAATAAAGAAAAAGAAATGGGACTTTTCTCTCTCTGTGTGACAGCCTGATAGCAAAGATACCCCACCCCTGCATTCCATAGACTAACCCATGGGCTGCCAGGGCAAAAGAAGATGGGGTTGGTGTCATCCATACCAGCAAGCCTGACTCTCAGCTGGCTGATGGGGGTGATCCTGAATAAGCAGCCTGGAAGATGTGTGGTCACATTCACCTGAGTGGGGGCAGGACAGCAGTGGCCAGAAAGAGGAGCTGGGAAGACTCAGCTGAGCAGCTACTGGTTGTGGGGGAAGGAGGATAAGGGGAAAGAGGAAGTGAGGTGAGTCAGAAAGATAACAAGGCAGAGGAGGGGGATACAAAAGTAAGTTGGGGAGGCAGTATGAGAAAGAAGTTGCAACTGAGGAGGACAAAGACACTCAGAGAGGAATGGGGGTGGGTGGGAAACTAGCACTTCAGGTGGCCCAAGTCAATTAGAAATCACCGTGTTGACCTGGCACTTGGACTGGTTGAGGCCCAGATTAACAACCCATAGTCATAATAATAAAAACTATATATTATAAAAACATTCAGTCAAGTTTAGAATATCCAGCAATTCTAAATTCTCTGCCTGCAGAAATTAGCCAAAAATTGGAACCATTGACCACTGACCAGACTTTATCTGCTTGATTGCCCTTGGTGGGATTTCTAGGAATTTGGCATATGAGGCTAAGGCAGCAATGTTAGATCTGGCCAACCAGACTTTATTTATTTATTTAATTTATACCCTCCCCGCCAAGGCAAGCTCAGAGCAGCTTATAGATACTTCATAAAAATATAATTAAAACCTATCATAACATATAATCATAAACATAAAATACCAATAATTTAAAATACAACTAAAACGCTGGAACATTATCAAGTATAAAGGAGCAAAGATTATTTATAATATAACTTAGGTGACCATACCATTCCCGTAACTTCACAACAACTCAGTTCATTCACTTGTTATGCAGCGGGTACAGGCTGAAGATAGTGACGGTAAGGCCAGCTGGACCTGGTTGTCACCAGCCTGGCATCCATGGGGCCTGGAAGGGCCAACCAATTTTGCACCCCTGAATGCACTGCTCTTCAGGGAACATGTCGGGAAAGGTGGTCCCTCAGGTATGCCAGACCCTGACCATATAGGGCTTTAAAGGTTAAAACCAGCACCTTGGAGTGAATCCGTTATGCTATTGGCAACCAGTACAGTGCCTTCAGTACAGGCTGGATGTGCTCCCGCATGGGGATACACATCAACAGCCTGGCTACTGCATTCTGCACTAGTTGCAGCTTTTGGATTTGAGACAAGGGCAGCCCCATGTAGAGAGTGTTACAGTAGTCCAGCCTCGAGGTGACCATCACATGGATCACTGTTGCCAAGTCATTGCATTTGAGGAAGGAACCAACTGCTTAATCAGCCAAAGATGATAAAAGGCTGACCTGGCAGTCGCTGCTACTCGGGCTACTCTGGCATCCAAGAGCACTCTCAAACTCCTAACCTCCAGCGCTGGCACCAACTGTTCCCCATCAAAGGTTGGGAGTGGGATCCCTCCACTCCATTTAGTTGCAAACACTTCTTTGATACCAACAGTTAGACATCAGGAGAAGAAACAATGTTATCTTTTTAAATAAATATTTTTTATTTTAAATTTTATATAAGGTACGGGGGGGAGAAAAGATGTGAGGGGGAAAGAAAAATAAAATGTAAAATGTAAGGTACTTTTTTACAACTATTCAAGACAATATAAATGTAAATGAATTTATAAATCTAGGTAAATCATTATTTACCTGGCGTATATAACATTATAACATTACCAATGATGCTGTTTCCCTAAAATACATCATCCACTATTCTCAATCTGAAAAAACTATGAATTTTTTAAAAAATTGCCCGAAAACCATTTAAAAAATTTATAACAACAAGGAAGTAGCAAATATAAAAAATCCTAAATAACTGATAAAAATCATATGACTATGAGGAATCGGTAACCAGTGATCAACTGAATAATCAAAACATAATACTGTATCACTTTTACAGCTCTATCTATAATAGGTATAATACATATTATTCTCACATTCATTACTTGGTCTGTTATTTATGTGGTTTGTCAATTTCACCGTAACAGCATATTCTTCCATCTTATTTTTCCATTCTTCAAGATGTGGCCAGAACTCCATTTTCCATTTAGTTGCAAACACTACTTGTGCCACTGTTAACATATATCAAAATAGTTTAGGTATTGTTCTTTAAATTAAAGTAAAGAATTTAATAATTAAAATAAATTAAAGAATTCCCAATAGGTTGCATGGCTAATTTTATATTCAAGCTTTTCTGAATTTCTGCATGTACTTCTTTCCAGTATTTACTAGTCTTTTTACAAGACCACCACATATGATAAAAGGTACCATCAATCTCTTTACACTTACAGCACTTAAGGAAACAGTGTTTTCCAAGGCCTGGAGCTCACAGCCAGAGTGCAAACATGATACAGGGGAAGAAGAGGCTTCAGCCTTCCCCCTGTGCTGTTTTCTTGACCCCAAATGGCCCTGGAGGTGTTACTGGCCCTACTGGGGGGGCTGCATATGTACTGATGGACTAGAAGTACCATCTATGGGGCAAATAACACCCCCAGCATCTGTAAGTGGTCTGTTTTTATTGTAGTTCTTTAGGGTAAATCAAGATAATTACATCCAAAAATGTTGATTTCCAAAAGCACAAAAAATGCATGTCTAGCTTATTGATGAATGTATTGAAGAAAAGATGCATGCGGACAGCCATGATACTTGTGTAACAAGGCCCTCTTCATTCTCTTCAATGTTTAGGAATGATCTTTGGGCACAGACCCATTGCACATGAGCATCAGAGTCTCTGCATGCACACCCACCTTATACAGCTGGAGTTTATAACTTTGATTTAAAAGTTCCACCTTGGATAGCATACCAATAAGACTGCAGAACAATGCATTCTGATTTTTACTTCAAGGTTGTGTGCCTTCATGATTATAACCTGTTGCATTATCCAAATCATGCTCAGCCTTAATCATCTTCTTAAATATGATCCAAAGTATTTGTACAAGAGTGTTAATGTTGGCTGCAAGTGTATTAGTACTGTGACTGGCATGCATAAAGACCCAGTTAGAAAACACAACTTGCAATGCTATTTAGTACTAACACTAGATGGCAAATGCTAATATGATTTTGATGTATTGTCCTACATAATTGCTGAGGTTAAAGTTTTGGCCTGAAGAATACTGATGATGTATTGTTGATTATTCATAAAACGTATTCCTTTCTCAAGAAAAGTTATATGTAAGACTTTTGTTCTATCATGAATAAAACTGTTCTTGTTTTCAGCATTCTATGAGTCATTTGTGCAAAAAGGCAACTAAACAGACAATTGGCAGATAACTTGCCAGCAATTGTTATGCCCTGTGAATAGATGACTACAGGGTCTATTTTTTCTTCCTTAAAAAGGAGGAAAATAATTTATAGGGGCCACCTATTAAATTGTACATGGATGGGGTGTAGGAAAGTTGATGAGTGATTGGAGCTCCATACTCATTCCTTCTTCTCTACTGTAATGAAGGGAAAACTTCAAGAGGAATCTATCTGCATGTATGGAATACTTCCCTTCATAGCAAACGAGGACATCTCTTCATAGAAAAAAAACTGAAAAGCATGTATATACGTAGCTTGTCTTTAAACCCAATGTTCTATGAGGTAACATCAAAATGAGTATTTATTTAACCTGAGAAGAATATCGATCAAGACTCCCTGCAGAGACAAGGAAACACTGCTTTATTCTGAGCATCCCAGTCAAGTGCTCAAAAAAGCCTGAGAGGAGTTTGTGAGCACTGACAAAAGGCACATTCACATACAAATGGTGAACTTTCTCTACTTTTTATCAGTTCCTCAACAAATTTTACCTTTGCAAGGAGACTGGAGTAACAAGCAATGGTGGAGGACTAGTTCCATATGGTGGTAAATGGTGGATGCGGGTGGACGTTTGACCCAGAATTTGGGGTCTCTCCTGTTCTGGATGGGCTTGCACTCTCCCCTAAAGGAACAGATTCACAGCTTGGGGTGCTGCTGGATCTGAGCCTCATATTGGATAATGTGGTGGCCGGGGTTTCTTTCACTAGCTTCAGCTGGTCAGACAGCTGAATCCCTTCCTGGGCAGGAAAGATCTTGCCATTGTAGTACAGAATGCTGCAGACAGAATGTTGACTGGGGTGGGTTGCAGGGACCATATCACTTCAGTCCTGTTCCAGCAACACTGGCTCCCAGTTTGATTCCAAGATGCTGGTATTAACTTTTAAGGCCCTATGCAGCTTGCGGCCAGCAAATCTTAAGGACTGTCTACTCATAGGAACCCATCTGTCCACTCCAGTCAGCTTCAGAGGACTTGCTTCAGGTGATCCTGCCATTTGAGGCTAGACAACCTGAGAAAGGAACCTCTCAGTCATGGCACAAAAACTGTAATTTTCTCATCCTGCTGATTTAGTTCAGGTTATGGCTAAGAAAATGACTGTTTCCATAATCCTGGAGAAGGAAACGATGACCATGATATTTTGGAGTTGAAACTGAAGGAAACAGAAACTCCATCAAGAGGTTTATATATAGGGCTGCTGGGCCCTAGCTGCTCCCCGCCTCTGGTCAGACTTACCTATGATGGGGGAGGCCTAGGCTGGAAATGCAGTGACATTGCCAGTGACATGATGGCATCACTTCCTGCGTGTACCATGCTCTAGTATTTGGGCAAAAACTCTATGTTAAAAGGGGAGTCAACTATTGAGTTTTTGCCAATTGATGTCATGTCTGATGTGTGTAGGGCTGCCAAGTGGGGGTAGGTGGCGGGTAACCCCCCGCTTTGGAGGGCCAATTTCCGCCGCCGCAGAATCGGGCCCCAGGGGGAACCCCGCCCCTCGAAGCGCAGCGTGGGTGCATCACAGGAAGTGACGCAACCACGTAGAGCACGTTGGGGGCGTGGCCCCAATAGTTGGAGGGAAAACTCTATGGTTGGAGGGAAAACTCTACGTTGTGCGTCACTTCCTGTGACGTTCAGGTGGCGCGCACGCGCTTTGCGCGCACGCGTCCCTTGGCAGCTCCCGGACCGAAGCAACGCTCCCCCGCCAGTGAGTCAGAACGACTTGGCCACCCTAGATGTGTGCCATGGATGAGCTTTCCCACTCCCTCACCACCACCATTTGCCAGGAGAGACCTGGCAACCCTAATTATTTATTTTGTATATTTATTTAAAACATTTCTATGCTGTCTTTCCACCAAAAGGGTGTTCCCAAGGTGAAAATCTCAAAACATTAAAATATTTCAGCATCATAGCATCAAGGCATTAAAAAAACCCAGCATTTTAAATATAACTATATACAATATTTAAGTTATTCAGTAAAGGATACACATAACAACATAACCAGGGAGGAGGGCCAATAACAGTTAGTGACAGAGCAGCAAACAAAACAAAACAAGACTTCACCCTCTGGTGGAAGACAACAATAGAAGGAGATGAATCTTCCTGGGGAGGGAGTTCCAAAGTTCCCATCGCTCCTGGCAAAAACACGGCCACGGAAAATGAAACTGTAATTGCAAGAAGGTTTAATAAGCCATCCTCTGCTGGTGGCTATTCCCCACCCCCCTTGCCAAAGGTAAAGGTTGATACTTAGGATGGGGAAGGGCCATATAGCGATGGAAGACAAATGTGAGTCCCATTACAAGCTATGCCCATAAGATTAATATGGGCCTAATCAGGGCTATTTTTGGGCAGGAACGCACAGTAACGGAATTCTGGCTGGCTCCCAAGTTGGCCATGCCCAACAGGAACTCATTAGCATAATAGGCCACACCCAACAGCAGAAACTCATTAGGATTGGCTACATAAGGGGTGTGTGGCCTAACATGCAAAGGAGTTCCTGCTAAAAAAAAGCCCTGGGTTTTGACAACAAACAAGGTAAACAGAATAAGAAGCAAAAGGTGAATGTGGCTGGATGAGCACACTTCTGGTAACATGGGGGGCCTACTGTGCTAATGAGCTGTGCTGTCAGGGGTGTGGCCCAATATGCTAATGAGTTCCTGCTGTTGGGTGTGGCCTATTATGCTAATGAGTTCCTGCTGGACTTTTTGTACAAAAAGAGCCCTGGCCTAATTACAAAATGGGGTGAGGTTTCTTGAGTTGGGGAAGTTGTATTACAAGCCCTGAGAGTCAAACTTCATCAACATCACAACTTAGAATTCTAATGATTGTACTCTGTTCAGGGACAGAAGAAGGTTTATGGTAGTAAATGACAAACAGGCTGATGGCATTTTGTCCTCTTTCTAATTTCTCCTCCTCCCCCTATGTCTCCCTGTGTCGAATGATCACTGGGAACTCAGAAGCGAAGAGAAATGTTAATGGAATAATAAGCATATTTGAATTAGCTTGACAAAGTTCTTACCTTACTGATTTTATATGCCAATAAAGGTTTTTGTATTGTATATATTTGAATTAGAGAAGTGTACTTATAACTTATCTAATGCCAGGGAGTGCTTGGAACATGAAACTCATATAGAACAAAAGCTTTCTTCATTATAACATCCCCTTCTCGCTTTCCATGAGGAAAGCTGGGATCACTATTCAGCATAGGCCACTAGAAACGAAGGGGGGGGGGGAGAAACTAGAAGAAAATTGGAAAGATTTCTTCCCTTGCTTTTCTTCTTCTTTGGAAACTATTTATTTATTTTTTAAAAAACAGAAAAAAGAACAAGGGAAATAAACTGCAAATCCAGCAACTTAATAAATTTTTAAAAGGGGGGGAAAGCCTTTATTTTAAAACATTAACCTTACTGCATGCAATTATGTCTGCTGAGGTTATTTACAGCTGTTTTCCAGCTGTGGACTACAGCATTGCATACACATAAGAAGAGGAAAAATCCACCCTTCATACCAAAAATCAAAGGAATGAGTCTTGGGAATTCTCATGTAATAAAAGGAGTTCAGGTACTAATGAACAATATGTTTATCAAAGTTGCTACTTTCTAATTGTCACTATGTGTACATACTCTTCACATAATGCTACCTTTGAAGGTAAAAGGGCTATCTATAGTGCATGATTTGTTTGCAGGATCACAGACAATGAGAGAACAGAGAAATTACCAGGAAACAGGTCAAAGCAAGGCAGCAGAATTGTGGCGTATCATGATATAATGCTATTGGCGCTTCAGAAAAGCAGTATTGCAAGATTGTGAGATGGAATTGTATGGAATTAAGAGATTTCAGCCCTGTTTGGTGTAGCAGCTAATAGCGCAGACTCTAATCTGGGCGAACCGGGTTTGATTCCCCACTCCTCCACTTGCACCTGCTGGATGACCTTGGGCCAAGCCATAGTTCTGGCACAGCTGTTCTTGAAAAAGAGCAGTTTCTGTCAGAGCTCCTTCAGCCCCACCTAACTCACAGGGTGTCTGTTGTGGGGAGGGGAAGGGAAAGGAGTTTGTAAGCCGCTCTGAGACTCCTTTGGGTAGTGAAGGGCGGGGTATAAATCCAATCTCTTCTCTTCTTCTTTAACCTATGTCCACTGTATGACCATGGCTTGTCATATACCTGAGGAAAAGATTATTGGTGTGTGTGTGTGGGTGTTAAAGGCTGAGAAAGCTATCCCTTTGGCTCCACATGGGAACAAAGGCCCCGGTCACATGGGGGGGGAAGGCACGGCCAACGCGCGGCTTTTCTGAGCAGCATCAAAATAGACGCGCAGTGGCGGGATCAGACAGATCCCCCGAGCCGCCGCGCAGTTTCTCCCCAGCATGATCAGATGCCGGGGGGAAGCCACGGAACAGAGAGCGAGGCAGCCAGCTGCACATGTGTGCGCATGCGCAGTTTGGCCAGGAGCCTCGAATGCTGCAGGAGACGGGCACGCTGGCAATCCCACGGCCGCCCTTGCTGCGGAGTTTCAGGTAGGTAGTACTCTTTTCTAGGGTTTTTTTTAATGTGTGGTTTCGCCTGGAGAGGACGGATTGGGGATGGGTGCGCTCCGCTTCCCAGATGTTGCGGTGTGATCACGCCCATTTGATGCACCCCCGATCCGTCCCTCTTGCGGGGCAAAACCTCCCGTGTGACCGGGGCCAAAATCTCATCACAGAGCTTGCATACTATATTAAAATTAACATTTGTGCTGTACTTCATGGTTTCTGCCTTTAAAACTTTTCAGATTAATTATATCACTGTTATGTGAGGTCCTCTACTATAAAAAAGAGTTTGGAAGAAACTCTCATGCTCAAATTCTGTATTCAGCTTCTCGATCACTCTTT
>NW_015166424.1:1171025-1304181 GCF_001447785.1 Gekko japonicus
GGGGGGGGGGAAAGCACCTCCTTTTAAGGAACTCTACTCTGTATTTATCAACCCTATCCACACAAAAGGAGTATTTTCACCAATGAGGCTCAAATTGGTTCTTGCTTCACCTGGTTAGTAATGCATCAGAATGTTCATTTGAATTGTAAAAGCCCTTCACCACCAACAATGATCAAATGCTCATATAAATATAGCATGAAAGCTTGCTCAAAGTCAAATTTAGCCCCACATATAAAAACTCTCTTAGGTAGCCTTTTGACACTCCAGTCCTGGATAATAAAAAATTGGACCCAATCCTTAATGTTAAATGAACACCGAGGCATCAAAGGTTGAGTTATGTAGCCCCCCCCCCAAGTTCTCTATTTCTTTCAGCAGTCCATGTTCCAAAAGCTATTAGTTTCCCTTCTGTTATGGTATATTGAACTCTGATAGCATAAACCTTCTAATAAAAACCTTCACTGTTAGTGCAATCCAGAAATGGCTTAATCCCATATATTTGCAGGTAAATCAGTGGTCCTGGAGGCAGAAAACTAATCAGGTATGAAGAGGACACCATGCAGATAAAAGTACCTTTAATACATTTCAAAGAGAATCCAATGAGATTATATTTAGAAGTTAATGAAAATGCCTCATCCATTTACATTACAATATCTGGCATTCATTTCTATACTTGTTTTAATCCTCCAAGCAAATAACTTTCCCCAAATTAATTCACACCCTATTTTATTTCAGTGGCTGAGTAGTTGATTTTTTAAAGGTATGAAACCTGCAAGCATCTTTTCAGAAATGATCTTTATTCAACATTTTTTTTTAAAAAAAGCATGTTTCTAATGAAATAATCCTGATTGTGTTCCACCAAAGCCATATTGCATGTTTCTACTTAAAGATTGGAAAAGCACTTCTGGAAAATTAAATTTAAAATGAGATTAAACAATGCTGACTACTTTCCCCAAACAGTATTAGAATATTAGAATATGTGCCAATGATTTCATTTCATATAATATACAAAACCTAGATTGAAGGGGATTTAGAAGATGCTCCTTAAGAATGTTGGAAAGCTTAGACAGAATGCTACCTATTTGATTCACTCCTCACATTCCTGTAAAACTATTAAACAGTTATTTCTTTTTAGATGCCTGAGAAGGAGTTCCTGTGTTGTACATTGCAATCAGACATATGATGTGAACATGAACTAAGGTCACAGCCACTGCCAGGTCTGCCTTCTTCCATCTGAGGCAGATCAGGCAGCTGGCTCCATATCTCACCTCCCAAGACTTAGCTACAGTGATCCATGCAATGGTCACTTCCAGACTGGATTATTGTAACTCTCTCTACGTGGGGCTACCCCTGACTCTGCTCCGGAAGCTGCTGCTAGTGCAGAATGAAGCAACACGGATGTTGACAGCGACGCCTGTGTGGGCACACATCTGCCTGGTGCTGCGCAACCTGCACTGGCTGCCTATTGAATTCCAGATCCGTTTCAAGGTATTGGTACTTACCTTCAAAGCCCTATATGGCCAGAGGCCAGCATACCTTCAAGACTGCCTCTCCCCATATGAGCCCTTTAGAGCACTAAGGTCCACCAATCAACATCTTTTGGTGGTTCCCGGCCCCAGGGATGTCTGACTTGCCTCGACCAGAGCCAGGGCTTTTTCGGCCCTGGCCCCTGCCTGGTGGAATGAGCTCCCGAGTGAGATCAGGGCCCTGTGGGATTTTTTACAATTCTGCAAGGCCTGCAAGACGGAGCTCTTCCACTGGGCTTTTGGTTGAGGCAGCAGGCATCCCCCTCCTGGTGTCGGCCCCCACCTATAGCCTGGGTCGGCCCTCGTTTACAGCTTGGATCGGCGCCTATTTACAGCCTGGGTCGGAGACCCCAAACTTTATCAACCATGGAGGTATCTGGCTTTTACTAGAGTTGTATGTTTCACATGTTTTAACGTGGTTTTAATTGTATTACCTTTTATATTGTTGTGTGTATATTGTTGGAACCCGCCCTGAGCACGTCAAGGGGAGGGCGGGATACAAATCCAATAAATAAATAAATAAATAAATAAATATTTTGGTTGGATTGGGGTTGCCAGACTGTCCCAGTGGAGGCAGGGGTCCCCCACTGCCAGGTCCAGCCCCCAGCCACTGATCAGGAGAAGGAGAAAGGCTCAGGCTACATCACCAGTGTCTCACAGGAAGTGATGTCATCACACCAGCAACATCCAGGTTGATGCTCTGGTATTTGGGCAAAAATTATTTGGTAAAAGCTGGTTTTACCATAATTTTTTTTTTGCCCAAATACCAGAGCACCACCTGGAGTCACAGCATGATGATGTCACTTCTTACGTGACAGTGGTGACGAGGCCTGGGCCTTTCTCTTTCTCCTGGTCATTCCCTTCCATCCTACACCAGTTGCCAGAAGGGACCTGTCAACTCTAGGTTTCCTGGATAACCTCCATCATTGTTCCAGTCTTCAAAAAAGGCAACCCTAACATTCCTGATAATTATCACCCTATAAGATTACTTTCAGTACTAGGGAAATTATATTCCAAACACCTTCTCAATCTTCTCTCTAATTGGATGTCAAATAATAATCTTCCGGCCAAAGAACAAGCAAGTTTCCGATCTGGACATTCTTCTCATGATCATTATACATGCTTCCTTTTCTGGCCAAAAAACGTTATCTGAATTTAAAAGGCAAGTTGTATGAAGCCTTCATAGATTTACAGGGAGCATTCAATTCTATCAATAGATCCCTTTTACGGGTCAAACTAGCTGATATGGGAATGGATCCACGACTCCTATTTCTGATTTGTAAACACTCTTCTAATACCTGCCAAGTACATTTCAACCACAATGGTTACCTGACTGAAAAGATCCCTGCTACAAAAGGAGTAAAAGAGGGTTGCCTTCTTGTGCCTTCTCTCTGTAATCTATTCATGTCCGATCTACCAGTACGTTTAACCAGATTTGAAGATCATGCACCCAAGATGAATATGCTTCCAGTTCCCCTTCTGCTGCATGCAGATGACACCATTCTCCTATCGATTTCCAAAATTGGATTACTATGTTTGCTTTCAGCTTTCTCTGATTTCTGTTCCCAGAATGAATTATCCATCAATTCTGAGAAGACCATGATCCTAATATTCTCTAAGGCTTGGAAACCCTGTCTATGGAAGATAAACTGAAAACTTGTGGAACAGGTCAAATCTTTTAGATATTTGGGCCTTCTTTTTCATCACCAACTCAGTCGGTCCTTTCATCGGAAGGTGACTACAACAACTGTAAGGAACCGTCTGCGATTTCCCAATTATATTTTCATAGTGGGAATCAGTACATACCAGCTGCTTTACAGATCTTCCAGACAAAGGTTATCAACCAGCTTTTTTACAGAATCCCAATTTGGATTTTAGCAGTAAATCCTGATATGAACTGTATTGCGGCTATTCTTTTACATTGTATCCTGGGCTTACCATATATAATTAGACTCACCAACATCTATGGTGAACTTGGCCTTCATTTGCCATCAACTACTGCTTGGACAGTTACCATCAAATACTGGTTGCAACTTCATTTCCGGACCTGCCCTAATACTGTTATATGATTTATTAAGGGACTCTTACAACCCTAAATGGTATCAATATATTAGATCTAAAATTGTTTCTATTGGCATTAATTTAGAATCCCTAGCTAACTGTGATGAGTCTCAATTATTTTGTATTATTGATCAAAGAATCTAGAACATTGAGAGTCAGACTATTTCAGCGGAAACTAATCTGATTTGTTCTCCTCGTTTATTTTTAGTCTGTTGCCCATTACAGGGCAAGGAGCCATGTACATAAACCTTACTAACGCCTGACATCATCGGGCTTTCATTCTCACCAGACTGAATATTCTTCCATCACCTGTTCTCTCGGGTAGATATAACAATATCTCCTTTGAGAACAGATTATGTAAATATTGTTCACTGGAACACCATTCAGTTAGCTCATATTCTACTTCATTGTTCTATGTTTTGTAAGATTCGTCAGTAATATCTTGATCCTGTTATTTCGAACTTTTCTGGTTCTCCAGAAAGAATTACCCAGTATTTACTTGCTGATAAATCCTCTCGACTGACGGATTGGCTACAGTACTGCACAAGGGTTATCCTTTTCTAGATAAAGCCAATGAATAATTGTCTGATTTTGCTTTTAGGCACTGTTTTCTTGATATTACTCTATCCTTTTAGATTGTACTTTCTATCTGATTTTATTTATCTTAGACCCTGTTTGTATCTAATTCTAATTTACCCTCATATGTCATTAAAGGTTTCTGAATTTGAATTTGATTTTGAACTCTAGGTGTGATGGTCAGGCATAAATTAAAAAAAAGTCTTTCTCCTCATTGCCCTGACCCATCATCTTCCAAGAAAACTTAAGGCAGTATGGGGAAACTGAAACCAAAAGAAGAATCAGGCTCAAGAAAACAGTCAATTCTAACCTGAGCCCATTCACGGGGAGGGTGGGGTATATATTGAATGAATGAATGAATGAATGAATGAATAAATAACCTGCTCTGTTCATATCTGAAAGCTGACTGAAATTTCATTTGGCTTAGTTGCCTGTCTCAAGTCAATGAACAGGGTGTGTTCATCTCAGATTTTGATTGGTTACTTTCCAAACGCATAGTCCGGGGGGGGGGGTTAGTCAACACTTCAACTCAATAGCATGTTTTAATTCAAGAATCCTATCACTCCACAGGACTCAATACATTACTATAGCTGAAGAGATTTGCCTAAGAGTTCACTGAGACCCTTTCATTCTAGTTACGGGCTTTTTTTAATATTACGTTGTGGGATACTGTGGATACACCATTGTGTGCAGGCACTCACATGCTGTTAAACACTGCCTGCTTATCTGTTATGTATAAAACAGAAGCAGTAACACTCACACATAATATGACATGCCTACTGTTCATTTTCCTTTAGAACACAATCTATCTGAGGTTCCAGCAAAATCCTTTCGTGAAATTTGGTAGTAACTATTATAAATTACAGAAGTGGTGTTGGAATCTATAAATTCACTTTAAATCCACCAGTATGAGAATGCTACATCAATGCACTGTTTCTAAGTGGCTGCCATCAGTCATTAAATGTATGCTTTAATCATACCTGCTTAGAAAGACCTACAGACACATTTAAAATATTCAAAGATGAAGTACTATGGAAAATTACTCTGGTTAGAACTTTTTTCTTGTTGGAATCTATTGTAAAATGGCAGAGTTCTGAAACAGTGAAAAAGGGGAGTTTTTAAAAAGTCTTTCCAGTCATAAGTAGTATCTAGTATTCTGATCATGTTGTCTTGATCAAAATTTATTAGTATGTTCATGGATCAGAGTACTGTTGTGGCATTCTGCTGTCCAAATTACCTTGTTTGGAAAATAAAGATAAATGAGTATGGAGTGATTAACACATCTCTAGTGTATTTACAACACCGCTATTCTGCATGGGGACTACAAAAAAAAAAGAAAGATGATATTTTTATAAAACTTTTCTAGACATAGAAGATGATCTGTAAACATCTTCCTCTAGTGCACATGCTTCATAGTTGGGCCATGGATCTGTATAGTAAATTATGGATGATGCCCCTTTCTGTATCACCTTAGGGCTTCAGACTAATATCCTTTTAGGCATTTCCCAGATCCATGATTCCACAGTGGAACTGTGCAGAGCTATTCATCTGGAAGACGTTAAATAGAGAAAAAAGTTCAGCACACGTGCACTCATTTTTCAGCTGTGTTCATATGAAGCTTATACATACAACTACCAAGCATGTTTCCTGTTAGAAGAGTGTCTGAAAATCTTGTGTTCCTTGGGCCTAATATTGCAACCATCTAATTCTGTGCACTCCCTGCCATGTGTACAATGATGGTATCCCCTGGTCATTTTTTTCCAAACATTTGCTGTAGTGTGTTGAAACTGTATCTTGCATATTGCAATAATGCATGAGAGCTAGAAGCTTATATGCACAAAAAATTCCCCATGGTTATCATTGGCTTGTTATGTGTGTAGTTTGCAACCAAATAAAACCCCTATTTTGACTGGCAACTAAAGAGATTCAGGCTATTTCAGTGATGGAAGGAAATGACACCATCTACATGTGTCAGTTAAATGTGAGCTTTGAGACCTGTTAGATGATTGGCTAGCTATCACAATCATAATTTATTGCTCCCCCCTCCTTTTTAATAATTTTTATACAGGTGGTAAGCTGCAATCACATAAAAAGTAGTGAAAAATTGTATGTCTTAACAATAGGAAGTTTTCTAGCCATATATTGGAGCCTAATAATTATGTCTGGTCAATAGGATTCTTCCTGGTCCCAGGATAATGCTGGAAAGCACATGATGCAGCAAATATGAAGGAGCTCAGCAGATCTGGGTGTGGTCACTGATTGGGCAGGAAACTTCTTGCAAATCTTTGTATGCTGCCTGGTTTCAGTATGGAAAGAAGCCAAGATGGAAGTATGTTTGTTTGTTCCCCCTGTTCTTAGACCAAGTCTTGGACCATTATGTAATCATGTAAAGATATGTCATATAGGACAAAACAATGGAGAAAGCAATGATTCATGGAATGAAATCCTTTAACTCTTTACTTTCCCTCTTCCAGCTGTTCATTACTGCCATTCTGTCCCCCCCCCAATTGTCATTACCTCCACAGTCTTGCCTCCACACACTATCTGTGACCTCTCCCCATGGTGAGGGTTTCAGTAGCTGCAAGGGGCCATCTCTTAACTTTTTAGATATAGTGATGCTCTTTGCTGATTCAGACTGCAACATGGTAATCCTCTCAATATAAAAACACCGAAAACTGACATATTGGGAGATTTATCTAAAGCTCTTTCCATGGTATGCTAGTTTTCTATGTGCAAAATAGATCTTATGTGAGAAAGAACCAAGCATTTGATTCTCAGTCTGTACAATCTAGCATCAGATATGTAACAAAAGCTTGACGATCTGTTGTTATTTAAACTAGCTGAAGTGTATCAAAGCTGCAGCCATTTGGGACAGCACGTAGCAGCTAACTTAAGCTTAAGTTCTTACAGAACTTTTGGAAAACATTTTGCATTTTCAAAAAATAGCCTTATTTATACAGAATTCTTTTGTCTTCACAGACATTCAGTGTAACCCTGTAAAATCTAACCATAATCACAAAAGAATTCTCAGTAGACAGTTGAATAACTGGTACAATGTCCTTAGCCATCATTGATTATGTATCTACCGCAGTTGTTCTTAACATGCTCAGTAACACATCACATGCCTGCTTACCTCACTGTAGCAACTTAGTAACAAATTACCTGAATGAAATCAGTGCATAAAAGGAACACATTTCAGATTTACTGTACATCTTGTAACATGAGCCAAGTACTTATTAAAGTTGACAAATGCTGTGACAAGCTCAAGCAGCACTTCCAAGAACTCTAGACCTCTTTATGTTTTCTGGAACAAACAGATTTCAGTGCATTGCCAAACATGACCCAGATCAAAATAAGACAAGGGAAAATGTAGGTTTTGCTTTGATTTCCAAATACATCTAGTGACATGGTAATAAGGACTTTTCAGAGGTTGGATGCATTTAGTGCATCCAAGCAATTCATGCCAAGAAATTGCCTTTACTGAATGTACATTGGTCCCTTGTGTATGAACACAGCAGAGAGATCATACATGTCAATCCAGGCTCTTCTGTCTGCGCAACCCAAGGAGCAGATGGGCACATGATTGCTTTTATGACATTGTATCATTTTTCCCCAGGTAATGTCTTTTGAACTTTTTTGGAGCTTGGGTGACAAATTGGGAGCAGAAAACATTATCTCCTTGTATATCTGTACCATCCAATGGCCTGTACTGTATGTGTAACTGCCTTTCATTAACAAGGTTTCAAGGTGGGTACATTTGGAATGTCATAAATGCCATTAACTTTGATGTGATGTTCTGATTTTCAGCCTTTTAGAAGCAGAAGCGTTTAATATATTCTTGTGTGATCTATGCATATCATGAGAGAACATTTTCTACTAGAACTATTTCATTTCACAACCTTATCTGTAGGTAAGAATGGAAACAGAGCATTTGCGGTTTTAAAAATCAGTTCCAGCCATTATCAGCTATCCTTTGAAACAGCAATGCAAAAAACAAAACAAAAAACCAACCACCCAACATCCATTCTCACAACAGATATTCTAAATGATCAACTGTTTTCCCAGCCAGACCAGACCATGGACTCTCCCTGATTTCACATACAATGGAAACTTATTCAGGCTTTCCTAATTAGAGACTATAGTAACCACAGAACTAATTTTTAGTTTATTGATTGGGAGATGCCATTGCGCCATTGTATATATAAGCCTGGCAGCAGGGCACAAAGGTTAAACTCTTCTGTCTTTGCTGTCCATATGAGGAACAGATTTCTTCCAGGAAGATAATATGACTCTTCCTGTTTACTGGCATCAGATTAATAAATAAAGGACAAAGTAGAGAGACGGGTCTTTTTTTTTTGGGGGGGGGATCTACCACATAAAACACTTCACAACTGGAAGTGCCAGTTATGATTACAGTAAAGGAACTGCTGCTTTTAAGAAAGAGAGCTCCTCCGAAAATGATGTTGTGGTTTGAACCTGCTCAACACAATATTTCTTCATAGCTAAGAACACTGAACATATGCCTGGTGCTCCAAACAGCAGAGTATTTTGCTAGTTTAATCTTTGTATTGATATTTTACAGTGTCCTGGCCACCAATCCTCCCTCCCCAACCACAAATTCTGATCAAGGCAATGAACAAATACAACATGGAAAAAAAGCAGCAGGGAGTGTGACAACAGAGTGCATGGAAATGGGAAAATATTGGACAACAATTAAAAAGACTGATTAAAGTATTCACCACGTTTGTTCCATGTACAATACCCTAAAAATACTTTTAAGTGCCTCTCACAGTATTAGAACTCATGTTAAGCTTTGTTTGCAGAAATTGCTTATTAAACTGAAGTAAGCACAAATGAATATAAACCCGTTGTGTATGTGTGTGGGGGGGAACTCCTAATCTGGTGCTCAGGGACACATGATAATGATAATCCTTCAGCAATTTAGGATTGATACATAAGAAATTATCAGGGAAAGCAGGTCAAGGGGCTTCAACATGACAGTCATTTGCCATGCACTGCCCTTGGTGAAGTGCCGGGCGCAAGACATTGTTTCTCGGTTAGTAAAAATATATATAATGCAAAATGGGGGGTTAATAATGACAGGGCTGTTTTGAGGAAAGAAAGTTTTAAAAAATCCCTGTATGGTACAATACCAGGGATGCCCAGTCTTATGGTCCATGAAAAATAACTATCAATACACTTCTGCTTGCATCGCTAGATCAATATCCTGTACACAGTTAACATGACACGCCAGAACAGAAATGGCATTTAAACAATCTCAAATGCAGCAACTGTAATACAACCATTAAAGAGTCCACATTCCAGAATCTCCCTCCCACTTACATTAAGAAAGCACCAATGTTACTCTGGCAGTCCTGGCAACATAACTCATAACTCAACATAACTTATTCCCTCCTGTCCAGACTGTCCAGAGTTACCTAAACAGGAACAGCAGCCTTCCCTCTGCTCTAATATCAGCCCTGACCTTGTGGCTCAGCATTCCAGACTGTTGCAGTACGAAGTTGGAAACCTCAGTTCTAACTGAGCCCCTGGAACAGTATTACTGTACCTCACTATTGCCTTTTCCCACATATAATCTGTTATGCTCATTTTTTAAATTTCAATTCCATTTTTAAAAGTTATTTATGTTCTTTAATCAATTACTCTAAATGGGAAAGCTTGTCATCAGTGAAATAAACCAATAAATTCAATAGGCAGGCATGGGGTCCCATTCAATACAATGAAGTCTAGCTACTGACTTGCACTAAAAGAAGAAGAAGAAGAAGAAGAAGAAGAGATTGGATTTATACCCCGCCCTTCACTTGGGAGTCTCAGAGCGGCTTACAAACTCCTTTCCCTTCCCCTCCCCACAACAGACACCCTGTGAGGTGGGTGGGGCTGAGAGAACTCTGACACAAAGTGCTCTTTTTCAAGGACAGCTGTGCCAGAGCTTGCGAGTGACCCAAGGTCACATCAGCAGGTGCAAGTGGAGGAGTGGGGAAACAAACCCGGTTCTCCCAGATTAGAGTCCGCACACTTAACCACTACACCAAACTGGCTCCCAGATTAGAATCCGCACACTTAACCACTACACCAAAGGTCATCAGCCAACAGTAGAGTCTTCCTGCCCCCACCTGGGTTTCTTTTTCTGGATTTATGGCCATATTTCTCAGTTAGAGAGGGGCAACAACTAGACAGACTAGAGCCCTAGCATGCAGTAGGAGTTTCTGAATAGGAGGTAGCTGGGCTGGGCAAGACCCTTGTCTGAGACACAGGACACCTGCTGCTCAGATCACTAATGGGTTAGGAAGTCTAATGGTCTGATGAAAGCCCACTGACTTCCTAAAGGAATCTTTTGCCTGGCCATTAGATCCCACCCACTTTGTATGACATCCCCAACACTGGGGAACTGCCAGTGCTCAGTTATTAATGCAAGACCTCTCTGTGTATGACTTTCCTCCACTGTGGGCAAAAAACTGAAAACAGCAGTTAGGATCTCCTCTGTGTAAATTAGATGGGACAAGCCAGGATATTAAAGATCTCATAGGTAAAAATGAGATAATTTTAGGAACAGGTCACATTTTAAAATACAACTTGGGGCCAGCACACCTGAAGAACCTTCTACTGCGATATGAACCTACCCAACCACTCTGGTCCATCTTCAGAGGTCCTACTTTGAGTGCCCTCACCCCACCAGCTGGGTGGCAACCTGAGGAAGTGCATTCTTGACTGTCTTTCATCAGTGGGTGAAGACTTTTTTGTTTGGTTTGGTGTTCCTTCACTAACTCTTGTTAAATCACTTCTTGTTTGTGTGTTTTCATGTGTTCATATGTTTTATTTAGTTGTTTGAAATGTTTTATGTATTTTTTATTTTAAATACTTTTAAATACTTGAAATGTTTTAGTATTTTAATGTCCAACTCCTTGGGGACCTTGAACTGGGCGGAATAAAAATGTTTTAAATAAATAAAACAAACATGGGGATAAATAAAAATGTTTTAAATAAAATGTTTTAAATAAATAAAACAAACATGGGGATTTTAGCTCGACATTACCCCCTTTTTAACATTTCAGATTCTACAGATTCCAAAAAGTTCTAAAGAATTTACACTCCTGAAAACAAAAGGTTTTCTAAGGTAAAATGAAAGGAGAGGTTTTGGAGAAGAGAAGTGTCAGGATACATTATTACTATACCAGCTTTCCTTTTCTGTTTATTTTATAAATACAGAGATGGAGCACATTAATTAACCTAATGTTCACATCGGGAGTCTGTTTGTATAACTGGAATTTCTCAGCGCTTTAGCCTCTATCTGTAGGTGCCAAGAAAAAGTTTAAGAAATGTGATTTGACACATCAGCTCCACCCAGATAAAAAAAACCCTGAGAATGAAGCCAAGTCTACAGTGCACATGATTGCCCACATCAAAGCATCACAAAGCATTTTACAGTAAAAAAAGCCGTCAGAGCTTGTGCCGAGGCTGCCAATGAGAAAAGTTGATAATTCAGCATTTTAGCATGCAGTGTTGCACATTCCACAGGTTTTCAATTAAAACAGTTCAGCAACATATCACACTTGCTGAAGACAACTGCATTTTATTTGTAATCCAAGGAAGGACAATATTATATGCAACTTATTCATGAAACCATCACAATTAATTATCATCACCTTGAGTATATGGAGTGTGGGATTCTAAAAGGGTCTCAATTTGTAATGGGATGCAGCAATCACTTTCTACAAGCTGATGTCAGAATCCACCATACAATGCATCCTTCAAGACACCCGGTTCTGCATAACTTGTACTATATCAAGCCCAGTAGTATCTTTAAGTATTGTAGTACCTTTAAGTACTAACAAACTTTACTGCAGCATAAGCTTTCAGGAAACACAGCTCTCTTCATCAAATGCATAGAGGACCTGAAGAAACTGGCCAGAAATATATAAGTGGTAAGGGGAGTGGGGAGAGGATGCAGAAAGTGCCATGTAAATACAAAACAGTTGCAAAAGTCATGAAAAAAGGTAGAATGCACAATCCAGACTCTAATCTGGGAGAACCGGGTTTGATTCTCCACTCCTCCACTTGCAGCTGCTGGATGAACTTGGGCAAGCCATAGTTCTGTCAGGGCTGTCCTTGAAAAAGAGCAGTCTCTGTCAAGAGCTCTCTCAGCCCCACCTACCTCACAGGTTGTCTGTTATGGGGAGGGGAAGGGACTCTGAGTGAAGGGCGGGGTAAAAATCCAATCTCTTCTTTTTCTTCCCACTTAGTATGTGGGGAAGGGGGAAGAAGAGGGTTACATCTTGAAATGAAACCAACTGGGGAAAAACTGCTGGATTAACTAATGTGAGTAGTTTTAATTCCAATATTTATTTTATTTATTTTCTTTAATGTTTTTGCAACCAGGGTCATCAACATCTAATTTCAATTTTAAAGTTACTGATTCGAATTTTGAAAAGTCGGAAGAACCAAATTTTGCACACCCCTGGAGGGAATGAGAGTTGGCTCCTATCCTGCTGTTATATGACCACTCTCTTCTAGCCACATATATAGGATTGCCAATGTCCAGGTGGCACCTGAAGATCTCCCACTACTACAATTGATCTTCAGACTACAGAGCTCAGTTCCCTTGGAAAGAATGGCTGCTTTGGTGGGTAGACTCAGAGGTCATTTCGGGGGGGAATCGCAGTTCCCCCAGGTGAGGTATGGGGGGCGGGACACATGACAAAGCCCCGCCCCCTGCTTCCGGCCGCCCCGCTTCCGGCCCTCATTCAGCCAGGAGGAGGCAGGAGAAGAGGGAGGGTAAGTTGCTCCCTCCCTGCCTCTCCCCACCCCTGCCTGCCTGGGGCCAGGGAGGGCCTTTGTGGGGCTTCCTCGCACTCCCACCGGCCTTGCAGGTCTACCTCATGGGTTAGGGCGGGGTGTGTGGCCTTATGACACACTTCCGGTGATGTCAGGGGGTGTGGCCTTATGACACACTTCTGGTGATGTCAGGGGGTGTAGCATATGCTAATGAGTTATACTAATGAGTTCCCCTAGCTCTTTTTCTACGAAACGACCCCTGGGTAGACTCTATGGCATTATACTATGTAGAGTTCCCTCCCCACCCCAAACCCTCCATCCCCCAAATCTCCAGGTATTTCCCAATCCAGAGCTGGCAACCTGGCACATATATACTATTCCACCCTTCAGCCATTCACAGAAGTGGCCAAGTATTTACTGTCTCATTCAGAAGGGCAAACCCATGTGCTCCTCTTCCCAATCACTTGCACAACCACAGACCTCTCATCTCACTTTACTGACACAGTCATACTGATTTAAAGCTAATCAAAGACTGTAATTTCAACAAGCTCCAGTTAAAATGCACATTTATGTAGATCTCCCTAAATGTACTCATTTTGTTTACCTATGATTGCAGGAAGCACAGTCTCAAGGAAGACATATTCTAAGTGGCCTGAATATCTTCATTTAAGAGAAGCTATCATTTTGTATCCCATTTTTATTTATATCACTTGGTAAAACCCAGGTGATTCCCGCCCCCCCAAAAAAGCCCTGTAATATGAATCTGATACTATTGTTTGAAAAATTATTTTCTTACAGACTCTTTTACATTTTAAGTGATCCTTTGTGATAACTAGAGACCTCAGTAATGATTGTGAAGTAACTATAATACTACCTATCAGCTAGAGCAGAACTTGCTATAAACAGATTTTGGCAAATACAGACATATACATACAAAGAGTTTCTAATTTTAAAACGTTTGGCTACATTTCAAATACCATTGATTTTAAACTCCTACAATTACTTTGCAACAAAGCAGTGCTCGGTTTTGTAAATATAGCTCACCCTGCAATCAACCCAGTTCCACGAGGCAAACCAACGAGAGTTCTATAAATGTCAATGTTGCACCTGTTACTCGGAGAATGATGTCCAAAAATAGAGAATACTAATTTTCACCATGGGAAAAAAATTCTGAATTTCATCTTTTCATCCTTTCTTCTCACCGTTTTGATATTTTGGCCCTTTCTGGAATTATGTCTAGTACGGGGGGGGACCCACAAGGAAAACGTGGGGAGGGGGGCATCCCATTCCCAGTACCTTTGCTTCCTCTCCTCTCCCTCACCCCTTCTCTTTCACTCACCCCCCCATTTCTTTTCCCGTCCCTCACCCCTTCTCTCATCCCCCTTTCTTTCTTCCCCACACTTCTGTCACTCACCCCCTTTCATTCCCCATTTGTCTTCTCTCACCCCCCCCACCTCTGTTGCCAGCTCGCGTGGAGGGGAACCAGTGAGGACTCTCTCACCTCCCATTTCTAGCTTTGCCAATTCAGCTGCATCCCCCGCCACGTCCAGCATTATCAACTTAATAGCGGGGTGCAGCGATGACTGCCGCAACCCCTGCTGCTTTTCTAGCATGACAAAGGAAGAGAATGACAACTCCTGCAGCTTTGCTAGGTTGGGGGGGGGCAGCAATGACTCCTGCACCCCCACCCCTTTCCAGTTTTGGTGCCTCAGCAGCTGGGGGGGGGGATAGAGCAATGGCTCCTGCTCATTCTCCCACCCTTCTCCTCCTACTTGCATGGCGGCAGCAGCAGTAACTCCTCTGCCCACAGGGGAGTATCCACAGATGGGCCCACACTGGACTATTAGAATATAAGATTAGATGCCAAAAACTTGCAATAAGGAAGAAGAGGAGGAGGAGGAGGAGGAAGAGGAGGAGATTGGATTTATACCCCGCCCTTCACTTGGAGTCTCAGAGCGGCTTAAAAACTCCTTTCCCTTCCCCTCCCCACAACAGACACCCTGTGAGGTGGGTGGGGCTGAGAGAACTCTGACACAAACTGCTCTTTTTCAAGGACAACTGTGCCAGAGCTTGTGACTGACCCAAGGTCACATCAGAAGGTGCAAGTGGATGAGTGGGGAATCAAACCCGGTTCTCCCAGATTAGAGTCCGCACACTTAATCACTACACCAAACTGGCTCTCAGAAGACACCAGATACTGCTTCAAACAGTATTTTATTTTTATTTTATTGATTCAATTAATTCCCCACCTTCCCTGCCGAAGCAAGTTCAGGGCGGCTTACATAAAATACAGCTAAAATAATTCATAAAACATCATAACAAATTAAATAGTAGTTATCCTAAAGTGCTGGAACAGTATTCAAGTAAAGTGTGAGAGCAGAGGTTTCAAGTCAAACAGTATTATTTAGGTGGTAGTCATGGTGGTATACTCACACCAGCTCAGTTGATCAATTTATGTGTGTGATGAGCATAGGCTGTAAGTTTTGGGTCAGGGCACAGAGTCACTCCTCAGGTGTTTAGTGTGACTCCTAGTTGAAGGCCTGGTGGAAGAGCTCCATCTTGCAGGCACTGCGGAACTGTAAGAGGTCCCGCAGGGCCCTGGTCTCCTCCAAGAGCTTGTTCCACCAGTACAGAGCCGCCACTGAGAAGGCCCTGGCCCTGGTTACCGCCAGCCTGGCATCTTTGGGGCCTGGGAGGGCCAGTCGGTTTTGGGCCTAGGGTTGCCAAATGACCCCGGGGGGGCGGGGAATCCCCCACTTCGGAGCCAAGAGTTCCGCCCCGGCGGAATCGGGGCCCAGGGGGAACCCCGCCCCCGAAGCTGCGTCACAAGAGGTGACGCAGCTACGTTGCTGACGTTTGGGGCATGGCTGAGCTTGTCGGGGGGGACCATATGTTCCCCCCCCCGACGAGCTCGGCCATGCCCCCAACGTCAGCAACATCTGACGTCACTTCCAGTGATGTCGTGGCGGTGCGCACGCGCGCACAGCTAGCTCCCGGACAGGACGGAGCCTCCCCTGCCGGTAAGCTATCTGGATTTGGCAACCCTGTTTGGGCCCCTGAATGCAGTGCTCTCTGGGGAACGTGTGGGGAAAGGCGGTCCCTTAGGTATGCCGGATCCTGACCATAAAGGGCTTTAAAGGTAAAAAACAGGACCTTGAAGCGAATCCGGTATGCTACTAACAGCCAGTGCAGTGCTTTTAGCACAGGTTGGATGTGTTCCCACATAGAGAGACCCATCAACAGCCTGGCTGCAGCATTCTACACTAGCTGCAGCTTCCGGATTTGGGACAAGGGCAGCCCCATGTAGAGAGCATTACAGTAGTCCAATCCTGAAGTGACCATCACATGGATCACTGTTGCCAAGTCGTTGCATTCAAGGAAGGGAACCAATTGCCTAATCAGCTGACGATGATAGAAGGCTGACTTGGCGATGGCCGCTACCTGGGCCTCCATTGTTAAAGAGGCATCCAGGAGCACTACCAAACTCCTAACCTCTGGCGCTGGCACCAATTGTGCCCCATCGAAGGTCGGGAGTGAGATCCCTACCCTGAGGCCGCCCAAGCTCAGGCACAGGACCTCCGTTTTCATTGGATTCAGTTTCAGTCAACTCAGTCTAAGCCAACCAGTCACAGCTTGTATGAATTTCCTCCACTTTAAAATAGTTCCCTGTGGAAAACGCATGCAAACCGGATCTGTCCATTTCCTCCTATATGTCCTGATTCACCAGTCACAAACCTCCAGTTGCCACCTTCTCACTGCTCCCACTCCACCCTCACTTAAGGTTGGCGACTTGGCATCTACCAGAGGCCAGATGTAGTGATCCTCCCACCCAGTCTTGGCTGTCTACCTCTTGGCCATCTTGCTGCGAGCTGCCAGGGGGAGTGCTCCCTAGGTCTCAGAAATTAAAGGGGTGGCTTCACCTTATTCCTCTCTTCTCCAGGCAGCAGATCCTGCAGCCTTGAGTCAAGTCTGTTCAGCCATGGTGTAAGAGCTGGCTTGCTCTCAGAACCTCTCCCAATTGCCTATAAGTACTCCTCCCCCCTTTTCCTAGATCTGGCCTCTCCCTCCCAGCCAGGTAGGATAGCCCATGTGAAAGGGCAACTGGGCTCAGTTTGGCATGTAGCAGGCCCAACCTCCAGCTGTTCCTGCCACGTTTTGCCCCTGGCTGGGCTACCAGCCACTGAAGACTTCCTCTGAAATGTTGTCCCTATCTCTGTCAATGCTTGGCCCACCCAACGGCCCTAGCCTTGCTGCTGGTTCTCCCACAGGTTGCTCATGTGAAAGGGCAACTGGGCTCACTTTGGCATGTAGCAGGCCCAACCTCCAGCTGTTCCTGCCACGTTTTGCCCCTGGCTGGGCTACCAGCCACTGAAGACTTCCTCTGAAATGTTGTCCCTATCTCTGTCAATGCTTGGCCCACCCAACGGCCCTAGCCTTGCTGCTGGTTCTCCCACAGGTTGCTCTGCTCTATTCTCCCAGCCTCTGTTCCACTGAGCATGCCTGAAAGAGACACTGAGGTAAGGGCCTGGCTGGGAGGCCACTTGATTTACTCCAACTTCTGGTTGGGTCATCAGGGACCTTCCCAGTATGTGGGAAGACAACTAACTAACTAACTAAGGAGCTTCAGTGCTTGCTGCCAGCTGGGTGCCCCCAAAGAGGCCAGGGCAAGCTGCTCCTGAAGTAGCCGCTACTCCAAGCATGCTGAGACAGCCAGTTCCTGGCATGCTTCCCTCATCTCTTGCTTCCAGGGAGCCATGGCTGACTGTGGTGCTGCTGGCGATGGGGAGGGCAGTTTTGGCAGCGCAAGGAGTAGGCCTCATTCTGGTGCTATTTCTAGACACAGTGTCTGCATTCCCATACTGCCATGAAACTTGCTGAGCCAGTCAAATTTCTCTCCATGCATTTGTTGTATGGTTAAATGCGGAAGGTAGAACCATATAACCCATTCCATGGAGGAAGAGTGAGATAAAAATGTACTACCTCAATAGATATGGGACAAGAAATCTATTTTTAGACTTCTAATGTACTTTTATTGGAAAAATGAATTCCTCGTCAGTATGCTGGTGATGGAGAAGGAATCAAACCCTCTCATAGGCACTAATCGGTATGTCACCATTGTTTACAATGAAGTGTTTTAAAACATATTGTAATTTTACTGTCCACAAAAGAATTCATTATACAACATAAAATTACTGCAGTTACTTACAATCTAAGTATTGTCCAGAATACTAATCCTTAGACACAGACTTAATTAATTCACTTATTGGACCTTGGGTGAACAAAGTTAATGTTGCAATCAACAGCTGATTCAATCAAAGTGTGAAACAACCTTTTAATTAATCATACATGAAATTAACCTTCAATCAACACCAAGCAGTCACACTAGGCAGACCAAAAAAAATGTTCCCCCTCATAATAAAATTAGAGTAAGACCAAATGCAAATAAAGCAATTCTGTAGTCATGATATGACCTCTATCTGTAAGCAAGCACCAAAGCACATTTACAATATATTGAGGTCAGTTTTACAACTGACATTGTCTAACACAGAAGCAATATCTAGTTCCTTAATATTAATAATAACCTGAACATATCACATGTTGCTTTGTAACACCATAATACTATCTATCTATCTATCTATCGATCGATCGATCGATCGATCGATAGATATAGATTATAGATATAGATTTCCTGTCATATATATTCCAATGTATACACACACACACACACACACACACACACACACATACACATACACACACAAATATACATAGTTTCATTATTACTGAACTAACATGGCCACAGAAACATGCTGGGTTTGGCCACTAAATTCAAATCTTCTTTCAGCCATGCAGTTCACTGATGGAGGGTTTGTGTATGTGTGTGTTTGTGTGTGCGTGTGTGTTGTTTTTCAGCCAGTCTTACCTCAGGCCCAATTTTAATGTAATAAATGTGCTGTTTTTTTTTTAAAAAACTGACTTTGCAGGGGTCATTAGAACCTACTTCTGCAGTTTTGTGGAGGGAAAACTACCCAAAGCCAAATTCCAATGTATCTAGGCTTGCCAAGTCCCAGCCCCAGAGGCCCGTTCCCCACCACCAGCGGATCAGGCCCCGGGGGGAATCCCTCCCCGATGTGTACATCACCCGGAAGTGACGCGACCACGCCGGGCACGCTGGGGGTGGGGCCACAGTCATCCAAGGGAAAACTCTATGGTTTTATGGGGGATTCTCCTTAGCCGGGAGTCCCCCGCTGCGGCGAAATTCAGACTTGGCAACCCTAAATGTATCTCTAAGTACTCAAATATTCCATGCAAATAAAAAAACATCACTGACATATACTTGAACCACACTGTCCCTGTAGAATACCATTTTATCCCCTATATTGTTTCTTAAGGTCCATTCACCCAGCAACAACAAAGTTTTGGTGGGGCTCAGTAGGCTGAAATAGGAACAGGAACCAGACTTCACATGACAGTGTGTTCCACAACATCCAGAAATTGTTTCATATACCCAAAGCCTGTGTGTTTGTGTGTGTTTGTGTGTATACTTTCATACAAGGTGAAATGTTTCTTTCACTGGATTATCACTCCTCTGCATATCTAACCACCACACCACTTCTCTGGAATGTTATCAGGTTATCTTTCTGTTAAAAGAGAAAGAGGATGTATCTTTCCAGACCGTTTGACAATATTTCCCTGGATCAGTGGGGGTTTTTGGGGGGGGGCATGGAGCATTGCTTGGAACAAAACAAAACAAATTACAAAATCAGAAGATTTTTTTGGTGGGGCTGTTGAAAGCCCTAGGGTTTTCTTTGTTTGTTCTCATAAAGTAAAATGGCTCTACTTTGGGGACATTACTAAAAAGTTGGTGACAATAACTTAAAAGGACAAAGATCCTGCTGAGCCACATCTCTAGTAGTTCTACCCCGCACCCCGCTGCCCCAAAAAGTGCAACTGGAGAACAATTGCATTCAAGAAGATTGGAAAATTGGTTGCTGTTTACTGCCTGTGGATTTTGATAGGTCAAAATTTGATTGTAGCACCCTCTGGGGGAAGGGGACCATCCTTCTTGGAGTGCATGGGGTCACAAGCCCAGTCACTTCACTTATGCAGGTTGCTTCATCTATATATATACAAGAAAGTCCCCTCACCGTAAAATCAACGCCCAGGCCAAACCGCTGGACCTAGACACCAAATTCGGGGAGAGTGCTCCTACCGTGGCATAGGTGCTTGCTAAGAAGGGATTTTTTTAGAAATTCAACCCCTAAATGGGTCAAAGGGGGGGAAATGTGCTCCCCCATTTATTCCTATGCGGCTGCCAGGCAGCTGCCTCTCTACACCCCCCACTTTCTGATTGGTCAGCTGCAGAGTTCAGTGTTCTGAGGTAAAAAAAACCCAACAGTTACAGGGGACTGCAGAGAGCTAATGACAGTTGAGGAAATCAGGAGTGGCCAAAACCCACCTGTGAGGTGAAGCAAAGCTGCTGGCCCAGCCTCTCTGATGGCTTCCAACACACTCCCCCCACCTCCTACACCTAACAGGCGGTTGTCTGTCAGGTGCAGCCCCACCTCCACAGTGACTTCTAATACTCCTCTCCCCTCCCCCTCCTACACTGGACAACTGACATAGCAAAAGTTGAGAACATCCCAATTCTGTTTAATAGACTGGACTTTAAGTAAACAGTTTAAATAGCAAGCTGCTGAATGGAATCTTCTTTGCAGAGTTTTGAATACCAGCATGAAACACAGTTTGCAGACAGTACATGGACACAGTAATAAATACAATTTTCAGTATATTGATTGGGTCATTTTTCCACTGCTTGACATCAAAAGTCAGATTTCCCCCGTCGTTCATTCTTTTATATAAGAAGCAGTTTTCATTTTAAGAGAAGTCAATGGGCTTAGAAAAATGCAACTCTGCTTTGGATGGCACCATACAAGTCTAGACTTTAATTAGCTTATTTTGCTGCTCTGTGTTTATTTATTCTAAACCAGATTATTTTTATTTTTTTTAAAAAGGAATACAGTAGCTGGAACACAAACAAATCACAGCTTCTTTTAAAAAATCTGATTTAAAGTTTTCCGAAATATTAGTGTTTATTCACATGACCAGAGAGTTGTGTTAAAAAAAAATGTATTAAGACTGTGCATAGAGAAGCAGCAGCAAACCATTTTGATTTCTGTTATCATTCTGACACCAAGTTTCCCATTCAAAAACACAACATTTTCCTACTGAATGTCATGCTGGCATTTCAGCTGCTCTTCTTTATCTTTAACCTCTTCATCTCCAGCCTCTCCTTTCCAGAACTATAAACTGAACTAACATATCTGCATTTCTTAGGGTTGCTCCCTGCCTGGATCTGCAAGGGAAATGTTACTTATCTGCTCTTTTTCACGTCTTTCATTTTGCATCACTTCTACTGTTAATTTTAGTTAGCCCTACCTGACTTTTCTGCAGTCCTCTACTTGTCTGCCCCAAATACCATGCTGTCAGGGCACTTCTTTGAATATCTTTTTTCAAAACTTTGTTCAATCACATGAATAAAACAGCCTTCAGCTGCCTCCTAAGGACTAAAAGTGAGGGGGCCAGGTGCACCTCCCAGGAGAGGATGTTCAAGAATCATGGGGCTGCCACAGAAAAGGCCCTCTTTTGTGTAACTGCCAGACAAGCTTCTTTGTTCGATAGTACAGTCACGAGGGTCTCTCCCTGTGATCTTCGTTCCTGGACAGAAATGCATAGGAGACGACAGTCCTTCAGATACACCTGTCCCAATCAATGGAGGGCTCTATAGGTCATAGATAATGCCTTTACTTGGGTGTGGGAGCAGATCAGAAGCCAGTATAATCACTGTAGGATTGGGCATCACATGATCCCGGTAACTGGCCCCAACCAGCAGTTAACCACAGCATTCTGCACTAGCTGCAGCTTCCCAACACTCTTCAAGCGTACTCCCAACTATTATGGATTCCCCCTTCTGTGGTAGGCACAAATGCTGTCTGAAATGTTGCTCTTGGGTGATGGGGAACCCCAGGAATTGCTTGGGAGGAAAGCAGAGGTCTCACACTGGAAAGGGGAGTCAGCAAAAATTATACCACCTTTTTCCTAAATAAATTTTAGTCAGGAAGATGTTACGTCCGCTATATGCATAAATGTACATTGTAGGTATAACTACTGTATAAATCATCTAAAAACTGTTTCACATGCATAAACATAATTGAAACTATATAATTTGCAGCAAAAAAGTGGTGAACAAAAACCATTAACAATGACTGGGGGGGAATCAGAGAGAACATTTATTCCTCCCTAAAGCACTTTTGTGTGTATACGCATGTGACTGCATGCACACACACACACACACACCATAGCACACCAAACCAGAACAAAACTGTATGTATGTTCTAGATTAAAGGATATCTGTACTCAGATATTGTTATTATCTGGGCTTTTTTTGTAGAAAAAGCCCAGCAGGAACTCATTAGCATAATAGGCCACACTCAACAGCAGGAACACATTAGCATATTAGGCCACACCTCTGACAGCGCAACTTATTGGCATATTAGGCCACACCTCCATGTTACCAGAAGTGTGCTCATCCAGCCACACCCACCTTTTGCTTTTTATTCTGTTTACCTTGTTTGTTGTCAAAACCCAGGGTTTTTTTGTAGCAGGAACTCCTTTGCATGTTAGGCCACACACCCCTAATGTAGCCAATCCTAATGAGTTTCTGCTGTTGGGTGTGGCCTATTATGCTAATGAGCTCCTGCCAGGCGTGGCCAACTTGGGAGCCAGCCGGAACTCCATTCCTGCCCCAAAATAGCCCTGGTTATTATTAATTTAAAAACTATAGCCTTCATCATGTAGAGAATATTAAATACACATGTGAGTTTCAAAGTGGGTGCTGGTTCTAACTTTTACAATTCACAGATTTTTCTTTAGAGACAGCTGTTCAAAGTAAAAATGTAAAGCACGCAAACAGAAGATAATGCTTCAACTCCGGAACTGGTCTTGACCCAGTGATGGCACCTGGTATTTTGGTCACCGTGTGACAGAGGGTTGGACTGGATGGGCCATTGGCCTGATTATTGGCTTCTCTTATGTTCTTAAGAGTGTTACCTAAAGCAAAGGAACAGGCTGATTTGCACATAAACTAAGTGAATTTTAAACATCTGGCCTTCATCAAGTTAGCTGTTTTGTTTATTTTATAATATAAGGGGAAAGTCCACTTTCATTTTTTTAATTGCCCTAGTACATCACTTTACTTGCTGTTTGTTTTATTGTTTTGCTTTTGATTTTATGGTTTAATTAGTATTATTTTTATGTAGGTTATTTTTTTCTAAAGAAGGAAGGAAGGTATCCAGGTGGGAGGGGCTATGCTGAGGACAAACTCGGTCTGATCAGTGGGTCCTCTCTGTGGTTAATTCCAGGCAGTCTAAAATTATTCATTTTAAAGGGAAAGTCTAAGATGGAAAAATCTTTTGGTAGGAAATACTAATGTGGGGCAAGATAATTTCTCATCTGCTGCCATGGCAGTCTCCTCTTTAAACTAATTGCATACTAATGAATCACTGGGAGGTCTTGAATCATGATCTGATGGCCAGATTTTGGGCAAGGTAACATTTCACTATGAGACAGACCATTCAGTTCCAGTTATCCTGATGAGATTATGCATCATCATCTACTGACAATACGCCCTCTGTAACGGTAATGATCAGAAACTCTGTTTAATGTTCTGATATGCAGTGTACCTAGAGCATGGTATCCAACTGATTTGCGCTGGTTACATACCAAAATGAACTGAACTGACATGCACAAAGGAATTAGTCCTCATGTCGAGATAGATGGTGGTGGGGAGACAGACAAACCTACATGAAGGATTGCTGACAACTGAGTTGCTTTTTAAAAAGTAAAAAAGTTGGACAATCTGAGATATATAAGGGGAGGGAATTTATAGTTTTTACTCTTTTCACTGTGAGTTCTAAATCCAGAACTATACATTAACGAGGATAAATGGCTGCCACCAAAAAGTCAGATAAGTTGGCTCTAGATCAAATCAAGTCTGAACTCTCCCTAGAAGCTAAAATGACTAAACTGAAGATATCGTACTTTGGGCACATTATAAGAAGACAAGAGTCACTGGAAAAGACAAGAATGTTAGGAAAAGTTGAAGGTAGCAGGAGAAGAGGAAGACCTCACATGACATGGATTGCCTCTGTCTGCAAGATCTAAAAAAGGTAAAGGTTGCCTTGTTTGAAAGTCAGTCGAATCCGACTCTAGGGTTGTGGTGCTCATCTCCATTTCAAAGCCGAAGAGCCAGCGCTGTCCAAAGACGTTTCCATGGTCATGTGGCCGGCATGACTAAGCACCAAGGTGCACGGAACGCTGTTACCTTTCCACTGAAGTGGTACCTATTTATCTACTTGCAATTTCTTGCTTTCGAACTGCTAGGTTGGCAGGAGCTGGAACTAGAGACGGGAGCTCACTCCGTCATGCGGCACCCGGGTCTTGAACTGCTGAACTACCGACCTTCCACAGCCTGCAGTTCAGCATCTTAACCACCTGAGCCATCGCAGCTCCTGCAAGACCTAAACAAGACTGCTAATGATAGTACATTTTGGAGATTGGGCGTAAATTGGAAGCAAATTGACGGCACTTGACACACACACACATACTTTAAAAATCTACATACACCCTAACCTGGATAGCCCAGGCAAGTCTGATCTTATCAGATCTTGGAAGCTAAGCAGGGCCGACCCTGGCAAATACTTGGATGGGACACCTACAAGGAATACCAGGGCCAAGACGCAGTGGCAGGCAATAGCAAGCCACCTCTCTAAATGTCCAAGCCCCACTAGGGGTTGCCAGAAGTCAACCCTGACTTCCAGGCATGCAGGGACACACATATATACATCCACACAAAAATAAATCTCACAAAAAAGAAATATACTAACATAAGACTGCCTGGGAACTTTATGTAAGTCATACTGAGTTCAATGAGGGAAGAAAAGTGCAGGATGATAACAGTAGGACAAAGTATGAGACATAATATTAGGGGTGTGCATTTGGATATGCTTGAGCTGAAAGTAAACCCAAAATTAGCTGTTTTGTGTCAGTTGGGGGATATTTCAAATGACCCCAAACACTTCCAAAATCCTGCGAGTGACAAAAATTTATCTCCCAAAATTTCAGGAGTATTTCGGTTTTTGGGGACACACAAGAGTACAGAGGGAGACAAAGGAAGCTGCCCAGTTAAACAGCTGTTAGGCAGCATCTCTGTCCTTTCAAATTCTAAAAGGACTAAAAGCGGAACTTTATAGCTGATACTGGCTAACAGCTGACACTTGGGTAGATGGAGGCCAGGTCTACTGTCAGCTTGGTGTAGTGTATTGGTTAAGTGCGTGGACTCTAATCTGGGAGAACCGGGTTTGATTCCCCACTCCTCCACTTGCACCTGCTGGATGACCTTGGGCAAGGCATAGTTCTGACAAGAACTGTCCTTGAAAGAGCAGTTCTCTCAGCTCTGCCTACCTCACAGGGCGTCTGTTGTGGGGAGGAAAAGGGAAAGGAGTTTGTAAGCCGCTCTGAGACTCCGAGTGAAGGGGGGGGGATAAATCCAATCTCCTCCTGCTCCTCTCCTCCTCCTCACAGGAAAGAATGTGTTTCATGTGGGAGATCTGGCCTATTATTTTCAGTAGCATGATAGACCTGATCTTTGTCCACACCACTATCAGCTAACAGCTGATAGTTGGGGGAAAGGAGATTTACCTGGCCAACACTGGAAAATGGCAGGTGGTTGGCTGGGTTGATAGGCAGGCTCCTGCACTCGTGGCAAGGCTTCATTGCTTGCCTGATTAGTACTGGTATCTTGCACTCTCACGAGGCTTTGATACCTCGCCAGATCCCTGGGCAGGCTTCTGTACTTCCACAAGTCTTGGCTGGCCAGTGAAACCTCCTATAAGCACAGGAGCCTGCCTGCCAGTGAGATCATTATTTCGTATGGGTACACCTGACCTCTCTACAGCCCACAGGACATAACATTATTTGCAATGGCTGTTAGACCAGGCCTCTGTCCACCCCATCATCAGCTGTTTGTTGGCATCAGTTGTGAGCCAGCACAAGCTTCCTCTCTTTCCATCCTTGCTGCTGCTGGGTAGGGGAACTGGGAGTAGTTGGAAAAGTGATTCTGAATTTTCAGGACCCCCTCAAAATCTTGAAATGGTAAGGAGGGTCCAGAAACTTTGGGATAACAAAAAGCATGCAGTCTCCAAAATCTGGAACTGAAATTAACAAGAGAATGTTTGAAGTTCACACCCTTGCATATCATTCACAAGCTCTGCAAGTGAAGGGAATGAGAGGCAGGGAAACTCTGAACCTGATGTCACACTGTGACACATTTGGTATTTCTAGCCCACACCAGAAGAGAATGAAAGAGGAAAGTCTAAGATGTTTTTGATGACAACCACACAAAAATCTGCAATGCCTACTTCTGGCATAGCACCCATTATACAACTATGGGAAGTTAAATAACTGGCACAAGTCACACTGTATCTCATTGTAATGGCCAACTTTACCTTTTGGGCATACAAGCCTTTTCTGCTTAGCTCAGCAGACTTGGGTGAAACCAGGGAATTCAATTATTCATTCCTTTCACATTTGATATGTGAAAACGAGTCCCCATTTAAATTCATGCCTTAAAGTATTAGCTCAGGATGCATTTAGCACAAAACCTTAGTATAGCCTAAGGGAATACTCCTGGGTACAAAATTCTGCTGCTTGAATCATAGACAGAACTCTGCTTGAAGATAACAAGAGCCATGTATGCATATCAAATACCAGAATTTAGCCCCAGGGGTGGGGCAAGCATTGCCTTCAATTGTTATATGAATCTCCCTATTCTGCCATTTCTCTATGGTTTGGAGTTTTTAAACTTTTTGTACGGTCCAATGAATTTTTTTTCTAAACGTATTTCTTCATTTCTCCCATCAAAAATGCAGACAAAGTCATGCTGAAGGTAGCTTTCTTTAAAGGTGGGAGAATATTCTAATTGGTAAATAAAGAGGGGATCACAGTTTGCCTACTGATTTTTGCCCCACATGGAATAAACCCAATCTGTGCTGTTTCCCATCCCTCTACTGACAGAGAAGATTTACATGAATCAGGTTTCCACGCCTAGGGGAAAAAGACGAAACTAATAAGTGCAGTTACAGTCCTCGTTACATTATGTATGTGGCAGAGGGCAGGGGTATACACCTACTCTTCCCCACAAAAATGAGAGTGCTAACCTAATAAATGAATGATTTGATGCTCTGTTAGCTTCCAATACACTGACTGCACAAGAGTCGTGAAATGCTCAAGAGAAAGGCGGATAGATAAATAAATAAATAAATAAATAAATAAATAAATAAATAAAATACACTGCTGGGAAGAATTTGGAAACTCATTCACAAAGCTCTCTCAATCCATGTAGTCATTCAAGGATGATACCGGGAGGGGGGGAAAATCCCTGCGGGCCTCGCAAGGGTGGTAGTCTCCTATGAGCAGTAGTCTCCCAGCACCACCTCCTGACATTTCTCAAGACAGAAGTATCACCACTTTAACAAAGTGCCTGTTACTTCTGGGCAGTTACCCCAGAAGGATTGTTATGGTCGTTCATATCAAAAGATCCTTAGAGCTCCAAGAGAATTAAAAGGTCTCATTGACCAAGGCTGCTGAAACTAGATGGAAATGGGTGTGAATAATCTATTTTATCCAGGTGTGTACAGCTGTCCAGTGACTGTCCACTATCACTTTGGCCAGGAACAGCAAGCTTGACACAGGCATATGAGAGGCCCTGGGATTTTTATTCACCTCCTTACATAGCATCTTAAATGGACCAAAATGAAACTTTAAAAGAATCACAAAAATCAAAAATCTTAACTATCGCTTGCCACACAGCAGCTAGCCTTTCCTTTGGACCACTGGACATTCAAAAAGCCTTGGTTCATCACATATAGCAAAATATCTGTTCTTTAATACAGCCCACCACAACATCACTATAATGTTATTATATCACAAAAATAGCGTTATTTAGATAATCATAGGGATGGCATTCAAATTACAGAAGGAAGGCTGATATTGCTAAATCAGGACCCATCCCTTGAAAGAAGGCTATATAAAAGATGTTGCTGAACTGCTGCTTGGCCCCTTGGCCTCTGCAAGGTTCCACTATGTACTCCATGCTTTTTAATATCTACATGAAGATGGTAGGAGAGGTCATCTGGAGATGCAGGCTGGGTTGCTACCATTATGCTGAAATCTCAGCTTTATCTCTAGGCTTGCCATGTCCCCCTGGGGGGTGGGGAAACCCCCACCCCAGAGGCCCCTTTCCCTGCTGCCAGCGGATCAGGCCCCCGGGGGGAACCCCACCCCCAAAGCACCCGACGGGCACGTCACCCGGAAGTGACGCGACCACGCCGGGCACGCTGGGGGCGGGGCCACGATCATCCGAGGGAAAACTCTATGTTTTTCCCTCGGATGGTCATGGCCCCGCCCCCAGCATGCCTGGCGTGGTCGCGTCACTTCCGGGTGACGTGGTCCCAGCGTGCGCGCTCTCCAGGAAGAAGCCGGGAGTCCCCCGCTCCAACAGCAGGTATGACTTGGCAACCCTATTTATCTCATGATTCCAGTAGATCCCAGGGAGGCTGTGGAAACTCTGAACAGGCAAATAAAGACAGTTTGGGGATAAATGAGGCTAATGAGTGACAAAACTGAGATGCTACTGGTGAGAGGAAGGAGAGAGGAAAAAGGCCTCTCAATGTGTGAGACAAACACAGAATACTTATAAAGCAAATCTTTGTTTGCTGAATGTTCCAACAGGGCTTCAGGGCTTTTTAAAAACTGAAACCAGAATACCAAACTGGCCAACCTTATTCATCTTGGTGAACAGGAATCCATGCCATTACAGATATTCCCATTGCCTGTTCGCACTAGACAGAACTGAGCCTTCCTTTAGGAAACCTTTATTTCATTTAAAATTAACACTTCCAAACTTTCCCACTTTTTAAAAATCACAAGTCAAGTGGACATGTTGGTCATAAACTGAACCAAGCCCTGTGTCTACATCCTGAGGTGACACAACAGGAACACATCCTACAAAACAGAAGGTCCTGGACGCCTCCTGTGTAGCATACGGTACAGCAGGCGAGACGAACAATATCTCAGAGTTACTGCCTTCTTCTGTGAACTTAAGAGGGTAAAACTCTACTTAAGACTGTAGTGTAAGTCAGAATGCATGTTAGCAATTTTATCAGCAAACACCTTAGCAAACACTCATCACAAAGAAATACCAACTCTGCTTTCTCCACAAGACAGAGACTGGTGCCACAGTAGCACTTTTTACTGCTACAGAAGGACAGAACTATTCTTCTACAGAAGAATCTAATGCATTGCTTATAAGTAGGCTTGCCGGCCTCCTTGTGATACCTGGAGATCTCCTGTTGTTACAATTAGTCACTAGGTGACAGAGATCAGTTTCACTGGAGAAAATGGCTGCTTTGGAGGATGAACTCTATGACATTATACCATATTAGGGTCCCACCTCTCCCCCATTCCTGCCCTCCCCAGGCTCCATCCCAACTCAGAACTGGTGACCCTACCTATAAGAGAATTACAAGAGAACTATCACTGCAAAACTCTAAGTGCAGGGCACTGTTTGGACCAAAATGGATGCCAGTCAGGCAGAGTTTTCAAGGGGCGCGTCAGAGTGGTTGGTTGGCTACTGCCCCCTCCTTACCCTGGAGAGATGCAGGACTTTGGGACAATGGATCACCTATTGATTCACTCAGTAAAATTCCATTAAAATCCAAGCCTAACTTCCCCTTCACCCATTACCCTTGATTAAGTGGTGATTAATCAATGCTTAAGTCTATTCACCTTCTCAATTACCCTTCCCATCCAGTGCTTGTAGGACCATCTGGTAGAACCATCAAGTCATTGTCCTCTGGCAGTGAGTCAATCTGCCTCAGGATACGTTTTGCCCTATAAAAATGTCACCTTGCTGCTCCAGCAGTGTGTGTGTGTGTGTGTGTGTGTGTGTGTGTGTGTGTTCTCGGACCCACCACACATTCCCACTTGCATGTGGGTCTTCTCTCTCTCACTTCCCGAAACACTGGCCATTTCCTTATTCGACTTGCTGCTTCCACAGACCTCTTCAGGATTGGTAAATATCGCCCTTCCCTAAAAATCTCTCCCCTTTCCTCCATGCCTTTCTTAGTTAGCTCTTGTGTGTGTTTATGGTATGCATTTTTGTTTTATCCTATTCTTAATAAAAACTCTACCAGCTTAACAACTGCCTGGTTATTTTTGAAAGTTCTCATGGGAACAAATTCCTGTACACATCTCAGTTACCTGCCTCTCACTCCATCTCCAAGATAATTCCCCCAAACTAAGTAGAGACTGCCTACTTTGGGTAACACTGGAACTCAGACACCATTCAGCATTACACCTTTGGTTTGAACACATGAACTTGTCTCCTCTTTAATCTGTGAAGCTGTAAAGTACAGCAACTCACATGGCACATCGATTGCTTGTTGTACATTTTGCAGATGCTACAGATCATTTACACCTTAAATTCCTATTGATTTGAGGAAAAATGCATTCTATGCATGGTGTGCAGAACAGTCCTAAGTCAAAGCTACAGAAAGTCTGTGGTTCGAAGCTTCAAAACATGACATTTACTGAATATTCAATTACAGGACTAAATCTTAAAATCATTATCAAATAAAACTCTTTAGATACCTTGGAATTTTGTTCCAGTACAATTTAAAATGGTCCTCTCACTGGGAGCATTCCCTTATTTTGGCCAGAAATAAGATTGCAGCTATAATGCATTACTTTTACCAAAGAGGTAATCAGTTTGTTCCAGCCACTCTCTGAATTTTTCAGGCTATAGCAATCTCTCTCCTGTTATATGGGATTCCTGTGTGGATACAGGGTTTTTCTAAAGAGGTTGAACGTGTTAACACCTTATTTCTGCACAGGATACTTGGTCTCCCTAATTCTGTTGCGTATTTTACTCTCTGTGCTGAGTTGGGTTTACACGTTATTGAAACAAGGGTGTGGTCTATTGTTATTAAGTTTTGGCTTTGTCTTCATTTCAGCCCCTCTGCTAACAGTCTTATTGCTCTCCTCCCTGCGGACCCTTACACCTCAAAGTGGTCCCAATTCATAGTGTCTAAAATCAAATCCATTGGTATTGATCTGGATTTTTTTTGCCAATTCTAGTGAAATGGATATTCTTCGGATTGTCCAAAGGAGGATTTGGGACATTGAAGCTCAAGTTATTTACGCTGGTAGCTCTGGAGTCTGTTCTCAACATTTTCTTGGTCTTTTCCCCACACAAGATTCTATGGCCCAGTACTTTTCTAATTTGGTAAACCCCTCACACCATAGAGCTTTCATGCTTGCCAGGTTCAATCTCTTCCCTTCGGCTGTTTTGACAGGCAGACATTATTTGGGGAGGTCTAGTTTTACTTTAAAATGTTCTTTATGTTTTGCTCTCAGGGTAATCTGGCTGGCACCAGGGAAATTTAGGCTTTCCCAACCTTTTTCTATAATATTTTTCCTACTGGTTTTGGTATTGTGACCCAGGGTCTGGGCTTTCGAAGGACTATGTGTTTCCTGGGAAGAATTTCGTTCAGAACTTGTGTCTTAAATAAAAGTAGATTTATTTGATGTTCACACACTCTTCCCTCTTATTGACAGGGATCAGGGCATGTCACTTTGTAACAATATTTTCCTTAGGCCATATATGGTTTCTGTTTCTTTATGCTTTAACTTTTCATAACACACACAAGACTTCTCTCTCTCAGACCTTAAAACGAACAAACCGCTTAACTCTTTTACTACACAGAACCCAATCTTTCCCTCACAGGGATGAGTCTCCTTCAACTCCGAGACAGAACTTAACACCTCTTCTGCTTCTCTCACAGAAATCACACACATAAACATGAAATCGTTACATAAGGGTATTCCTTATAAAGAAAGAGTCTGTACCTGTCTTTAAAATGAACCTGATTCTGTGCAACATATTCTTTTTCGCTGCTCTCATTACTCTTTGCTACATCATTCTTTGATCCATCCCCTCCTTTCTTCTGCAAAATCTATGACCAATAATGACCTTTGTTTTTTGTTATCTGACAAATCTCCTGAAATTACTGCAGTTGTCGCTGAGTACCTACTATTTGTATGGAAGTTAAGGGTTAGAAGCTGTAATATTTAGATTTACCCTTTTCTCTCTCTCCTTTTTATTAATCCCAAATGGGTTCTGTTTGGTGGAGACTTTTAGTATGTGTATATATGTATTTATTGGTGTCTAGTTTTTTTTGTGTGTGTGTTGTATTATTATGCCATTAAAGGTGTCTCTCTCTCTGAACTCTATAATTAACATATATTAGAATAGACGTGGAAAATTATAGAACATTCTAGAACATATTATAGGCTTCCACTGTGTTTATTGATTATAATGTTAGCTTTCTGTTACCTGTTGCCGAATTTCTTCTTCCATTTTTACTGGAGATCCCAGCTCAGCTACCTGCTTGACCCCTTCGCTTGCATAACCTCCATATTCCCAGAGTACGTAGTTCTTTGAATGTGATCCACCAATGATTGCAGACCAATGGTTGGCTCGCCCTTTAAAAAAAGACAGTCTATTATCTATCTGTTTTATATAAAACATTTTAATGCCACTTTTCCACACAACACAGGTGCCCAAGGCAGTGAACAATCAAAACATTAAAAGACACTATAAAAATACATATATTCATACACACACACACACACACATTACAATTAAAAGTTTAAAAATGAATTATTTAAATGGGAAGGAAGGTCATGAGGGAATACCACACACTTGCAGAAGACAGTGATATAGGGAGCCAGATGAATCTCCCTGGGGAACGAATGCCATAATTTTGGTGCCACGACTGACCATGTCCTTTCCTGAACTTCAACCAGTGTTCCCTCTAAGCTGAGTTAGCATGAGCTAGCTCACAGTTTTTTAGCCTCCAGCTCACAGATTTTTGTTTTAGCTCAGGAAGGATTTATTCAGTAGCCAAATCACTTGCTCACAACTTTAATGCCAGTAGCTCACAAAGTAGAATTTTTGCTCACAAGACTCCACAGCTTAGAGGGAACATTGACTGCAACCCATCTAGCCTTAAATACCAGGGCACCTGAAGCAGGGTCTCTGACAATGATCACTGTGGTCAGGTAAGTTCATATGGGAGTAGTTGGCATGCTGGTTCCAAGCCTTATATGGCTTTAAAGGTCAATGCCAGCACCTTGAGTTGGGCTCAGAAACAAACTAGAAGCCAGTGTAGGTAGAACGGAGTGATATTATGAAACACTGTGTAGTATATTGCCACAGAACTTTGCCACTTTCCTACAGATAACAGAGCATCTTCTGTTCTAATGTCTCATTTGCATTCCTAGGTCTTCCTTCTAGAGACCCACAAGGAATATCTTATCAAGTAGGTTAGTTATTCCCAGTTCCTATTCACAACAATGAAGTGAATCATACCCCATTCTATCACTCCACTGAGCAATGTCTGAAGCCGTCCGCTAGCCTAACAACATTTCTTCCAACTTAAGTGGCTCCTTAGGTTGGAGGAAGGCACCTTGGAGGAAGGTTGGATCCATGTCGTTGTCTCATTTGAAGGTCACATGCAACAATGTTTTTTTAAAAATCACTTGTAGGTTCCAGTTTTCTTCTACTATAGCCCCCCCCCCCGATATCACATCCCATGCAATCCCAATCCTCAAGAGTGGGTTTTAGATGGTGCAGCACCACTCACTGGAGTAGACTTTTATTGTGAGTCTGCCCAGCCATGCTCTGTGTGAATAATGTGGGAGTACCTGATCATAGGGGGTTGCCAGTCCCCAGGTCCCAGTGGGGGTTCCCCTGGTTTTCGGGGCTTCTGCCCACTGCTAGCCAGCAGAACACCCCCCACCCCCTTCACGAATGCCCCCCAAATCCCCCCCACCAGTGACAAGGCAGGACCTGGCAACCCTACCTGATCACCTTTTTGGACCCAAGCAGGAGTTTTGGGGGCATCCTTCAGACAGACTGAGAAGAGGATCTCTTTGTTGTCTGTTCCACATTGTCTTGGTGAGTGGTAGAATTATATGATTAGGCCTGGTCTTTAACTGGAAAGGCCATAACTAGTGCAGACTAGAATAATGTGGGACATTATACTGTAAGTAGAGTAAGTTGTGGACACCCCTGAGGCATCTAAGGACTGTTCCCAAGCTAGCCCATCATTGGTTTGAGCAGCTGGGTTGGTTAGGAAGAGACGCCCTTGGTTGAACAATATCAACCAAACCCTTAGTGCTGGATCAGCATGTCTGGAGAGAGTGATAGGGCTTAACACCTCTAGGAATTATTTTTTACATGTAGGTGAAGATGAGCAAAGCCAATAGTAGCACTGGCCAAATTTGCAGGCAGGGTGGGTTTGCCCAAAGTACTGGTAGCTGTGGTAGGTTGCTAGTTAGGACTCGCATTAATCTAGTGATGTTTTATTTATGTAGATTACCCATTTATAAAATAGTTAACTCATATACTTATGTCCTTATTTTGGGGAACTGTTTTTTTTTGCTCACAGCTTAGTCTCAAATACAATAGTTATGTCACTATGTCTCTGCTTTTACCCCCATCTATAACACAGAGCTCATAACAATGGCTTATTTCAGTGACCTACTGAATTAGCTTCAAGTAACTGGCAGTCTAACTAGAGAAGAAACTGGTAAATTGATTATTGGATCTTCCCAGCATTTCTTAAAAAACAAAGAAAAAGCAGCTGTTCAGGGCCCCAATATGGATTGGAACTAGGGTTGCCAGGTTACCCCGGCTACCAGCAGGGCACAGGGGTGAGGGTTGTCGGATCCACACTGAAAAACTCCTGGAGATTTGGGGAAGGAGTCTGGGAAGCACAGGGGCTTCAAAGGCGTACAATGTCATAGATTCCATCTTCTAAAACATCCATTTTTTTCCCCAGGGGAATTGATCTCTGTAGTCTGGAGATAAACTGTAATTCCAGGGGATCCCCACATCCCACCTGGAGGCTAGCATCCCTACCTTGAACTGCATGGGATGGGGGGGGGGATTCTTCCATGTCCACTTGGTTTTGTAAATCAAGCCTGACTCTTTCCAGTGCTGGAAGCCCATTTTTCCTCCTGCCCCCACCCCTTCAAGGCTAATAGTGCTGGGGGCCTTCAGTTTTGATTGGCAAATCCATGTGGAAATGAAAGTGTTAAAACCCTTCCCCGGGTCATACTGCTGCTGCTGCTTTTATTTTATAGGTATTGGGAAAATCTGGTCACAAATGTTCCAGCATCTTGTCTCATTAGACCTTGAGTTATAAAGTTCTTTTAAAATTCATGAAGAGGGGGAAGGAGAAGTAAACACACTACAGTTGCTGGTATAACTATGATCCAAATGTGTTGTGCTTAAGCAACTCCCATTGTGTTCAGTGCAATATACTTCCTGTTAAGTATGCTTAAAATTTGGGCATGATCTTTCACAGCTCTGCTTGTGATAAATCCCACTGATTTCAGTAGAAGTTGCTCCAAAGCTGGTATATGGAGTATTAAAACTTTAAGCAAGCAAAATGTTTTGCAGCTCTGTGCCTGTGCAACCAAGACAAAATACACTATTGGGAAGATTTTCAAGAGCGTAAACTGAAGATACACCCCAAACTGCCATCTGTGTCATCTAATAAATGATTCAGCTGCATCCAAGGCTGCATTTTATTATTTAAAAGTCTCCTGTGTGTCTTATTTTAGAACTATATTCTGGATACTAACAAGAACAGAGCTTAAAAAATTAGATTTGTATTAAAGTGCACTTTGGCTGACAAACTAGTAAATAAAACTTTGTAAGTAACTTAGAGGGAGACATCAAGAGCTAGTTTAAGTGCTTGTATCTTATTTATAAGCTAGTAATATTAATGTTCTCAGGCCAAAGGGAAAGCTGAGATCTTTTAAAGCTTTTTATTTCCATAGAAATCTAATAAAGCCTACAGGTTTTTGTTTTCAAAATTATACCCTCCAAAGGCAGAAAAATGGTTCCTTAGAAATGTCAGAACAATGTAATCTGGATGTTATATTATTATTCTTTTCAAACATGATCTGGAAATAAATAAATAAATAAATAAATAAATGACAGCACCCCATGGCTGATTTCGCACTAGAGCTGCCTCGATGTTGCGCCGCTGTTTGCCCCGATACTATTGGTCAATTTCACACCCGAAGCTGCGGGGCTGCCTTTTGACTCACGGCTTCGCCCGATTTCCCCCGCAGTTTCGTGATCCTGTTTTGCTTTTTTTTATTTATTTAAAATTTTTATCGTGATCCTGTTTTCTGAGGATCACGAAAATGCGGAGGAAATCGGGCGAAGCCGTGAGTCAAAAGGCAGCCCCGCAGCTTCGGGTGTGAAACTGACCAATAGTATTGGGGCAAATGGCGGCGCAACATCGAGGCAGCTCTAGTGCGAAATCAGCCCATGTTCCACATCCATTACCTGATGAGATTTAGACTGCTGGGAACTCAGAAGCTTTACAGATGGAACTATTAAGATGGTTCACTTGCGGAGGTGGATCATCTGGTTGGATTCTTGATGGCCCTTGGGAAGTTCCTAGCCAACAAGGCACAAACTATATGGCAAAACCCTTTTTGGAACTCTGAGATTTACAGTTGACACAATCACTCCTCAATGTCCACAATTGCCCTGACAAGCCCATTTGGCATCGCCTTTCACTGGGGAACTTGGGCCAATAGATTGCTAGAGTGTAAAGTGGGAAATGAATTGATCTGAACACAAGCTACAGAAGTTTGCTTTGCTTATGTCTGTAGACACTGAGAGAAAGGGATTCATGATCATGACAAGCAGACACCAAAGGCATTCAGAGACACCTTTATAATAGTATAATAACTACTGCCTGTGGACTGTTTTATAAACATCGTTTTTGGTTTATGCTGTTCTTATGTTATGGCTTTTCTTATGTTGTGATTTTATGTGGGGACGAGGAATCTCTGGAGGCATGCCCGGAGTTCTATGTTCCCACAGGGAGATTAGACAGTAGTGCGCAGTTACATCTGCTGAGTCCACTGATAAAAGTAACTTGGCTATAGTCGGGTAAAGATAAGACGGTGAGCTGTGTGGGCAAAGAGCGTTCTGTTAAGAACATACTGTGATCCTAGTTTAGAGTCTTCTGCTTGTAGCTTTTTCAATATACAGGGCAAGGGGGCGGGAAAAGGAAAAATCCTTAATAAAGCGCTGCTGGGCCAGTCTGGTTCAGAGCGCTTCGGCAGATCTGTGTGTTGTGTTGTTCATTTGAACCCTCAAGCCTTCAATTTTATGGCTTATTTTTAGGTGAAACTTTTGCAACACATTTCATAAATAAATAAATACATCTTTCAATTCAAATAGATTGTTTCCCTTTTATATTTATGCCTTTTAAAATTGAAGGTGGGGACAGATAAGGGGAGCAGCTGCTAAATAAAAGCACTTAAATTGGTGACAAAATGATGCTTCTGCCAGTTTCATATAGTGGTTAAGTGCACAGACTCTAATCTGGGAGAACCACATTTGATTCCTCACTCCCCCATTTGCAGTGTCTGGATGACCTTGGACAAGCTATAGTTCTGTCAGAGCTGTTCTTGAAAGAGCAGTGCTCAAAAGAGCTCTCTCAGCTCCACCTACTCACAGGGTGTCTGTTGTGGGGAGAGGAAGGGAAAGGAATTTGTAAGCTGCTCTGAGACTCTGAGTGAAGGGCGGGGTATAAATCCAATCTCCTCCTCCTCCTCCTTCTCCTCTTCTTCTTCTCTGTTCACTGACATTAGCTTTTCAATCCTCTGTCCTTTTTAAAAAAAAGTTTGACCCAATTATTATTGCTTACCATCAGGAATATCACAATGGCAGAAATAATGGAATGGTATAAGAACATCCATTTAGAACAAACAAATAAAAGTGGTGCATGTGGCAGGCAGTCCAGATGGAGTTGACAACTGAAACCATGCTTTCCAACATGCACTAAGTCTCAATTAATAATGGATCCCCCACCCCTTTTTAAGTATGTGCCTTTGATAACTAGGGGTGACAACAAACAATGGGGAGCTGCAGCAAAAATCATTGTAAATATTAAAAAATGCAATATAACCAAGTGAAATGTACACATCCACATTCATTCAGAAACATCCAAACAGTCTGATGAGCGAAGGCTCTGTACTCATGACCAGTGTTCCCTCTAAGCTGAGTTAGTGTGAGCTAGCTCACAGTTTTTTAGCCTCTGGCTCACACATTTTTGCCTTTGCCCAGGGAGGATGGCTCCAGAGCAAACTAATTTATGCAGGAGCCGAATTGCTCACTCACAACCTCAATGCCAGTAGCTCACTTCAGTAGAAAAGCTACCCGATTCACATGGTGTTCAATAACAGTTTCACCTATTTCATTGCACAAGTAATGAAGAAAATTTCTCTCAGACGAAATACAGCTTATGTGTCTGAGAGAAATTTTCCACACATCATCTACTTATAGATTCTTGGTCAGAAGAAGACGCTTGTCGAAACGGCATCACTTTCTGGAGACCACCGTCCGGCCGTCGTTGTTATCTTCTATCTTATGTAACTGGATTTACAATTAGAATGTATTAGTATCACTTTTGTAATTTTCATATTTATAACATTACTGCTATCATTAAAGAAACATTGAGCGCACTTTACATAGTTCTTGTGGCTCTATCTTTTTAGCTGATGACCTCCATCTGAATGTAGACAAAGGCCTTCCCTCTTTGTTTCTCCTACTAGATTTAGCTTCAGCCTTTGATACAATGGACCATGCCATCTTGTTGAGACATTTGAAAGCAGAAGTTGGTATCAGGGAATGTGCTGTGTATTGGTTAAATGGTTCCTTATAGACTGGACTCACAGGGTTGCTGTTAGAGACCAGTTGTTATCAGTGTGGGACTTGTGATCTGGAGTTCCACAGGGCACAGTTCTGTCTCTCATTTTAGTCAATCTCTATGTAAAAAATCTTCAAAATAATTCATAGTTCTGGGATTGCATGTCATTAATATGCTGATGACACCCAGCTCAATATCTCTCCATCCAAATCTCCCAGTGATGCCAGATTGCTGTGATTAAATGGCTAAGAGCGAACAAACAGAATCCTGACAAGATTGGCAAGGCTGAGGTTTTGAATCATATTGTGCCTCCAGTGGGGTTCAGCTGACCCACGGTGACTCAGTTAAGAAACTAAGGGTTATACTGCATTCAGCATTACTGCTAGAGAAGCAAGTTAATGTAGCTGCAACAAAAGCTTTCATCCAACTTTGTTTAGCGCGGAGGACAGCCCCCTACCTGGGTTTGGCCAATCTGGGGAGGTGGGCGAAGAAGAAGAGGAGGAGGAGGAGGAGGAAGAAGAAGAAGAAGAAGAGGAAGAGGAGGAGGAGGAGATTGGATTTATGCCCCGCCCTTCACTACCCAAAGGTGTCTCCGAGCGGCTTACAAACTCCTTTCGCTTCCCCTCCCCACAACAGACACCCTGTGAGGTAGGTGGAGCTGAGAGAGCTCTTAGCAGAAACTGCTCTTTTTCAAGAACAGCTCTTATCAGAATTACGGCTTGCCCAAGGTCATCCAGCCAGGTGCAAGTGGAGAAGTGGGGAATCAAACCCGGTTCTCCCAGATTAGCGTCCGCGCACTTACCCACTACACCAAACTGGCTCTATGCTATGCTGAGTCTATGCTACGGTAACATCAAGACTAGACAGTTGTAATGCACTTTATACTGGTCTGCTCTTGAAGTCAGCTAACAGACTCCAGTTGGAACAGTATGCCATAGCTCAGTTATGGCTGGTGAAAGCCAGCGCTGAGGAAATACAGGGTCCTTCAAGGGGCAATCCACTCTCCAATGTTGTTTAACATCTATAATTGCCCCCTCACCCAGCTGGTGTGGAGTTTCGGGCTGGGTTGGCAGGCACCAGTGTGCTGATGACACCCAGCTGTATCTGTTGATGGATTAACTGATACAGCCCCATCCATCCTGGCCAAAGGGTTGGAGGCCGTGTCAGGGTGGTTGAGGCAGAATCTGAATCATTCTAAGGCGGAGGTTCTGTGACTGGGTTGGGGGGCTTATGGGTTGTAAGCTGCTTCAAGAGCCATTCAGCAGAAACCATGGGTTAAGAATAATTGAAATAAATAATAAAAAACAAACAAACAAGAAAGCAGGAATAGATTTATAGAAGCCATCTAGCTGGGAGAATATTTATGGGCATTTCCACAGGAGTATGATGACCAACACACAGTAATTCTCCACAGTCCAGAGATAACAAGGTTCTATTTCAATTAACTGTTTCAGGCATCCTATTCACAAGTTACAATGAATGCACATGCATCCTGCGTACATCTGTTTGTAAGATAGGGGCAACAAATATTCACTTGACAAATGAAACCGAGACCATTACCTGAGTAAATGTAGGGTTTGTGTTCCATGTTCAATTGTATATGTGTTCACTGTAACATGATAATTTGTCAGTACATATACAAAGAACAATCAAGTGTACACTTTCCATGGATTGCCCATGGATTCACTGTCACTTGAGCTAGAGTCCCTGCATAATATTCAACTTTTGACAGATTCTTTTCATTTTAAAAAATCAATGTATAGAGATAAGGGGAGCTTTCTGGGTCCCCCAGGAGTTTATAATTACAGTGTGCTGTTGGGTGCTTTTCAGGGGTTAGTGCTGTCTCCACTAGTGTCAAAATGGGGGAAGGGGGGGAGGAATCCAATCTCTGGATGAGAACAAAGCAAACAGAATAAATCTTTATGCTGCTGCATTAGGCCTCAAAATTTTTTATAATTAGATGAGGTTGCATAGGAATGCAGGCATATCAAGAAAAATGGTTGCACTTTCCAGTGTGTTTTATATTACAGTCATAAAGTTTAATAACATGTAATCCTTCTCTTACTACCTGACAGCTGAGCAAAAATTATCTTGATCTCTGTATTATTATTTATCACTTGAATAGCTTTTAACTTTACAAAGTGCTTTAAAATGGTTGTGTCATTCATCCTGTGAGGTAGTCCGTTTGTATACCATTCCACTTTCCAGATGGAAATTTTCCAGATAATCATTTCCCCCACTTAAACTACTGTCTGAGAAGTGCTTAAACCCATTTTTCCCAGAAGTGAATCCAAATCCTATCTTTGCTACACACTGCTTCCATGACCAAAGCCGGACTTTCTACAGTTTATCACCCAGCTGATATGTACATTCACTTGATAGTAAATTCCTTTCAATTATTATTCTGCATTTCTGTACATTTCATTCTACCAAATGTATAATAACCTTATCACATTAATTCTGATGAAAGAATGCAACATATGATCAGGAATGTTGTTTAGACAGTAATATCCCAGCTAGCTGGGAAACAAGATGACTGAGTTGAATTCAGGAAGCTATGAGATGGGATGCTCCTGTTGGAAAGCCTGCATGTTCCTGTATGTTTCCATGTGGCAACTCCATTCATCTCCACAGGATCCTCTTGCCCTCAGTTCCCCGATAAGGTATGTTCTGTTGCCACCTGAACATGGGAATTTTCAGTCTGTCCTTTACTTTGAAAGCTCCCCAAAGAGATAAAAAAAGTTCCTGCTTCTGTTGGCCTTCCAAAGAAGTTGTCAAACAAAGATTTTCAGAAAGGCATTCAGGGAAAACTGAGCAGTGCTCTTTTATGTGCTTTTTGTATTTGTATTATAAGGTCTTATGTGGATGGCAGTATGTTAGGCCATTTTGCTTGATGTTTTCTAATGCTTCAACATATGGATATTTCTAATGTCGCCACACTGGAACCCAGCTGTGCTGGAAGAAATATGGGTTCAGAAATATTTAAAATAATTAAACCAACATATCCCGGTGATAAACAGCTGTCCTAAACAATGCTCCCTCTAAGCTGCTGAGTCTTCTGAGCAAAAATTCTACTTGGTGAGCTACTGGCACTAAAGTTGTGAGTGAGCAATTTGGCTACTGCATAAATCAGTTTGCTCTGGAGCCATCCTTCCTGAGCTAAGACAAAAATGTGTGAGCCAGAGGCTAAAAAACTGTGAGCTAGCTCACACTAACTCAGCTTAGAGGGAACACTGGTCCTAAGTATATGCTGACTACCAAGACATCTGTGTTAAAAAAAAATTATAGGAACAACTTAAGCAATTGGTGAACTGAAAGGGTGTGCCATCTGAGGTTCCATTCACTAAGTCTAGTATGAATCTTGAACACGTGTGTTACTTCTGCTCCCCGCAGAAAAGCACGGCCGAGACTCACCTTCATCATCATTTGCAGTTCAGGAGGGGGAAGAGGCTGGAAGAAGGGCAGTTTGGCTGCCTCGTGTTGCCTGCAAGCCAAGTAGGGTAGGATCCGTTGCTGCTTCGTCAGTCAGCCACATTGTTCGGGTTGGCCTGCTGGGGGCATGGGTGGGATGCCCCAGAGGCTATTTAAACCGCGCCCCCCCCCCCCGCAGTCAGCTCAGCCACTGCATTTTTGCCTCTCTGGCTCCTTTCAGTTTAACTCCTCAAGCATCTTCATTTCAAACACATGGTGTTTTTTTTTTTTTTTTTTTTTGCAAATCCAGCAAGTTCCTTCAGATTGGCAGCAAGGATCCTCAGTGAGGATTTAAAGGGTCATCAGCTGTTTATTGGCCCCATCAGCTTTCAGCAGCAGGGCTTTTAAAGATGCAGAATCGTCTTTCTTGCCTGCGTGTAGTTAGTCAATTCCTTTATTTTCTTTGTGACCGTAGCTGGGCTTAGTGTTTTGCGACTGGAAGAGGAGGGCTCCAGGGGTCTTTGTTGCAGCAGTGCTTTCCAGTGGACTGCAAGAAGAAGGGGCCTGCATTGGCAGGACCCTCTATGGTAACCAGCATTTTCAGCAGGTGGAAAGCCACCCCACCCCCACTTTCTTGGGTTGCTGTTTTGGGGATTCCATTGTGGGTGGTTGTAGACGGCTGTCTTAAAACCTTTACAGGTTCCACTTCAGGGGCGCATTGAGCATTCCTGGGAACTCACGCTTGCCTTGGATAGCTATTTAATCGGTAAATCAGCCCTGACCTGCTTTAAGCTTTAGTATTTAGCATTCTTTGGCATTCTTTGGCCCCTGCCACACGGCAGGGGATAAGTCGCTCAAAGCGCGGCTTTTAAAAGTCGCACCAAAGTTGAGACGCCGCGGCGGGATCCCACGATCCCCTGGGCTGCAGCGCCTTTTCTCCCCGGCACGATCAGATGCCGGGGAGAAAACACAGTTCAGACAAGGAGCCTGCCGAACTGCGCATGTCGGAGCATGCGCAGTTCGGCTAGGAGCCGGGGATGAGCCGGAGCAAAGACGCGCCGGCGATCCGACGGCCCGGCTTGTGGCGCTTCAAGCAGAAGAACCACCCAGGTAGGTGGTTCTTTGTAGTGCGGGTTTTCGGGCGGAAAGGACAGATCGGGGACAGGCAGTGCTGCCCTGAATGCATTAGGATGAACGTGGAATCATTCCATAGAGAAGCTATGCTAAGCTTCAGACTTCGGCAAGAATTCGCGCCGAAAGCATTGTGTCCAATCACATTTGAACTGTCTGTAAGTGGGAACGCTTATGATTGGTCTGTTATGCGATCAGCCTGATAGGTTGATAAATGTATAGTAGGTGTGGCTACATTAGCCCGGAATGTTTAAATACCGAACAGCTACAATGAAAGCTGGTTCGGACTATCAGAGAAGTTGTACCGTGTCAGAGAAGTTGATCGTCGAGCTGAAATAAACCTGAGTTTTGGTGAAATCACTCTCTGGCTATTTTGTTAAGCACGGACTTAACAATTGGCGACGAGGATGGGATTCTAGTGCGGGTAGGCAGCCCCGCTAGTCTCAACCCCACGACGGACAACAGCGAGTCGCAACTCGCCGTGGCAGAGCAGCAACAGGCACCACCTGAGCCGGTGGCAGCGATTGCAGCTATGGCCAATAGCCCGAAGTTTGAGGCATTCGAACCAGCGACCGAGGACTGGGACGCTTACCTGCTGAGGTTCGGGTTCCACCTCGAGGCGAGCGATATCACCACGGAGGAGAAGAAGCGGGCCACCCTCCTGAGCTCTTGTGGCAAGAGCGTGTTCGATATCGCCAGGTCCCTGGTAGCACCAGCGGACATCACGACCGTAGCCTTCAAAGAGCTGACAGACAAGCTGAAGGCACACTTCTCCCCACAGCCGTCGGAGATTGCGTGCTGATACGCATTCTTCAAGAGGAGTCAAGCGCCAACAGAGACCATGGCAGAGTACGTGGTGGCTCTGCGGAAAGCTGCAAGGCCTTGCAACTTTAAAGACGTGGAGGAGGCCCTCCGTGACCGGCTGGTGTGCAGCATGCGAGACGAACGACTGCAGCAGCGGTTGTTTGCAAAAAAGACCCTGACGTGGGCCGAAGCTTATTCGGAGGCCGTCGCCGCCGAAGCCGCTGACAAGTCGACCCGAGAGGTGAGACAGCGTTTAGCCACCACCGAGCTGCATGTCCACCACCAGGGGGCGACATTGAAGGCGATTGTGCGCATGATGACGTCTGCGCCATCGGCAGGAAGGCGGACAAGCGGACCCCAGCGAAGACTGCAACCAACCCAACATGCACCGGCTATGGCGGGAAGCACCCGAGGGAGAGCTGCTGGACGAGGGACGTGGACTGCCAGAAGTGTGGCAAGCGAGGCCACATCGCACGTGCCTGCAGAGGATCCAAGGCGTCTCCTCGACCGTCTCCGCCCAAGAACCAATGTCCCCGAGCAGCACAACGAGAGGCCAGCTGCCAGATGACCTCGAGCGTGTCTTCTCAGCCATCAGTGAGACAAGTTGGAGGGGCCGGAAAGATCCTGGTGACCGTCCATCTCGACGGAGTGCCGTGCAGCATGGAGGTGGACTCAGGATCGTCTGTGACCGTCCTGTTGTCCTTCACATGGCAGCGGCTGTTCCCCACCAGGAGTCGTCACCGGCTGCAACCAGCGGACACCCAAGTGTCCGATTTTCAGGGCAAGCGTATACCTCTGGCGGGGAGAGATACGTTTGAGGTTGAATTTAAGGGAAAACGTGCAAAACTTTCCTTGTTGGTTGCTGAGGGGAACAGAGTAAATTTGTTGGGGCTTGATTGGTTTGAACCACTTGGTATTGCTATTTCTGGTATCAATAATGTGGCAAAAAATAAATGGGCTGTACTGTACAGTGAATTTCCGGATGTGTTTGGGGGTGGTCTGGGAAAATATACAGGCCCCCCGATGTCGTTTGAGCTTGATCCTGCGGTACGGCCAGTCCGCCTCAAATATAGGAAGGTTCCTATCCCCCTGAGACCGAGGATCGAAGCTGAGCTGGACAAGCTCATAGAGCAGGGTGTTTTAGAGCCAGTCCCATTCAGCAAATGGGAAACACCCATTGTGACCCCTGTTAAACCGGACGGATCGGTGCCTATTTGTGCTGACTATAAATGCACCATCAATCGGGCATTACAGCAGCACTCTTACCCCGTGCCGGTGATTAGCCATGTTTTGGCATCGCTGGGGGGGGGAAGGTTTTTGCAAAGTTTGACCTTGCCCAGGCATACCAGCAGCTCCCGGTGACCAAGGAAGCTGCTGAAGCCCAGACAATTGTAACCCACAGAGGGGCGTTCAGAGTGAATACGCTCCAGTTTGGAGTAAACGTTGCCCCAGGGATCTTCCAGGGCCTTATGGAAGGGTTCCTGAGGGGGGTACCAGGAAAGGACCCTTATTTTGACGACGTGCTCATTGCTGGGGGGTCCGATGAGGAACTCATACACAGAGTATGGGAGGTGCTCAAGCGCTTTAGCAAAGCAGGTTTGAAAGTCAAGCAGTCAAAATGTCTGATCGGTGTTAATAGTGTGGAGTTCCTGGGGTTCAGAGTTGATCAAAATGGAGTACACCCCACTGACGATAAGGTAAAAGCGATCCAGAATGCCCCAAGCCCTACGAATAAAAAAGAGCTGCAGTCATTCCTCGGGCTGCTCAATTTTTATCACGCCTTCCTCCCTCACAAGGCGTCGGTGGCGGCATCTTTACATGCGCTCCTCCATAAGGATGCAAAATGGCAGTGGGGTGCCGAGCAGAAAAGGGCTTTTGACGGGGTAAAGGCATTGTTGTCGTCAACTGCAGTATTGACCCATTACGATGACCAGAAGTTGTTGGTTCTGGCCGTCGATGCCTCTCCTTTTGCGGTGGGGGTGGTGCTCAGTCATGTAATGGGGGACAGACGGGAGGCCCCCGTCGCGTTTTATTCGAGGTCGCTGTCTGAAACTGAAAAAAACTATGCGCAAATCGACAAAGAGGGACTGGCACTGGTATCAGCTGTAAAGGAATTCCATGATTTCTTGTTTGGCAGACATTTCTTACTTGTGACTGACCACAAGCCTCTGCTTGGGATTTTTGCCCCGGACCGGCAACTCCCAAATATAATGTCTGCACGAATGCTCCGCTGGGCCCTGTTTCTATCGGCCTATGACTACAATCTGGAACACAGGCCGGGTAAGGCAATCAGACATGCAGATGCCTTAAGTCGCTGCCCTCTGCCCAGCCAGGACTTGGACCCTGCACCGACTTCCTCGGTGTTGGCCATCGAGGAACTGCCGCAAGCTCCCATTACCTCCAAGGACATTGCCGCTGCGTCGGCTAAAGACACTGTAATCGCGAGAGTTCTTAACTGAGTTTGGAGGGGGTGGCCGATGGGAGCTATGGAGCCGGAATTTCGTGTGTTCAAAGCGCGCCAAAACAAGTTGTCAGTTTCAAAGGGCTGTTTACTGTGGGGGAACCGGGTGGTGGTGCCTCACAACTTATGAAAAAAAGTGCTGAAATCACTACATGAGGGCCATCCAGGAATGGTCCACATGAAGGCACTAGCCCGAGGTTATGTGTGGTGGCCCGGGTTCGATGCCGAAATTGAGGATTGGGTTCGGCTGTGTGAGCCTTGTCAGCAGGCTAGGCCTGAACCGCCAACCGCCACTCCGCAGCATTGGGAGTCGGCGGGAAAACCTTGGTCGAGGCTCCACTTCGATTTTGCGGGGCCAGTTCAGGGACAAATGTTCCTGGTAATCGTTGATGCGTATACAAAATGGTTAGAGGTTGCGCACATGCACTCAATTACGTCTGGGTCCGTCATCAATGTGCTGCGGCGCCTATTTGCAACCCATGGTATACCAGACGTATTGGTGAGTGATAACGGAACTCAATTCACCTCTGAGGAGTTCAGGAAGTTTTTGTCCGATAACGGAATCAGACAAATAACTTCGGCCCCGTTCCACCCGGCCTCGAACGGCCAGGCGGAAAGAATGGTTAGGACCACTAAAGAAGCCTTAAGTAAACTGGTATGTGGTGATTGGGGCGTAAAACTGGCTTCATTCTTGTTGAGACAGCATGTCACCGCTTGTTCGGCAACAGGCCGTAGTCCGGCCGAAATGCTGATGGGCCGGCGGCTAGTGACTCTATTAGATAGGTTGCACCCGGACCTCAATGACCTGAAACCACCACAACAGAGCGAACAACCAAAGGTCCGAATGTATGAAAATGGTGAAAAGGTATATGCGAGAAACTATGCAAATGGTCACTCGTGGCTACCAGCCACTATTGTTGATGTAGTAGGGTCACAAATGTATGTGGTACGACTTGCTGATGGTCACAAGTGGCGTAGGCACATAGACCAGCTGAGGCAGCGGTGGGCAACTGACCGACCCAACGCGCTGCCACCTGAGTCCACAGACCCCGAGGAACTCCCCAGACCTCCACAGGAGGTGAGTGCTGCAGTGCCTGAGGGCCACAGTACTGGGCTAGAGGCAGTGCAGACCCCTACTCTAGGACCCACCGAATCAGACGGGAGTGTTCCTGACTCTGCGGTCCCAGAGTCCGATGGAGTGCCACTGACGGAAAAGTGCCCTGAGCCTAGTCCACCTTGTAGGTCTCAGAGAACGAGACGTGCACCCACCTACCTAAGTGATTACGATTGTTCGTGAATGTTTTTGCTTAGGGGGGAGGGATTTGTAATGTATTCAGATGCTGCCCTGAATGCATTAGGATGAACGTGGAATCATCCCATAGAGAAGCTATGCTAAGCTTCAGACTTCGGCAAGGATTCGCGCCGAAAGCATTGTGTCCAATCACATTTGAACTGTCTGTAAGTGGGAACGCTTATGATTGGTCTGTTATGCGATCAGCCTGATAGGTTGATAAATGTATAGTAGGTGCTATAGTTGGAACTGTATATTTTAGTATTTTAGTATTATTGAGAGTGATGTCTTTGTAAATTTGTAATTGATGTGTATGTAAACTTGATGGGAAATCCAATAAAATTATTATTTAAAAAGCAAAAATAAATAAATAAATAAAAAATAAATGTATAGTAGGTGTGGCTACACTAGCCCGGAATGTTTAAATACCGAACAGCTACAATGAAAGTTGGTTCGGGCTATCAGAGAAGTTGTACCGTGTCAGAGAAGTTGATCGTCGAGCTGAAATAAACCTGAGTTTTGCTGAAATCACTCTCTGGCTATTTTGTTAAGCACGGACTTAACAGGCAGGCAATGCTTCCCAGATGTTGCCGTGGGATCGCGCACATTTGCTTCGCCCCCGATCTGTCCCGCTCCCGGCCCAAAACCCCTAGTGTGAACAGGACCTTTGTTCATCATTTTGTGTCACCACTAATTTTAAGTGCTTGAGCGCAGCTTTAATTCATAGTCATGTATTCTATACTCATCTGTGATATTGTACTGATCTTAATTCATCATTGTATAGAAATTGATAATTATTAACTATAATAAATAAACACAATAAATAGTTAAAATAAATAAATATTTGTAGTTATTGTTGATTGAGTATTATAAGTATTTTTCTTGATAAAATCTGGATAGGTTAGATAAACCATATACATATCGCTTTGTAGTGAATCCGATTTTAAATCTATCATTGGTGCCAATGCTTCGCTCAATAATTCTTTTAAATTCTCCCCTTGTTGTTCTGGGATACCCTGGAATCGTAGGACATGTAGTGATTTCTCCATTTGTAGCTGTAATAATTGCTCTTTATCGGAGATCTGCTCTTTCTCCACTGTCTCCAATCGCTGCTTAATAGTGTTTGCCTTATCATCAAGTTTTTTCAATGCTTATTCGTTTCATCTGTCTTCCTCGCTGTATCCATTATTTGTTTCTGGAGACAGTCTAGTTTATTATTGATATTAGTCATCTGGTCCAGCAGAGGGCACAACAGTGTGGCCATCATGTTTGGGAAGTCAGTGACTGCTTCCGGTTTAAGAGCTGAGGTCACTGAACCGGCATTTCCTGGAGAAGGTCTTATCTTTTTCGCCATTTTGCCCCTCTGGTCAACATTGTTTACACAAGAAAAAGTCCGCTTGAGTAATCTGTAAGTCTGTCTATTCTATTCCACTTTGAACTACTTTGCACCCCGTTTGGCTACGTTGTAGCTTTTACAGTTAGAACTGTCTCTTGCCTCCAAGCTATCACTTAAAAAACACTTTTCTTTTCAAGGGGGGGACTCCCCTGCTCCTTCCCTCCCTCTGTGACAATTTGGGGCTTGTGATTGGTTCTCCACTTTGGCACTTGGTTAGCTCATCAGGGTTTCGCTTAGACTCACAGTTTAGTCCAACGATTTTCTTCCAACGTAGGAAAGCCTCTGAATTGCAAGATCACTTGCTCGCCTCATCTGGTGTGCACTTCTAAACTCCATGATGGTCTCATGGCAGTGGGACCTATCAGGGTAAAGGGGGGCCTCAATTCCTCGGCCGTCGCCTTTGAAGAGGCACCCCTCAGCACCCCAGGTTGCGAGCCCCCTGCAGGGGCTCTTGGGGGGCTCGGAAACATCCAAGACCCCTCCCATCTGCCATGACTACGGGTCACTCACATCGGAGCACGATGGAGCGCACCCATCCAGCAAATCGCCAAAACCAGAAGCTCAGTCTTTGTATCTTTAAAAGTGCCCCATAAAGCACCGGGGGGCACATCACAGCAGGAGTAGACAGAGGCCATGGTTACCAGTGGAGTCCTGGTCAATCAGTGCCTCCAGGGAAATCCCCCTGCTATCATGATGAGGCCTTCTGGAGGAGGGACTCACACAATGAGCTGTCTAGGTGGGAACTCTTTAATGATAAAATTTGGCTGTAACTGAGGTCCCTCACATAAAGCCAAAGGACGAACTGGGCAAGGCAAAACAACCATTTAGACGTGATAGCTCGCAAAAGGTTTGCTGAGAATATAACCAGGGCAGGTGTCAGCATTCCCTTTGCAAGCTCAAACATCTTTGGTCTTCATCCAAGGCTGTGCCTGCATGGCAGCCTCCCCCAGTTTTGGGGTCTCCCTTAGGGGTCTTGGGGGTGGAGCCACTTAGCTGCATGCCCATCACCAGGTGGCAGGGAAGCCATGCAGTGGCCAACACCCACATGGATCCTGGGTCATACCACTCCACAGTTTTATCCCCCAGCAGACAGGGTGGGGTGTGGTTATTGGGCAGCGGGTGGGTCACCCAATGTTGGATCCACCCCCATGTTGTGCCAATGCTCCTTCGGCTGTATCAAATAAAATAAGTTGTAGCCATGTTTTCACCAAAAGATTGTGTCTCACTGTGTTATTTATTTCATTGCCTCGCCTCTGATCCCTCCTTGGACCCCACAAAAAGTAACAAGTGAGACTGCCTGCTTCACATTGATTTGAACAGGCTACCCAAAGCTGATTGCAAGGTCTTCTAAATGTGATAAGGCTATTTGTATTCAAGGCCCTCTCTGGAGACTGTGGTTCCCAGCACTGGACAAGCATTCTGAGCTTGCCTTACCCACCCCAATAGGTTTACAAGTACACATTTTGTCTGAGACCCTGGCTGTATCCCCCTAGCTTCCTAAGTGAAAGTCCCGCTTTTCCTATGGCTAAAATAGGTAATTATGGGATTATACTGTGTTCAAAACAAATATGGTACGGTCTGGATGGCCATTTACTTTCTCCTCACACTGATAGATAATTGTAGTGGAATTTGACACACACATACCGAGCTGATATCTCTTCCCATAAAGTAGCAAGGAGCTATACCCCGGTATACTTATTTAGACCGTTTTAGCTGTACAATTACACACTCTTTAAATAACAATCTAAAACATTAGTTAGATATCATATGCCCTCGAACTAATTTTAAGAACTGCTCTATTTTTTAAGGCAGTACTTCATTGAAGGTTTTTAAGTCACAACCCTGATTGGTTGAAAACCAGGCCAAATTGTCACTTGCAACTGAAGGGAGGTAACCCAAATAATTAAGAAAATTGCCAGTGCAATAATAAAGTAACATTATCAATGTATATGATTCTTTAACATAAGCCAAAGATCCAGATCATAAACCTGAAAAATACCCTATATTCAATGCCCTCTTGCCTCAACTATATCAAATGCCTCCACTGTAGTTATGAGATCACCCAGTCAATTTAATGAGCTTTATCATTACAAATTTGAACCACGCATTTTAATATGTCAATATAAACACTTTTATTATAGGAGTTCTTTTATATAAAGCCTTTCATTTGTACACATCTCTATATCTGAACTAGCCAAAGTTCAACTTAATAAAGTTTCAGACAAAAATCTGTGAAGACTGTATCGAATACCAATTTTTATAAAGTTCTGTTCACTCATCACATGAGACACCGCAATATTAGAAAATAAAACTATACATACAACCTTTAATAAAGATCACACAATGGACAGCATATTACCAAAGTGTAAAGAAAATGTTTGCTTGGCTTCTTTGTGATTGCTATGAAGCTAATATTTAAAGATTGGACGTGACGTGTGATTTAAAAAGCAAGTTCAAACAAAATGAGCAAACTACAGCAGAGTGGAAAGACCTCTTCCTTCTATGCACATTTGGTCAGAAATTCTCAATAACTTGCCTCAGTCCAACAACTCTGTTGGGTATATCTAAGTGCTCCAACACATGTTGAGGGCCTCACATAAACAGGAAACTGACCAACAATAGGAATTATATGTACAATTTTGAGACTGCGGAGAAGAGGGGGCGGCATGAACAATTTCAAAATATATACCTCCCAAAATCTTCACCTTCAGGATTTTCCGAAGTCTCAATGCATGACCAGGTTGATACCCTCTCCCACATCCCCCAACTTTCCTTTAACTGGCTGTCATCTTACACTCAACTGTCCATGCTCCTAAAGCATTCTTTTCTTTCCCCCTTTGTTTAATTTACAAAGGCATCTTTTCTGTGTATCCGTGGAATCTCCCAAATAGGTAGCATCCTCTACCTTGTCTATGGGTAGCTCCACTGTGCTGCTTTTGTCATCCACAATTACCAATTAATATGATGATGTTAGATATATATATCTGAAACTCAAGAGAATTAAAACCATTTTCGCTGTTACTGAGGCCCAGGTGGATTTGGAACATAGCATCCATAAGGATCATAAGTCTGGCTTAGATCCTATCTTGATCTTTTTTTAAAAAAATGTGTACCACAATTTTAAATTATCAGATATCATGGAATTTTTTCTCTTATCTGGGTAGACTGACAAAAAGGACAGCTGATGCAGTATCTATTGAATTTTTTTATCATTTTGGACTGAACGTTGTCTAGATTGAACCACATTTCTGGGCATATTCAAAATCGAAAGGAATTGTTAACTGTCTGTGAAAAGCACTGGAGGAGAATATAACAAGAAAAAAATACTCACGTGGATAATCTTTTGGGTGTGTCTTCTCTGACCAATTTCCATAAAAGGTAAGCCTATATTTAGCCGTTCCACAAGCACAGCAGTCTAAGATTGGTTTCTCAGTCACACCATCCAAGGTGGAGTCTACAAAGAAAAAGAATTCCTTATTTTGCTACATGTGAATCAAAACACTAGAAAGGTTAGAACAAAATATTGGCATATTAAGTAATTTCTCTGTTTCTTTTCAGCTTAATTTATCTGTAAAAATTCTAGTATGATTTTATAATCATTTGTAGAGATGGGCAGATTTTCCCCTTCTTTTTTGTCATTGTTCTGTGGGTTCTCTCTGTCTTAATTTGCTCTACTTGACTTCCAATTTAAGTTAGATAACTGTTAAAAATGATTGTGAAATTGGTACATGTTAGGGCTGCTAAATGCAGCCGGGGGGGCGGGGATTCCCCCGCTTCGGACCTCCGATTACCGGCACGCCGGAATCGGGGCCCGGGGGAAACCCCACCCCCACGTGCGCGTCACCCAGAAGTGACGTCGCACGCTGGGGGCGGGGCCACGCGATTTGAGGGGAAAACAAAGAATTTTCCCCTCAAATGGCAGCCTTTTGAGGGGAAAACTCTTTGTTTTCGCCTCAAATCGCGTGGCCCCGCCCCCAGCGTGCGATGTCACTTCCGGGTGACACGCACGCGGTGTGCGCGCACGCTACACGCGCGTGCACGTGCCCGGGATCGTCCGGGAGCCCCCCGCTCCCGGACGATCTGAATTTGGCAACCCTAGTACATGTACATTTTCCATATTCAGTTTAGATCATTCTACTCTTTTAAATCACTTCTGTGCAACAACACTGATTTGATCTGGCCATATATGTGCATAAATTAAATCACAGAACAAAAAGGTATCTTGAGGCAACCATGAAATCACATTTTTGTGCTATGATTTAATCAATGCATACATGCACTGGGGCACATCAGTAACCAGCAAGACAGACGCAAACTGAAAGCTACAGCAAATTTCATGTGCAAAGTAATCTGAACAAGTCCAAAATTTTTAAAAAATCAAGAGTGATAGATTAATAATGCATCACTGATGATCCAAAAACAATACCAGGTAATTCATGTATGAAATTCAGGTTGGGAAAACTTTGTAAGCATCTCTAATAATTTCATAAGAATCCATGTCTCTTGAGGTATTCAGTATTTAAAAACATTTATACTTTGATTTGAAATTTTTGGAATATTGTAAAGGTGTACTTCTTTTTGCATGACTGGTCTAAGGACTGTAGAAATACATTGAATTGAATTGAATTGAATTGAATAATAAAGAATATAATTTTTACAGATCCAGTGGTCATACCACACTTCACTGCAGCTCAGCAAGGAAAGTTGTAGAATAATGTGAATATACTAAGTCCGCCATGTAACTTCTATCGGTGCTACCATCTGTTTGCTCTGTGTCACTTAGTGTTGTGAAAAAATTGCACTGTTACTAGATTCATTCTCTGAGGTAATGAAAGCAACACAAGGAGCAGAGTGACAGGGGATATCCAATGATTTGCCCACTATAAGGAGATTTGTAACTGAACTTAGCCTCATGGAACAATATACAGAGTGTTAAATATATACAGTGTATTTCTGGAAAGTAGCTGTTTGGGAATCCTTGAAGGCCTTTAAAAACAAGATGAGGGGATATGTGTACAGTGGTGGTGGTGGTTCTTCATAAAGCAGACAATACTGCATTCTGGCTCTCACTATCTATTTCCTGCACCATTGTACATCAGCTGTGCTGTTATTCCACACTGAAGTACACATTGTGTGTCTGACAGTGTCTATGATGGTTCTAGATCCATTCAACTATCTTACACCAAGACGGTGTCATTTCAAAGACAATGGCATGTGGTCCATTTTAATGTAGCTTAATTTTACAGGAGTTGCTCATGGATTTTGAACTTGAAATTTAGCCCATCAACCTTATGAGTTTGATCCTGCCAGCTTTTTCTTTCAGTCATGCCTAACTACCCTCCTTACAATAGCTCCCATCACACATGGCTTTTGTACTCACAGACCCAATGAACCCCGGCATAGCCTTTTTAGCTGGTTAAGTGGATCCCTCCTTCCTTCTTCAAAAGCTGGCTGGATCCAACCCTATGCTTATATAGGCTTCTATGACACTGGAATGTGTCATCCATGAGCAACTGGATTATGCTAGCAAGCTTCTGGTTAAGGACATCCTAGTTCATTATAAAACATAATAATGGATCAGGAGTGTAACTGCTGCATGCTACCGGAAAAAAATTAAAGGTGACTCCAACAGACCAACACTACCTAATTTTTTTAAAAAACTTGCCTTAGCACAAGTTTTATCTTCCTTATTACTAAGGCTATAACATTTATAATGCTATCCTAAGCAGACAGGAGGGTTGCCAGGCAGGGGAGCGATGTCTAGCAACTGGCAAGGGCACATACTGGCAGCAGGGACTCTCACCAACAAAGTAATGACATTGCCAGCAATGCACTGACATCACTCCTCATATGCACGATCAAGTTTAACTAGAGCATCCCTGGCATTCTCCCATGATGTGCTGACATCACTTCTGGGTACACAGGGAGTGACATCACCATGCTGGGATGCTGCCAATGTCATCCCCCCCCCATTACCCTCCATTTCTCCCCCTGCCACCCAGCTGAGCAGCAGCAGGGAAGCGCCTGTTGGGAGTGGGGGATCCCTCACCTCCAGAGGGGGACTGGGAAGCCTAGAAGTGAGGCCAATGGGCTTAAAAAGTTGTAACTCTCCTTAGGCTGAACTAATCGATCAATTAATTGATTAGATGAAATAACTAAAAACCTTCTAACACATTTAACATGTGCCCCTGATGAACTGGGCAGCATTTTTAAATTAAATGTAATATAAGTAGTTACAAAAATATAGCAGGTGTCACCTTAGTAAAGGTGTTTTTAATTTCTCTCCTACGTGAAAGGAACTGGCTCTCCTAAAGGGTGGTTTGATGCCACAGGTGCAGGCATCCTCTAAGAAAACATAGAATACAGGCTTTTCTCCAGAACCATGATTTATTCATATGCAAATATATGCAGACTTAATTAATTAATTAAAATTATATGATTGATCCTGTGGTCAGGTGACAGCCCTGTTTATTACCAACGCCATCTGGACCATCTGTTAATCCATTTAGAGCTGATTCAAGCCTGCCCTGTCTCAAGTTCTACAGTCCTCCCATGGGATGGTGTCACCTCTGTCTTCACGTGGGGAAATACTTAGCAGAACAAACTGAACAACTGACAGTCTGAGGTCTGTTTCAAATTAGCCTTTTAAAAACTTTTCATCTCTCTTTTAAATACTCATGAACAGTAGTCATGTACTTCAGAGGGATAAGTGGCTGCAGAGCATTCTACCTCACTTGAAAAAAGCCTGTTCCTGGGAAATTACTATCCAAGTTTTCATGGGATTTCATTTGTTTTGATGTATCCCCTGGAGTACCATTTTGACTTTTAGCAAGGATAATAACAAAAGTCATCATGATCCACAGCCCTGATCTAAGGCAACGATAGTTTCATAGGGTATCCACATTGGTCTGCAGTGGAACAGCCAAATTGCAGTCCGGTAGCACCTTAAAGACCAACAAGATTTTTTTTTGGGGGGATAGGGGCTTTGGAAAGCCAAACCTCCCTCCATCAGATTGTATAGAAAAAGGCTTTTCTAAAATCTTCCCAGCTGGGGCCATATGGCCTCACTGGTAACACTACCGCGTTATTCCTGTCACCTGTGCAAATGGCTTGCCAGATGGCCAGGCCAGCATCTCCATAAACAAGACACTTTGACACCTCTGCCAAGAGGGAGCGACTTGCCGGCGCCTTCCCAAGCCTGGGACAGCTATGCCCAGTACATTAACACATCAAAAGCAGTCCCTGGCATGACACATGGTCAATAGCAGAGGCTGGAGTGGGATGCCCAACTCCTAGCCAATCAAAACATACCTTGCCTGACAACGCATGGTAACCAGAGATGGGAACGCCTTCCCACTCTCTTACTATTGGGTAAATGGCCATACCTGGTAGTGACGGAGGGGGGGGGGTATATCTGCAATGATCCATATGGGAGTTGAGTTGAAAAAAGTTAAGTGAGTTTTTCTCTCTGGAAAACAAAGAGTTCTTTTGGATTGACTGTTTGCTGTTAACATGGAGTGAGATTGTTAGGCAGCCAAGCTGAACTAGCTGCCACAAAACGATGGGGTTCCTCTTCAAGATTCCCTGCTGAGACCTTGGACTATTTCATCTGATACCTCTGAAAGCTTCGTAACTATGACATGCCTCTGTTGTGTAGCTAGAGCTGAACAAGCTATAGATATCTATTGTTTCTTATCTTTTGCTAGTCTCATTTTATATGCATGCTTGTGCACTGAATAAAGATAATATATAATCAATATTATCTGGACCTGTTTTCTCTGTTGCAACCTGATCTCTAAGACTGAATCTTGTGTCTAAGCCGTTCGGTTAAGGAGGCTACCATTGTGTTATTTAATTGTTTGCAGGCCTGGTGCAGAGCTGGTAACGTGGGTCAGTCCCATAAAGCAAGGAAGGAGTTTGGGATCTCGGCTCCTGAGATTTGTTGTGGAACTGGTTAAAACGAGATCCTGGTGGCAGTCTACTGGTAAAGCCTGGAGAGTGTACAGACATTCTCCTGGTGTTTGTTTAATTGTTCCTGAACGCTTGGTCTCTCTCCCCATCCCTGGACTGGGGTGAGGGGGAGAAACCTTGACACAGATATTTTTCATTTTTATGTTTGTATTATCCCATAATAGAAATTGTATGTCTTGACAGAACTCCCGAAATTGGGGAGTGGATAAAGAAATTACTTTTTATGGTTGAAATGGACAAAATGACAAGAAAGCTTAAAAATCTGGAAGCAGAATAATTTTTCACAGACTGGAAAGACTTTAAAGAATATTTAGAGAAATATTGGGATGTAAAGAACAACTTACTTTGCTTTGATAACTATTGAAAAAAGAATGATATTAGAAGAAGGATAAATGTATAAGAATAATAGTTGAAAGATATGTTACCTGTAGAATGTGATTAACGAGTAAGGGGGAAAAGAAGAGAATTTAAGATGTGGGCTGGAGGTTGGAGCACTGTGGGAAGTCAAAAGGGGTGGGGAAATAGGAGAAAAGGATGTATAACGATTAGTAATATGATGTATGTTTGACCTTTTAATATATCCTAATAAATTGTTTTTGGAAAGAAAAAAAAGGAAATTGTATGTATTTATACATTACGTACAGACATGTTTCAATGCCTCAGTTCCTTTTTTTTTTTTAAAGCAAACTTTCTGAAGGAATAGAAAGTTCATAATGAAGAAACACTGGGGTTGAAAGGGAGTGTTTAACCTATCTCCCACCTGTCATTTTTCCACTCCAAAGCATAATTCATCACCATCATCACAGCCTTTTCCCCCTCACAAGCTTGGAAACATGGGAGAAGGCAAGGAAAATAAAGCAGCACCATTGCTGCTCTGCTTTAAGTTCCTGTCTTCTGAAGCGGCTTTGTGATTTAATAAAAGGGACCAGGGACTCTAGTATTATTATCTGTTCCTGCCTAACTGACAGCTGAAAGGGTCCATGGAGCATGATGGATATGTCTGCATGGCAGCTTCACTGGTGTCTTTCAGGGATCAATCCTTCCACCAATGTTTCTCAACATTTATATAAGTCATTTGGTGGACATTGTCTGGACCCTAGGGACTGACTGTCACTAATACACAGATAATGCCCATATATCTCTTTAGCGAAGCCACCAGAAGTGGCAATCTTGGAGCTAACCCAGTGCCTGGAAGTGATGGTTAAGTGATGAAAAGAGAACAAGTTGAAACTGAATCCAGGAAAGACACAAATGATGCTGGTAAGGAAAGCTGATTGTGTGGGGTTGCCACTGAACATGACAGCCTGCTTCTCTGACTTGGTAAAAAGTCTAGGCGCTGACCCTGACATACTGACATGTGTCACTTTAAACTCAAGGCTAGATTATTGTAAAGAATTATATGTGGGGCTGCCTTTGTTCAGAAACGTCAGCTGGTACAGAATGCTTCCCATAGATTACTGACTGGTTTATGCCAGTGCTATGATATTACACATGTGATCTGGCAGCTTTGTTTCCAGACAGAACTCAAGGTGCCCTTCACATCCTGGGACCCGCTTATCTGCTGGACCATCTTTCCACATATGAGCCTGTGAACCAAGTAATATTTTCAGGTGCCTCAGTTTAGTCCCCTCTATTTGGGAGGTCTGCTCATATATAGCCTGTGCACTCATTTACAGTCACCGCATCCACACTTTGGAAAAGCCTGCCAGATACAGTGCAGAAAACTCCCACACTCTCAACTCTTTTGTAAAATGTATGAAACAAAATTATTCTAACACGCTTTGGTGGAAGCATCTACTTAACATCTCTGCTTGGCAGCTGATGGTGATATTTCTTGCAGGAGTTGCTGTTTTAACCTAATATAGTTGATTTGGCTTTAACCTGATTTAGTGTTTTAACTATGTTTTGAACTGTATGCCATTTATATTTTGTAAGCCACCTTGGGCATTGTGGAAAGGCAAGATATAAATATTTTAAATAAATAAAATCAACATGTACTAATGTGCAACGTGCTTTTATACATGTCAGCCCACTGATGTGAAAAATATGTTTTAGAAAAATGTAACACAAGCTCGTTTTCAGTACTGGGCAAAGATATGAGAACAGTAAGGTCAGCCAGCACGGGGACCAGACTTTAGCTGCCCTCAGGGCTATTTTTGGGCAGGAACGCACAGGAACGGAGTTCCGGCTGGCTTCAGAGTTGGCCACGCCCACTACAGCCAAAACCTCTGTGTGCATGGCTACAGAGGGAAGGCCTGGAGAGTGACCCCCCCAGTGACTCTGAGGTGGGCAGGCCCTGGAAGGATGGGGGGCATTTAAATGCCTCCCTGTGCCTTCCCTGGCCTGCCAAGGTCCAGCTTGCCCGGGCTCCCCGCAGCCGCGGTTGCCCGGGCAAGCCAAGGTAAGGCAGTTTAAACTGCTTTCCCTTCCCGGGGGGGCTTGCTCTTGCACCCAAGGCAAGCCAAGGGAAGGCACGGGTGTGGCCTAATATGCTAATAAGATGTGTGTCGGGGTGTGGCCTAATATGCTAATGGGTTCCTGCTGGGCTTTTTCTACAAAAAAAGCCCTGGCTGCCCTCATATATGCCCCGTATTTTTATTACGAAAACAAAATACTCCTACTCAGGTTTGCACGTACATGGGTAGACACATGTACCCTGAGATGGAAAATTCTGGTACTGATGGCAATATTTATTGGAGGCACTTTCAAGCAAGCAATTCTCAAAGTGGAAATGGGGATAGTTTCATCCCATGAGAACAGAGCAATACTTCAGACATAGAACATTTGAATAACTGAATCATTGACTTATCAACTTCCAGTTGTATTAAGATCTGCATCCAAAACATGATTTAAAACAAATGCTGTGTACACATACTAATATTAAACAAGTTATTGCTTTAAATAGGAGTTGCTGCAGCATTTTTAAAGAGGTATGTTTTCCTGCACTGGAAACTACCATAACATACTTTAGATTCTAGATGGCAAGCACCCTCCATGCTTCTCTCAATTTTTCTGCATCCAAGAACATGAAACAGATGTCTCTTTTCCATTTACGTAGCTTGCTCGGGTTAGCTTCATTAAGCATATTCTCCATTCATAGCATAAAGAGCTGTTTGAAAATGAGTGCAATCTGCATTTATAAATGTTCCAAGAAAGTGAAAAACCTGGCCAGTGTCAAATATGTCATATTTATAAAATTCAATTAAGTATCTTACAGCACACACTTCCGTATATTTTTTAAACCAGAAAAAATGATCAAAGTCAAGGCCAGATTATGCTAATCCAAGATTCTTGGGTTTAAGAAAATATAAAGCCCAGACTTCATATAACTGATCTTCCAAACTGGCAGAATGAAAGAGAACAGGGGTGAGATCATCCTGCAACAATTATCTCTGTGTTGCTACACAAGAAAATTATCGTTTCTTTCCATGTAGGTTTGTAAACTATTCTCTGGAAGATTTATGCATAAAATTATGCCATTTGGATTTAAATTCAAAAAAGTTATACATCAGAAAGATGTGTATTTATGCTTCTGTGCAGGGCCCTCTCTGCTGAAAACTTCATTAAAGATGAGTTTGAAGAAATCATTCTCTTAAATGAACCAATTTGTAACTGTTTGCATACAAAGGCACATAAAGCTTTCTGCAAAGACATTTACTTACACTGTTCTTCAAAATCTACATGTTGATTTTTCCCCTTTTATTTAAGAGAGTATTTTTGAACAATGAAAGTTCTATAGCAAGCTTAAGGACAAAAATTGATGTGAATATCTGAGCAGGTATATTAAAGAAGCCTGTGATGTAGTTTACACAATCATCCTGAACAATTCCTGGATACAAAGCTTGCTGAAAGCAATGTATTAGATAAATGGCACTCCACAGATATACTGCCACTTAGGGGGAGGCGGGGGGGGGGGGGGGGGGAAGCAGTTCTGTTTGGGCTCGGGAGTTGTACTGAACCGAACCCGAATCCAAACCAAACCCAAGTGGTTTGGGAAATGGGGGATGCTGTGGGAAGGCCCCTAGGACCCAAGAGAAACCCACCCAGAAACTCTGGCATGAAAATGCTAGACAGTGGTCGGGGTGGTGTTTTCCAGTCTTGGAAACACCAATAGGGACCCTATTGCTGCCTGCCAATAACAGAGTTCCCATTCATCTCAGTGGGACTATTGCTGCCTGCCAATAACAGAGTTCCCATTCGTCTCAGTGGGACTCAGATCTATATAAGTGTAGGTTATATAGCTCTCCTGAAAAAGCTATCTCTGGATCCTGCCAAATTGACCAACTATCAGCTAGTTTCCAACTTGCCCTACCTGGGCATGATAATAGAGAGGGCAGTGGCAATTCAGTTACAGGGCTTCTTGGATGACGCTTCCATCTTAGACCCCTTCCCATCCGGTTTTTGCCCGGGTCACGGGACAGATACGGCACTGGTTGCCCTCACGGACAACCTCTGGAGGCATCTGGATCGAGGCAGATCGACAGTGCTGCTGTTGTTAGACCTGTCGGCTGCATTCAACATGATCGACTATTAGCTACTGATCCACCACCTCGCTGACATTGGAGTCCAGGGACTAGCCTTGCAGTGGCTTGCTTCCTTTCTCCAAGGCCGGGGACAGAGAGTGGTGCTAGGGGATCAGCTGTCCCAAAGGGACCCACTGGAATGTGAAGTGCCTCAAGGAGCAGTACTGTCCCTGATGCTTTTTAACATCTATATTGCCTGGATTGCCTGGAGTCATGGACTGGATTGTCACCAGTATGCGGATGACACCCAGCTCTATCTGCTGTTGGGCGATCAGTCTGACTCCAAACCAGAAGACCTAGACCGGGCATTACAAGCTGTGGCTGGTTGGCTTAGGCTGAGCCGGCTGAAATTGAATCTGATGAAGACGGAGGTCCTGTGCCTGAGCTGGAGTGGTCCGAGGGTAGGGATCCCACTCCTGACCTTCAATGGGGCACCACTGGTGCCAGCACTGGAGGTTAGGAGTTTGGGAGTGTTCCTAGATGCCACTGCCAAGTCGGCCTTTTACCATCTCAGGCTGATTAGGCAGTTGGTTCCCATCCTCAAACTCAACAACTTGGCAGCAGTGATTCACGCGATGGTCACCTCGAGAATGGATTACTGTAATGCCCTCTACATGGGGCTGCCCTTGTCTCAAATACGGAAGCTGCAGCTGGCGCAAAATGCCGCAGCCAGGATATTGATGGGACTCCCTATTCAGGAGCACATCCAACCTGTGCTAAAGACATTGCACTGGCTGCCTATAGTGTACCGGATTTGTTTCAAGGTGCTGGTTATTACCTTTAAAGCCCTTTATGGCCAGGGACCTACATACCTGAGGGACTGCCTTTCCCCATATGTACCCCAGAGAGCGCTGCAATCAGCGACCCAGAATCAGCTGCCCCTGCCCCCGAGTATTAAGGAGGCCAGGCTAGTGACAACTAGGGCCAGGGCTTTCTTGGTGGTGGCTCCACTCTGTTGGAATGAGCTCCTGGAGGAGACCATGGCCCTGCGGGACCTCTTGCAGTTCTGCAGGGCCTGTAAAGCGGAGCCTATGATGGGAGAGCCCTGATCCCCTGGGTTTTCCAACTACTATCTGAGCTAATTGCCCAGGACAACTGAAGTAGATCAATGAGCTGACTGTAAGATGAGGAAACTAAGTACTAGCACTTTATTATATTACTATGTTTATGGTTTTAAGAATTGTTATTTTATTAAGAGATGTCATACTTTTATATTTTACTGTTGGAATTTTATTCTGTTCTTATGTAAGCCACCCTGAGCCAACCCCGGCTGGGAGGGCGGGATGATGATGATGATGATGATGATGATGATGATGATGATGATGATGATGATGATGATAATGATGATAATAAAACCCACTGAGGTCCCGCCACAGGCTTGTCCTCAAATCTCTAGGAATTTCTCAATTTGAAGTTGGCAGCCCTTAAATACAGGCAGAATTGCAACACTCTTGGGAATAAGTCCCAGTGAAAAATAAATATCAATGGAGTCAAGGCCTACACAGATGAGTACAGGGGGCTCCTGGTTGACTGTGTGAAAGTGGAAGGTGACAAAATGAAGGGTGATAAAGTTAGATGGGCCTGGAACATAATTAAGTTCCATTATTTTTGTAAAGCAAGACTGGAGGGGTAGTATTTTTTTAAAAAAAAAAAAGTTCAGAAGATAGCTTTCAGGCTGTAATGTGACCCGTTTTAAAAGAAAGCCAAAGTTAAATAGTTTTGATTTCAACAGGAGTTCTTTCTCCAATTGAAATCAATAGGATTTAAAACTGCTTAGCTTCAGCTGCCTTGTAATCCAAACTATCCGACATAAATGCCAAGACATGTCTGAGCTGTGCTTTGATTACCTATTTTAGTGGATCAAATTATGAAGGGGAGAATGCAATTAGAGAAAGGGAAATGAATTATGTTTATCATACCTTGTTCACATAGCCTCTTGGTAAGAGATCCCTCATCTTGAAAATAAATAATTCTCTTTTGCACAATGCTTGCCCTGTTGAAGACATGAAAACACAGTGTTTGTGAAATGCATTCAAGCAGTTAAGAAATTAATTCTAAAATAGTACATGGAGAGTAAGGAGCATTCTTTAAATTATACTTATCGAACAGTTCCTCTATGGACTTTGCAAACTGAACCCATATAAGGGTGATTTGGAGCAAGGGTTTCTAAATAATAATCTACTATGCAGGCTGCAATAAATGTGGAAGTACTTGATACCGATCAAGCCCTTCTTCCCCATCACTCCTGCATCCCTTTAGATCATTCCTTGAGTGTTCCCTGGTTGCTGTCTGCTCAAAGCCTCTAGGCCAAAAATCAAAGGAAGAAAAAACACTTTAAGAAACCTCATCTGCATACAGTCCATATAGGGCTGCCAAGTGGGGGCGGGTAAACCCCCGCTTTGGAGGCCCAATTTCCACCGCTGCGGAATTGGGCCTCGGGGGGAACCCCACCCCGGCATGCGCGTCACCAGGAAGTGACGTTATGATGCCGGGCACGCTGGGGGCAGGGCCACGACCATCCGAGGGGAAACTCTATGGTTTCCCCTCGAATGGTCGTGGCCCTGCCCCCAGCGTGCCCGGAATCATAATGTCACTTCCTGGTGATGTGCGTGTGGTGCACGCGCGCTCTGGGATCCACCCGGGAGTCCCCCGCTGCGCAGGTAAGTTATACTTGGCAACCCTAAGTCCATAAAATGTACCACAAAAATGTTAAAAATCCAATAGAAGATGCTGACTGAAATGCCTATTCAATAATCAGGAAAAAAAAATCCAGGTGTTAACTCAGCATGATAATTTCACACCTGAGTTTTACTAAATCCATAAGAGTATATTCTACAATGTAGTCACCTTTACTGATAACAAAGTTCAGATAAAAAATAATGGGGTCGAACTGGATAAAAGTGCATTTATTTATTTCAAGTTTTGTACTTGATTTGTTATAATGAACAATACTTTATAATGAACAATCATACTTCACGTTTTGAACTTGATTTGTTATAATGAATATTTATGGTAATAGAGCAAGTAGGAGAAAGACTAATCAGAACAGCAAAAGAAAAAGTGAGAAAAAAAGAAGCAATATCTTTATAAAGTTCTATACTATATTATTTGAAGAACATACTTGGCTCTCAAATAGCCACTATTTTGAGATTCAGAGCTGGATGCCTACATTTACTTGACTTATAGAAACCTTGTCCATGTCGAAGAATGACAAACAAAACATATGTCTTCTTCCTGAAAACAGTGATTGTTGGTGATTTGTATACTACAATTTTTAAATGAATCCTCTCACAGCTGATATAGGATATTTTTTGAGAAATGTTATTTTTCAGTACTGAGGCTTGGGCCCAGTGATAATTTCCCTGAATTTCCATGTGCAGAACGTGCTTCCTCCTGCTTCTGCAGAAAAAAATATGTCTCCCAAGTGCTGCATTTGGGGGAAGGGGCCCAACAGAAAAGCATGAATGGGGAAACAAAGGTCTGTCATAGGAGCAGGGAATTGACAATATTTATGTATATAGAAGCTGCAGATTCAGTTAAAGCAAAACTGATTTCCAGTTTTCAGTAAAATGCAAGTAATATGATACAACCAGGGGTCATTTCCTGCAGGAGAGCACAGAACCGGAGCTCCGGCAGTAAAGAGCCCAGCGGGTGGGCACATGCAATAAGCCCCGCCCCCTGCTCCCAGCAGCCCTCAGTCAGAGCAAGAAGCAGCCAGGTAAATTGCAGAGCCGCCCCCCCCATCCAAAACAGTCCAGTGGTACCTTTAAGGCCAAGTTTTATTCAGGTACAAGCTCTCCCTCCTCTGCGAGGACAGATCTGCACGTCCATAGCTAGCAATCCAAAACAGTCCCATGGAGCCTGAGCGGTGGGTGTTGCCTTCTGACACACTTCTGGTGATGTCAGGGGGTGTGGCATATGCAAATGAGTTATGCTAATGAGCGATGCTAATGAGCTCCTGCATCTCTTTTTCTACGAAATGACCCCTGGATACAACAAAAAGCAGTACTCAGCACAGGTATAGATCAATTATGACATTGACCCATGCCGGGAACTGATGGTTAAGCAGTAGTTGTACCCCTGCATGGTGCTAATTCCAGCTGCCTTTACTGTCTCATGAGATTCACCAACAAAGCTGTGGGATTCTCCCCGCCTCGCCCATGATTGCCACCCACTGATGGCTGAGTATTACCTCCTGACCTACCTAACCTTGTGCACTCACATTGCAATAGAAGAGTGGAAAGTAAAATGGATTTTTCAGGCCCCGAAACAAGAACTTATTTCTTTTACCATAACCATTTTGTTAACTAATCCTAGCTTTGGCTGCACCCATTCTTAAATGAAAAATAATGAAAATGGGGGGAATGTTATTATTGGATTCCCCAGCACCCTTTGATATGGTTGATCACTTAATTCTCTTGAGATGTTTGGATGTTGAACTTCATTTTTTCAACATATATGTTGGATTTTCATGGCAGATCACCTGTAGTTGGGATTTTGTGCTGTCTGCCCTTAACTGAATTGGTTTGTCTCTGTCTCATTCATAGAGAAGCCTGGGGGTATCATTGGGTCCAGCTCTTTCGCTTGAAAAGCAGCTGGGGGGGGGTCACAAGAAATGTCCTTTTCAGGCTAGATGTGCTTCAGAGATTGGTCTCTTTCCTTGACCCAGCTAAACTAACCACGCTGATCCATGCAACAGTAATCTCAAACTGGATTATTGCAATGCACTCAACGTGCATTGAGGATAATTCAGAAACTTCTGCTAAATATGGCAGCCCATTTGTTAGAATGAGCTGATATACAAATATTACACCACTACGATGGCTGTTAGTGTGTTTCCAAGTCCAATTCAAGACTCCTACCTGCTCCATTACCATAAATGGTCATTATAACAAATCGAGTACAAAACTCGAAGTATTTTAAGTATGAAAAATAAGCACCTGCATTCCTACATGTTTTGCACACAAGGATTTCAGCCTGCTTAAGTGTTTAAAAGCTTGCAAATTTTAAAATGTGAATAGCATTGTAGATAGGAGCAAATACTTCATTTTGCACAAATGCATAGAAGGATTTCTTGGATTGCAGTCATTATCTTTTATTCCAAGTTTATAGTAGTATTACATACTAATATTTATTCATTTAAAACATTTTATGCTGTCTTTCCACCTGATCACAGTCTCCAAAGTGGTGCACTTAAAACATTAAAACAACATAAAATTATAAAACAACAAGAGGGAACCCACATGGACTTGGGGGAGGCATTTCATTCCCCCTCCCCTATTTCATTTTTCCCTTTCCTGAAAATACCTTTTCCTGCTTCCTTCTCCCCCAATGGCCAACCTACATTTACCCTGGTCTTCATGTTTCCCCCTCCCCCCAGCAGCCTCTACCTAGGAAAACTATGCCCCAATTGCATGGTGACATCCATTGAACCAGACCCACTTGCATGGTAGGAAACCCTCAAGGATTTGTGTGGGATACCTCACTTTCCCCTGTATCCCCCTCCCCACGTAATTTCCTCTTTCTGTTCTCCTGTCAATTCCCATATTCTCTCCCCTTTCCCTGCCACATTCTCACCTTCTCAACCATTCACCAACACAATCTTTTATCTGCCTCCCATGCTAAGCTATATTTATTTATTTATTTCATTTATACCCAACATTTCTACATAGTGTGGACCAAAGTAGCTTACATTATTCCCCTCTCCTCCTTTTTTTCTCCTTGCAGCTAGGGTTGCCAAAGCCCCTGGTCTGGCTGGGTTTACCTGCTTTTGGGGGGGTTCAATCTGCCACTGGCCAACCAGCCGTCGAGGGAAGCCCCGCCCCCAAACCTGAACACCGACAGTCACCCCTCTCCCTTCTCTCTTGAGAGAGGGCAATGCCGCTTGGAAATCAGGCAGGTGGCACCCACTCTTCCCAAGCAGGGGCCATCAGCTCCTGCCCTGCAAGAGGCAAGATCATCTCTTTCAAGGCAGGAGCACCCATGGCTCGCTCTTCCCAAGTGGAGGCCATCAACTCCTGCCTTGCAAGAGACAAGGCAGGAGCACCCGTCGCCCACTCTTCCCAAGCAGGGGACATTGGTTCCTGCCTTGCAAAAGGCAAGATCACCTCTTGCAGGGCAGGAGACCCCGGCGCCCACTCTTCCCAAGCGGGGCCATCTGCTCCTGCCTTGCAAGAGGCAATTTTGCCTCTAGCATGGCAGGGACACTTGGCCCTTGCTTCCCCCACACACACCATTTAACAGGACGTTTCCCTTTAAATGAGTGACATCATTGCACTGGGGGTAGCCACACACCCTCCTGAACACCCCCTAATCCGCCTGCTGGGGAAACGATCGGACCTGGCAACCCTACTCGGAACACCCCTGTGAGGTAGGTTAAGCTGAAAGTGTGTGACTGGCCCCAAATCACCCAAGGAGCTCTCATACTAAGATGGAGATTCAAACCTGTGTCTCACACTCCACTCTGAAGCAGTGTTTCCTCTAAGCTGAGTTAGTGTGAGCTAGCTCACAATGTTTTAGCCTCCAGTTCACACATTTTTGTCTTAGCTCAGGAAGGATGGCTCCAGAGCAAACTAATTTATGCAGTAGCCAATTCGCTCATTCACAACTTTGATGCCAGTAGCTCACAAAGTAGAATTTTTGCTCACAAGACTCCACAGCTTAGAGGGAGCATGGCTCTGAAGCGCTAGCTGCTACAGCACAATGGGTTTCATAGGGTGGCTGCTATTGAAGAGTAGCAAGCAGCTAGGCCTATATGAGTCCCACAAGTCAGGTGGTATCAAGTCACCCAGTGATTACTGTCAGGCCTGGTCCCAAGGAGACTTCCCTCAATGACCAAAACATCCCTGGAAAGGATCCTTTCCCCTTCCCTTGTGTTTTACTCACAGAACTCAGACTTGGAATGCTGTGGTTACCCAGCAACAGCCACCGAGGGAATCCATTTCTTAAAGCTACAGGCACTCCTTTTATCATTTGCAGTTTTCTTCAAACCACAAATATATTTTTTTAATTTTGCTTTTTTCTGGAAACCTGGGGCATTATTCAGGTTTGTAGAAAGATCTGTATTACCCATTAACAGCTTCAGTTGCCAAATTTAGGTATCCCCAGATGTGGCTGACTTCGCTATCTCTCCTTATATATAATTGAATAGTGGGTGCCAAAGTTCTAATTCTAAAATGCACTCCCTTAGTGTATGGCTGATGGCACTGCTCCTCAGCATATATCGCCACCAATCAGAAGGCAAAGCCTAGGTCCCGCCCACACCACAACTGCTGCAACAACCTGGTCTTTTGCATATGGAAGCTGATTGGACTTCAGTCCATTCCACACCTCAAACTCCCCCCCCCCGCAAGGCAGTTGGAATTTTCAGTTGCATAACATACCTCATAGGGGAGAGGAGAATGGGTAACAATGGTTACCGGTCTTCAGGTAGCAGAGATCAGTCCCTCTGGAGAAAACAGGGGACTCTGTCATTAAACCCTGCTGAGGTCGCCACAGGAAACTGACACTGTTTGCCCAAAGCCAGAGCACTCTCCCAGAGCCTCTTTCTAGATCCCGTTGTATTTATTTCCGCAACGGGCATTATTTCTAGTTAGAATATACAAGAGAAAGCCTGCAAGGACTTGCATCACCACTACCCAAGATTGGCAATGAGGTGGTGGTGTTTTCGCCTACCTTACACTGGGGCAGTGGAACAACGGGTTGGGGCGTGGCTGTTAAATAGGTTGGTCACTTTGGCAGAAGAGTGCAGGGATAAGGAAGCGGAAAATGGTGAGCACCTTAAGCCGTTCCTTGTTTTGGGAACCGGGGGGGTCTTCAGGAATGGCCTGCGGGCTATTAAGGCCCTGGGCTGTGAATGATGATTCCCTCTGGGAACCTCTTGGGTAAGCTCCTCTCTGCAAGCTGCATGGTTTCAAGGGTAGGCGCTCCTGGGAGGCTACCGGTGGCTAGGCTGCTGGTCGCAAGCCAGATTAATGGCTCAAGATCGGGGTTGGTGGCTCGCCCACATATTAGACAAGGAGGCTGGTCAGCCTGACACCTGCCTTGTCTGTTCCGCTACTTAGGAAATGTTCCCTTGCCATTTCTTATGTTTATAAACTGTATATAGTTAATAAAGTGGCCCTTGTTTGATCCAAACTGTTGTCTGTCTCGTTACTCCAACTGTGGGGGCAAACACAACTGCCAGGTGTCCCACTATAGCAATAGTGGGGCACCTCTCAGTGGCAGTCCCTGACCCCTGGCCTAATTTACAGTTGTGTGCAGGCTGGCACAAACAATGGGCTTTTACCAGAGACTGTTTACTTCCCCACAGACAGACACGTTTTCAGTGCAACCCCTTCCACCATATATTAATAGCATTATTGATTAGTAATCACAGCTGTTTTTCCTCACAGCTAATGAGAGTTTGTTTTCTAATACTTGGGTTAAAGAGGGAATGTTTTTCCAGTGTGTACAAGGTGTTTTTAGAATGGCAATTTTAATGTACTTTTTAATATATTTTAATGTTTTTAATTGTGTGGTTTTATAGAGTTTTATACAGCTTTGGGTCCTGAGTTAGTCAGGGAAAAGGTGGACATGGACTTATTTTAATCAATAAAACTAAACACAATAAAACCCATTTACAAAGAGTGGAATATATATATATACACAGAAATCCAGATATCTCTGCAGAGGACTAAATCTCTCACAGTTTCCACCTGATCTTGTAGGCAGTTACAGTAAAAGATTATATCCATCTGTAATCGTTGCATCTTATCACCTTTGCAATATATCTGAGGTCTGCCTTATATGTTACATTTTTTTCATATACTATGATCTCTCCATTGCCACTTTCCTGAAAATCTACTGTATTCTTACTGGATAAATAACATCTGCTACAAAATCATCCACAGTACAGCTTGTTGATTATGTAAAACACCACTGAGTGGTTGATATCAAATTGTGATGGATTGCTAAAAGCATTTCGTAGTTCTACATCTAATTTTTTTCTTTACCAAAAAGAGATAGCTGTGAGGAAGCTCAAAGGAATAACATAGCAAGGACTACATTTCCCTCTTGAAAAGCATCAAATCCAAGCTTTATATTTTAAATATTTAATGAGTGGAAAAGGTCAGGAGTTGGTAATTACAGAAATAACCTGAAAGTAATGAGATGCTGTTGGTAGAAGATATTAAAGATGATGTCAGTGGCATTTTATCTGCTGGCCGTAGTGGGGGTTGAGACTGCACAGCCTGTTTCCTGAGAAATTCTGCTGTTGATGAAAGATCACTGGATCAAAAAAATAATAATCCAAAGGCATTGGTCCATGTTCAAAATACTTGGTTCAAATCTCATCTCTGCTATGAAACCCTAAAATAAACTTAAGCAAGTCATTCGAACTCTGTCTCCACTCTCCCTCAACTCCTTGTGTTTTGCAAATGGTCTTATTGACCTAGACTAATTATAAGAATTGGCAGGGGTCATTTCGTAGAAAAAGAGCAAGGGGAACTCATTAGCATAACTCATTAGCATATGCCACACCCCCTGACATCAGGGGCCCGGCGGTGGACCTGCAAGGCCAGCAGGAGTGCGAGGAAGCCCCGCCAAGGCCCTCCCTGGCCCCAAGCAGGCAGGGGTGGGGAGAGGCGGGGAGGAAGCAACTTACCCTCCCTCTTCTCCTGCCTCCTCCTAGCTGAATGAGGGCTGGAAGCGGGGCGACCGGAAGCAGGGGGCGGGGCTTCGTCATGTGCCCCGCCCCCCTGTACCTCACCCGGGGGAACTGCGTTCCCCCACGTTCCCCCCTGAAATGACTTCTGAGAATTGGTGTGTATGTGAAGCAATACTTTAAATCACTATATAAAGGAGGAGGAGGAGAAGAAGAAAAATTGTCACAGCCAGGTATTTGACTGGTAGCTGGTGTTCTGCAATTTGAGATCTAGCCAAGTTCTTGGGAATTGCAGATGTATCTTTGCAGGATTCTTGCTGTTCCAAGCAACACCCAGAAGCTGTATGTGGAGGAGGGGGGAATCAAATCTAAAGAGCCAGGTCTGATTCCCCACTCTTTCTTCTTCCTCTAATTCCAGCAAATGATCACATTGTCACATATCAACCATTGGCCCTTCTGAATTCCACTAATTATCCCATCATTTAAGCATACCTATTCTGGCAAAAACCATTATTCTGAGGGAAATGGAAATTCCCTTTACAACTCCTGCAGTCCACCCACCCACCCAACTACTCTTCTAGCAAAGTTTATAAGAAGCAACCTCTTGAATGTTTAGTTGAGACTCTTGACAATGCCTCAAGACTTGATAATGAGCCCCAGTTATTTAGTCAGGTGTCTTATGACTGAGAATTCCTGGTAACCAATCTGCATTCACACACTGGAAAACCACTGCTTGTTTTAACTCTGTAATCAGTATGATGCTAGCTCATGACAAAACATTATCTAGTGCCTGTGTAATGTGACCTGATTTATATTTTATCTATGACACTGCCAGTACAAAGGGTAGTATGATTCCACCAATAACCTTAAATCAGGCCACTTTTATAACAGCAGATCAATTACGATGAGATACTGTTCACACTTGTATGGATTTTTCCCCATTTCATTATATCATTTATATATTTCCCTATGAAGCATTTGTGAGATATACAAGAGCCAGGAACATCTTATATTTCAAAATACATAAAAATGTTTGACAGAAAGAGATAGAATGTTACTTATATAAAGATTTTTACTGGCTTCTCCTGATTATGGCGTTTCAAGGGAAGGAAGAAAACAGGAGAGAAGAAAAGTGGACTTTCTTTTTATATTTTGCAATATTGCAACATAAAGTAACATAACATCATTACATTATTCATTCAGTAATATCATATTAATGAAACACTTCTGATATGCATATTTAAGAGTGGAGTTCATTCCCAAACTATATCCAAATGTTAGTTTTCAATAATTAAAAGCTTCCCAAAGCATGATGTCAGACAGTAGAGATTTTATGTATATAAGCAACATATTTGGAACGCCTTGAACAATTCAAGGTACACGTACAGTATACCTATAATAAACAAAAGTAAAGGTTGACACATGCCCAGATTTTAACATTCACCAATAGAAAATGGCTTCCAAATGCAAAAATATACATAAGTGATGGACTTTACAAATATTTGCATGTAGATAAATTACAACAGTTGGCAAAGCAAAAAGTAAGGCCCCTTTCCCATGTACCTTGCAGGTATAAATCACACAATTCATAGCATATTAACTCAATATACTGTAAAAGACACTGCACAAGTATACATTTTTGGGAATTAATTTCTGAGTAAAAAGTGCGGCAGCTAAGGACGTTATAGCAACCGTAGGGAGGGACCCTAAGCCTCCCACTCTTCCTTCTTGGTATAGAAAGATACGATACTACACTTGACCTTAGCCAAAAGTCTGAGAAACAATGAAAGATACAGAAATTCCTTGTAATGGAAAAAGTACACTGCAACTCAACTAATCATCCTCAGAAAAAGTATTATCTTCTTTCATAGCGCTATGGTTTCCTCTTGTAACTTATATATCTCAGAATGTATCCTCTTTTAATTTTTCATCTCCTACTGATATTTTACAAATGTAATCACTACCTAAGTTCAATGAGATACTATTTCCTAGTTTGTTATGCCTACCTTGTTTCTGCTATGGCCACTTTTTTGTTATTTTACTTCACAACCAATGTAATTCAATCAAGTTGTTATGTTCTGTTGTTACTATTATTCATGTTTGTTTGTGAATAAAATTTAAATTTCTGAGTAAAAGCATTCCTGGGAATATATTGTCTTCAACTTTTCCTGACAAGAAACAGAATGAGCTCTCCCTCCAGATGACCATCAAAGTGGACACCAATATGAAAAGGAAGTACATTACATTTTTACCTCAGGGAGATCTGAAGGTAACATATTTTCAAACCAACTCTAAACAGTCCCCCTGGCAGTCATATTCTCAGCCCTAACAAATGCCCTGTTCTACCTCTAAACACTTGCCTCACTCCTCTTTGGCTACTGGTACTCAGCCTTGTTCCAGCTCAGTAATACTTCACCTTTAGTCTAAAGCCATACTTCTTGGTTTTCACGACCTATCTGTTTCTGGGCTGCTCACATGTCAACACACCATTCTAGCTGTGCCTTTTACAGCTGTTTGATATGCAGACATTAACAAGTGACACCATTTTTCCATGTTGTGAAAAATTTCACATAGTGATTTCTGCAGATCAAGCTGCTGTAAAAAAAAAGAGACCTTAACTGTTTTTATATACAGGTGGTGGTGCATACTTGGTTAAAAAAGATGGCAAGTCCTGCTCACTATCACATTTTCTTTAACAAAACATTAGACTTATGCATTGGAATAGGTTTCAGTTCTTTCATCTGTTATTAAATACAAAGGGGATTGTTTCATTATTGGGTTGTTTCATATGGTTTGTTTCAGTATTGTTTCTTTCATTGTTTTTGTTTTCATTATTCTATTTTTCATTAGTTTCTATGGAAGACCAGCTTTCCCCCCCCAAGTCTGTACTTCCACGGTTTTCCGTCCAAATTACACAAAAGTACCCTAGGACACCCACCCTGTTTTTTCAAGTAACAGAAAGCACCTATGTTTAACTTAGAAGTCTATGGAAAAATCGACAGAAAATATTACAAACATTAGCACAGACAAGACTGCAGCCACTTAGCTTGAAGAACAGTAGCACAAGGAAAAGGCAGACTGACAAAACAGGGACATTTGAAAGCACAAGGAGGGTAAGGCATCTGGGTAGGCAGGCAACAGCAGGAGGACCCAGAGGTTGATTTGACTGGATGGGGGATAAGATTTGGAGAGAGCAGGCAAGCAGGGTGTCTGTGAAATCAAAATGCACCTGATTCTATCCCCCCTCCCCAATTTTCCTTCTGCTGCTTGGAGGAAAGCAGAAGGGTGACAGAAAGCAGGATGCCTACTACCACTTGGCAAATGGCAAGCCTATCTGTATCTGTAACTTCTGTAAATAGGAGCCAATAAACTGAGTAAATGAGGACATTCTTCCTGTTGTACACTGCCTTTTTAAGAGGTTAGAAGGGAAGCTGGCTTTGTGGAGAGCAGGCTCACTAGTAGCCTGCAAGCATGACAGGCCTATATAATCTATTCAAAACCAGGTCCAGACAATCCTGGCCTAGATGAACAAGAAGCTGAAAAGCTTTTATTTAAGTATTGTTATATTTCTTTTCCAAGCTAAGTTAAGGTAAAGGTAAAGGTTCAGTTGCTCGAAAGCCAGTCGAGTCCGACTCTAGGGTTGCGGTGCTCATCTCCATTTCAAAGCCGAAGAGCCAGCGCTGTCTGAAGACGTTTCCATGGTCATGTGGCCAGCATGACTAAACACCAAGGCGCACGGAACGCTGTTACCTTCCCACCGAAGTGGTACCTATTTATCTACTTGCAGTTTCTTGCTTTCGAACTGCTAGGTTGGCAGGAGCTGGAACTAGAGACGGGAGCTCACTCCGTCATGTGGCAGCTCAGGTCTTGAACTGCTGAACTACTGACCTTCCACAGCCTGCAGTTCAGCGTCATAACCACTTGAGCCACCGCAGCTCCGCCAAGCTAAGTTACCTGCCCTGAATTTTCAGTGTTAAAATTATAAAACATTATGTTCCAGAAGCTAGGTGTTTGCTGTTCCTTTACTATGCAGTTCTTCCCACACCAACGTTGCCTTAAGACCAACTGAAACTGGCACGAGGGGAATAATTACAACATTCATGTGCTTGATGTTCATAGACTGGTGAAGTGTAGTACTGGAGCGTGCAGAAACATTAACCTCATTGCACAACTAATATTTGAATTGGGCCATTGTCTTTCAAGGTAGAGAGAACACACCCTTCACATTTTACAAATGAAAATAGAGCTAGTCCTATGTTTTTGCAACACCACTGCCTTCACATCAAGGATGGCAGCCTGAGGGGCCCTTCCTCCTGTTACGTGGGGCTGCATGTTCCACCTGCCCTGTTTTACATTCATTTACCGTATTCCACAATAGCCTTTCCAGCACTAGCTTCTGAAGCAATGTGTATTAGTAAATGGAATGTCACAGTTCAAAAAAAAATGTACCTCACTATGTGTCTGATTGTACTTATTAAGGAATAGCTGTAACTCAAACACACATAGCCACATTCACTACCTAGACTGGTGGTAATGGGGAAGGTTTATGGAAGGAAGCCAGCATACCTGTGGATCTAGGGTTGCCAGACCCCGGTCTGGCCAGGGGATCCTCCGGTCTTCAGGGCTCCAAACAGCTGCCAGCCAGCTGGCTGGTGGGGGAAGCACCGCCCCTGAACAGGGATGTTACACCTGTGACAATGACATCACCCAGAAGTGACATCATTGTGTTGCTGACATCGGGGTGATGCTCTAGTTTTGGGCAAACTCTATGGTTTTGAAGGGAAGATCCCAGACAGCAGCCTGGAACCCACCCACCCCCCAGCTGGCAACCAGGTAGGGCCTGGCAACCCTATGCGGAGCCCATTCATTAATGGTAGCACTTCCCCAATACTAACTAAGGAGCCTTGTGCTGATGGAAGTGCATCAGCAGTTAGCCGAAGGCTCTCTGTTCTGGAGGGAAGTGTCATCAGAATGGATCCACAGAACCCAGTCCACTGGTGTTCATGTGTGCATGGACATGTGCACCAAGATTCTCCTCTTTATCCACCATTTGACAACATGAGGCTGAAACCAGGGGCGATTTCTCACTAGAGCTGCCTTGCAGCGCAGCCGCCGTTTGCCCGCGGCTTCGCCCGATTTCCTCCGCAGTTTCATGATCCTCAAAAGCTGCGAGTCAAAATGCAGCCCCGCAGCCTCGGGTGTGAAATTGACATGTTTGTGTCGGGGCAAACGGCGGCTGCGCTGCGAGGCAGCTCTAGTGAGAAATCACCCCAGAACAATTCTAGTTAAAGTGTATGCATAATGAAACAATTTTAAAATACATTTCTAAAATCTCCCCAGAAGGCAAAAGAGGGCCAAGTAGGGACAAAGATCAGATAAATGTATTACTCACACCTACCAGGGATTTTTCAGTGACAGTGCATATGTTCCTGAACACAGTCCAATCACAATTAATAAAAGTATGATCAGCAGAATAATATAGTTCAGTGATGTGATATCCAGTCACTGTGCTTTATTTTGTTATTTATTGCCTTGGAGTTTTGTAGAAAGGCTGTCAAGACTAGACATCCCAAGGTGTTCAAAAGGGTGCAGAGGAGAAAGAAGGACATGGACTATAGAATTTCCTTTCCACCCTCTTCAGCTGAGGGGAAGGGTTTGCCATGGCCCTTGAGAGACACATGAGACAATGAACTGTGCCCAACAGGGCATTTAGAACTGGAGTGGTGGCGCCAAGGTTCTCCACACCATCCTCATTCCCTTGCCAGATGGACCTTAAGCAGGAACTTCTGAAAACCTGGTTCACACAGGACTGAGTCCAGGGGGGAACTGACAGAGCCCAGCACAAGGCTCATATAGCTGCACTAAGAACCCTTGGAAGATTTGTTATCTGTCATACTGAAATTCATCATGAGAAGACTGATCTGAGTGAACAGTGTGTGGCTATCCAATATGGTTATGGGCTCTGTGTATCAGAACTGTAGCACCTAGAGACAGTTCTGAGACCCCTCGTGAGTAGGTGAGGAGGGAAGGCAAGCTACGTTGACCTCCCACTCCCATGGCAGAGCTTAAATAGTGGGAGACTAGTTGGAATGCTCAAATCAGGCTAAACAGCTGCCTTAGACACAAATTGTAAGAAAAGGAGTGGGGCAGGGCTTGCACCATGGGGCTGAGGAAGGCATAGAGCAGCCTGCCCCAGATCCCTGGGACTTGGACCAGCTCCATGCTGAATTTAAGGAAAACCTGTCCCCACAGCTTGATGAAGGCAACCTCTAGCCTCTTTTCTCCAGTAGTCCATAACATGCAGAGTTTAAGCAGCGCTGCAGTTCTTTTTCGGTATAGCTGTGGCATTATTAAAGCTGAGTTTATGTGCCACAGTAGCCCCGTTGACATGTTCCAGTGAATGCACATACGTACATGAATATATCAGTTTGCAGAGCTGCCAAGAGCCACCAGGAACCCCTGGGCAAAAATTCCACCTGCCCGCCCCCCGTGACCTTGCTCCAAAAAAGACATCATAATAAAACAGACCACTTGACTTTCTGTAAATAGAATAATAATTGTTACCTGGGAATAACCATTACATGGGAGTAAGCCCTACTAAACCAAGTCACCCGTCTCTCTTAAACAATTACAAAAAGACTTTAAAAATATTTCTAGTAACCTGAACCAAATAAAGCAGACTCACAGGATGTGTAATGGGGGAAGGAAAATTGGGGAGATGTGAGGTTGACATTATTACCCAAGGAGAGGAAGCAGATGAACCAAGTCTCCAGAGAATGTACACTAACTTTGTTCTGATCTGTATGCCCCGGGCTAGCCCAATCTTGTCAGATCTTGGAAGCTAAGAAGAGTTGGCTCTGGTTAGTACCTGGATGGGAGACCACCAAGGAATACCAGGGCAACTGAAATTACCCTGGAAATTATGTTCAGAGTGGCCCAATCCATGCTCCTGACCAGGTTGAAAGTACAGACCCTTAGGAGATCAACGGGCAATTGACTAGATTTTTTTAGGAGCAGTCCTAAATTAGTTGCTGTAGATTTTCCGGGATGTGTGGCCATGGTCTTGGCATTGTAGAACCTGACGTTTCGCCATTAACTGTGACTGGCATCCTCAGAGGTATAAACACAGAAAGATGGAATACTCTCTGTGTCAAGGTGAGAAGAAAATGGTAGGCAGTAAATTTACATCTACTCCAGAAGGTGGGTAGGGCTGAGCCATTGTCTTGTAGGAGTTCCCCAGGCTATGGACATGCTAATGGAGGAGCTTTCCTGAGGAGGTTCTTTTGTTTCCTGAGGAGGTTTCCTGCTTCCTGAGGAGGTTGTTGAAATTCTAATCTTATCTGTAGTGCTATGGTCTGTTGTAAACCCTTTTGTGTTTTTCAGGACAGGAAGTCATGTCCTATTTATTTTTAAACTCTCTTCTTTCCTGTTGAAACTATGTTTATGTTTGTGAATTTCAATGGCTTCCCTGTGTAATCTGACATGGTAATTGAAAGTGTTGTCCAACCTTTCAGTGTCTTGGAACAAAATACTGTGTCCTGTTTGAGTTCGGCTATCAGCCACTGCTGATTTTTCAGGTTGGCTAAGTCTGCAGTGTCTTTCATGTTCTTTTATTCTTGTCCGAAAGTTTAGTAGTCCTAAACTTTACAGAACTGCACTAAAAGTAAAACAAACTGAAATGTATTGGTTGAATACAGGATGATTCTAGCTTCACTGGGCCCTCAAGCTGACTTGATACCCAGGAATTTTGTACCCCCAGTACACCTCCTCCCCATTGGCAGCCCTGTCTATTTGTAAGAAAGAGACAATGTGTGTTGACTTTACAAATGAAACTGAGGGCCAGTACTTGGATAAATGTGGGGGTTGTATCACATCTTCAGCTGTATGTGCACTGATTGCAACATGAGAATTACTCAACACATCCAACGAACAATCACATGTACATGGATTGTACATGTTGTTCAATGTAACTTGTGGACAAGGCTATTGTCCTTCTGGGATACAGGAGTAAAAGGGAAAAAATGTTTGCTATGAGTAATTATGTATGTGTTTCAGTGTTTTGCTGGGGGCCTCAGATTTATCCTGGGCCCCACTTACGGGCCAATGGGGGTGAGGGAGTGGTGACATGGCTGTTCTTGGGCTGGTTGGGGGCTGGCGATGCAACGGGAGGCCTCTGCGGCTGCACAGTCTCCCGCCCCCCTGGCGATGCAGCTGGCTAACAGCTGGGGAAGCCTCTGCGGCTGCACAGGCTCCCGCCCCCCTGGCTTGGCCAATCAGGTGTAGCCTGACATGGCCAGGCTGGAGGCAAGACCCTGGCCAGTGGACTTCACAGAGAGAGTTTTCCCTGTGATTCACCGAGCCAGGTTATAAGGGCCCTGCCACACTGCCTGGCCTCAGTTGGCCTAGTGGCTTTTGCATGGCAGGAGCTTGTTGGCTGCAAGTCAAACTTTGATCACCAGTGGTGGCAGCCTTGGAACAGCATGAGGTCAGCAGTGGCAGCATAGGAAGAGCAGTGGCGATTGCAGCAGCAACTAAAGAAAAACAGGGAGGTGAAGCAGCAGACAGTGCTGAAGGCAGCAAACCAACATGGGATGTCAAAGCTGTGAGAACAGGATCTTGCTTCAGGGCACCTTTGCAGGTCTCTGTGGGGCTGGGGGTGGGGGACCTGCCAGGCTCGTGGTTTGGTTTGCACAAAAGAGCTGAATTCATAGACAGCCACCCCCTGCCCCCTTTTCTTTTTGCCACCAAATGGATCTTGGTTGGAGTGGGGGAATCAAACCCAGTCCTCCCAGATTAGAGTCCACACTCCTAACTACTACACCAAACAAGACAACTTTGTATGCTGAAAAGTGTTACAATAATAAACTTTCCACAACAAAAATAACCCAAGTAGTTTTGCAATGGCATTCTAGGTATATAAAGTCATTAGTGTTTATGATAAATACTTCCCATTCTTTATTACTTCCCATTGCCGTAGGAAACCCAAACTTTGCTAAAATAGATTTACATTTTTAAACAACTCGTTTCTGAACATTGCCATTCCAGGAGACGATTGTCCATTGAACCAGAAAACATTTTATAAACATCCCTTTTGTGTTAATGACTGAGTTTGGATTCAGTTGGTGACTGTGGTTTAAAAACATTGGGTTCAATCATTCTGCAGCCACAGCCATCTCCAGATTTCTCTGATGTCATCATTAATTACTCAGATTTATGCTTTGGAAAGACAGAAACCAATGAGCATCCAATTTATTTCAGCTTCTCCTTCCTCTCATAATTCTCTCTGAAATAAAAGAGGAGAGAGAGAGAAACCCTGACAACCGCACTGAAGTAAAATTAAACATCTGTTTGTAAAACAAACCAGAGTGCCACTGACAGCTGTGGTGGAATGGCAAATGCTCCACAGCTGCCAGACTCCTAAATTAACCATGATTTTAATTTGCAAACAGCTAATAAGCAGGAAATGAGGGACCTTCACCCCTCTGCCTTTCCACTCCTTGTAATGCAGATGAGTGAAGGATTCATTCAAGAGTGGATTGGAAAGGACAGATCTTTAAAGGCCAGAGCCCATTCCCATTACAATCAACTTAAAACTCCCTTCAGTGCAATTCAGCCTATAAAGCAGATCTTAACACGCAATATTTCAGGGAATCTATCTTACTCTACCACAGTGACTCCCTACACCTTTTTTTTTCTTTTTAAACAGTTCAAGACTGAGAAAAGTGTAATAATCAACTCTAGGGATATTAGTGTTTCTATAAAAACAAACACATGTCAATTTGTTAAAGAGAAAGGAAGCACCAGGACTGAAATTTAAAACAAACCAACTATTCCCCCCACTTTTTCTCTGTGTTCATATGAGTATTGTCTAGGTAGCCACTTGCATGGCTAACCACCAAGTCTTTCCAAACTTACAACACCAACCTAAACAGAGTTACACCTTTCTAAGCCCATGCTTCTAGCCCCTGTAAAGTCAATTTGTTCATGACAAGAACAAAACCCGAATCCTTAAACTTGTAAGTTTTCTCCCTTCTCTTTATGTCCTTGCATTCCACACCAAGATTGAAGACCTTCTGGTTTAGGAAGGCTTCCTGGTTTAGGAAGTCTGGTATGATACAGTGGGCACTTGTTAGGTTTGGGAACAGAATGGAAGGTTTGTTTCCTTTCCCGTGAATCTCCTTTCTCGGTGGCCCTAGGATGGGGTCATCTGAATATGTGAGAAATAGTCCCTCCCTGGAGGCAGGCAGTCGCTGACAATTTTTGATTCCATAGGGGAGGAGCTTCTCTCCTAACTTCCTAGGCTGGTTCCAAAGCAGTCTATCTCCCACGCATGAGTATTACATCTCCCACTCATGACTTCCCTGCTATAGCCCTGGTTGACAACTGGATTGCGTCTAGGGATGCATCTGCAGAGAACGCTGCTGCTAGAATTGAAACTGTCTCCTTCCCACCGAAGCCAGTGCTGCTAAAATCTTCTTTAGCTTAGCTTTAAAACCTTTGGGAATGTCATTGCCAGCTGCCAAAAGATCTAAGGCTCAGGAATAGACTGCCCTGGAAAAAAGGGAATTTGCCATGAAGGCCATCAAGTCAACTGAAGAGGCCTCAAAATTCTTGCACAAAGAATCCTTCTATCACATGGGACACTAGGGAGGCCATCCCACTCTGCTGGAATAACTGAGTTTGAACACAGGCTGGCAACTGGCACATCCACTACTGGAATTTTCAAGTGCTCTGCTGCCATGGGCGCCAATAAGTAAAATGAGATGATGGGATGGTTAACTTTGGTCCTCACCAGCGCTTCCCATTCAGTTTTGACTACCTTGTTGAATACAGGTAGGAAAGGAATCCCAAGAGAGGGAGACCCCCCACCTTGTGGGAAAGCCCTGGCTGAGGCAGATGGTCTAGATGGGTCAGGCTCTACCTCCTTCTTGCTATAAGGGATCTCAAGGATACATAGAACCTTAGCAAGAAGCTTTGAAAAACTTCCTGCAGGAAGAGATGAGTCATTGTGGTGGTTACTAAAGGCTCTTTCTCATCCAATAGTTCTCCCTCCTCCCTAGGAAAGGAAGAGTCTGAGAAATCACAGTCATCAGATGTGTGGACCATCAAGGGGCTTAGGTCTCTAGAGGAAAACCTAGAAGGTGGAACCTCTGTGTCTTTTTGAGCGAGGCAGAGAAGAAGGGTACCTGCTCTCCCCCCACTTCCCAGATCTGGAACTGGAGGGTGAGCAGCATTTAATTCTGGTGGAGGGCCTGGCAGAATCTCAGCTGGAGATAGCCTCCAAAAGGGAGGCTTTGATCTCCTTTTGCATTTCCCCCTTAATCCAGGCTAACAAAATCGAATGTGCATTATCCCCTGAGAGATCTGGGCCAGAAGCTTCTGCCATCTCCGATCCAAGGGAGGAGCCATGGGCTGAGGCAGGTTAGGGGGAAGAAGGAAGGTCGAGGCCTAAGGCCAACCCCTCCTGTGATGCATGCTCAGACAGGCCAGCACGAGCTGCCATTATGGAAATTCCCACGATAGATGGATGGATAGATAGATGGAGGAAGCTGGGATCACACACACCCTTTTCGCCCCCAAAGCTGGCTTGCCACCTGACGGGAGGCCCTTGATGGTCACTGGGAGGTGATTCAATGTGACGAGATGTGCCCGGTCACTGCGCCAAGGACCTCTGGACACAGAGGGAGGCGATAGAGGCTCCCACTGCAGCAGCTGCCAATGCTCTGAAGGCCTTTGGCGTGACTGGGGATGTTCCTGGGCCAAAGGCTGGAGTCCCTGTGGCTTGACTCTTCCCACAAGGAGGACTAGAGGTGAAGGTGACATCCCCCACCAACCCACTCCAAAGGACAACTGCTCCCCTTGGGACTGTTCTCCACACCTGAGGAGTACCAGCGGTGAGGTTGGGGGGGTCTCCCTGCAGTGAGATTCCCAACTCAGCAGGCTGCATGGAGACCCCCAGCAGACTACTTCCCACATATTCGGACTGCCCCATCCTGGACCACTGGAGCATGCCTGCATTCAAATCTCTATGTGCTCTTACCACTGCAACATTAATGTCAGTGCTGGAAAACAACAGCCTAGCATAGCCATCCCAAATTCATTACCCTTTATCAGCCAATAGATTTTAAAAGGCCTTTTATTTGCTGCCAGTCACATTTCTAGTATGTGGTTTTTACCTCCTACAACACGTCATAAAGAATGGTTACAGTAGTTGTCTAGCTAAATTATATGTGCACCTCTGAATAGATTACCAAAATATTTGTTAATAAATATAGTCAGTATGTAATCATGAGAAATAGTTTATGAGGAATGTACTCTACCTGATTGATCTCCAAATGAAAAAGAATACAGTAAATCAAATGAGTGGATTCTACTTTCTGTTGTTTTGGATGTGTGCTTGGCAACTAAGTCCATATTAAAGAATCATCTGAAATAGAGAAAATGTTAGGACTTAAAGGAAGGGAAAGGTAGTTGCCAAAAAAGTATTCTTGCAAAATATACCTCTGCCATCTGAGCACTTGTTCAAAGCAGGACTTTGGATCCCAGCAAAATGGCTGCCCATGCAGGGTATCAGCAAGAAGTTTTACCTTCTCTCGGATACCATGTCATAGAATGATAGAATCATAGAGTCAGAAGGGACCTCCAGGGTCATCTAGTCCCATCCCCTGCACAATGCAGGAAACTCACAAATATTTCCACCTCCACACCCCCAGTGACCGCTGTTCCATGCCCAGAGGTTGGCAAAAAAAAAAACCCTCCAGGATCCCTGGCCACACTGGCCTGGAGAAAATTGCTTTCTGACCCCAACGTGGTGATTGGCATTTCCCTGGGCATGTTAGAAAGGGCCACAAGAACTAAGCACTGATGCAACCCTTCCTGCCCTCCCTCTCATGATCTGCATAAGTTCACAGAAACCGCATTGCTGTCAGACGGCCATCAAGCCTCTGTTTAAAAACCTCCAAAGAAGGAGAGCCCATCACCTCTCAAGGAAGCCTGTTCCACTGAGGAAACGCTCTAACTGTCAGGATGTTCTTCCTAATGTTTAGCTGAAAACTCTTCTGATTTAATTTCAACCCATTGGTTCTGGTCTGACCTTCTGGGGAAACAGAAAACAACTCCACACTATGCTCTATATGAAAGCCCTTCAAGTACTTGAAGATGGTTGTCACATCACCTCTCAGTTATCTCCTCTCCAGGCTAAACACACCCAGCTCCTTCAACCTTACCTCACCATCTTCATTGTCCTCCTCTGAACACATTCCAGCTTGTCTTAAATTCTTAAATTGTGATGCCCAAAACTGAACACAATACTCTAGGTTAGGTCTAACCAGAGCAGAATAAAGTGATAACATCCCTTCGCATGATTTGGACACTATACTTATGTTGATACAGCCCAAAATAATATTTGCCTTTTTAGCTACCACACCACATGCTGACTCAGGCTCAATATCTGGTCTACTAAGAACCCTAGATCCTTTTTGCACATACTACTGCTGAGACAAGTCTCCCCCATTGTAATGTATTGAAACGTTTACATGAATCACCTCATAGGACTCCCATGTTAAGCTTCGAGCCATACCAGGGCTCCTCTGAGCGAACCTCCTATTGGCCGCTTCGTAACAGCGACCAATCAGAACGATACCATTCCCTAGGAGGGAAAGACTCCCATTGGTCCTTAACTAAGCAATCTCATTGGTTGTTAAATGTAAATAGGCGTGGCTACATTAGCCCGGTTATGTTTAAAAGGAGCATAAGCTCCCACTGTTTTCTGTTCTGGTTTCTTACTGAGTTGAGTGCTTGTTCGTTACTTCCAATAAAGCTGAATCACTTGCTGAATCACTCTAAGAGTCCTTTGTTAGTGCGATCTAACAATTGGCGACGAGGATGGGATGTTAGAGCAGGTAGGCAGCCCTGCGGACATCCACATTTCGGACTCGGAAGAAAGCGGGCAAAGCACAGCAGCCGATCCGGCGGAGGCGCCACCAGCTCCGGTGCACAAGTCTGCCACGATGGCTGGAAGCCAGAAGTTCGAGTGCTTCGAACCCTCCTCAGAAGACTGGGACTCCTACCTATCCAGGTTCGAGTTCCATCTGGAAACGCATGACATTACCGACGAGGCCAAGAAGCGAGCTTGCCTCCTGAGTTCCTGCGGGAAGGGAACCTTCGACATTGCCAGGTCGTTAATGGCCCCGACAGATATGAAGACTGTCTCCTATGCTGACATCACAGAGAAGCTGAAGGCCCATTTTTCTCCACAACCGTCGGAGATCGCCTGCCGGCACGCTTTCTACAAGCGGAACCAGGCCGGAGGCGAGACCATCGCAGATTTCGTGGCAGCCCTTCGCAAAGCCGCACGGCCGTGTAACTTCCACAACGTGGAGGAAGCCCTCAGAGACCGTCTCGTCTGCGGCCTTAAGGATGAGAGGCTGCAACAGAGGCTGTTCGCCCGCACCACCCTGACCTGGGCAGTGGCCTACGAAGAGGCCGTGGCCGCGGAAGCAGCGGAGAAGTCCACGAAGGAGGTCCGCCAGCGGATGGCAGAGCCCAGTGTCCACTCTCAGCGAGACAGCGAGGGCGAAGAAGCGGACGATGACGTCAACGCGGTTCGAGGAAAGCGGACCCCAGCGAAGACTACCAGCGTCAAGCCTTGCTCCGGTTGTGGCGGGAAACACCAGCGCGACTCCTGTTGGGCTCGTGATGTCGACTGCAGAGCGTGTGGACGGCGTGGTCATCTGGCCAGAGTCTGCAGATCAGCGAAGAAGGATCCCTCAACTAACAACCGGTCAGCGCAGAGGGGCACTCCAGTCAGCACCCAAGGCAAGACCCATTCCTCAGCATCGGAAGCAAGCTGCCAGTTGACGGCGACCTTGTCGAGCGCATCGGCCGTAAATCGCACCAGCAGCCAGGGCAAGATCACCGTGACTCCACTCCTCGACGGCCGACCCTGTACAATGGAGGTGGACTCAGGATCGTCCGTGACGGTGATTTCTGCCGCGTCCTGGCGCCAGTTGTTCCCGAACCGAAGCCGGCGGCGGCTCCAGCCTGCGGGAACCAGAGTGTCCGACTTCCAGGGCAACCGAATTCCCTTGGCCGGACGGGACTCTGTTACTGTTGAGTATAAGGGGAAATGTGTTAAACTGTCATTCCTGATTGCAGAGGGAGACCGGGTTAACCTGCTAGGGTTAGATTGGTTTGAGCCATTGGGCATTGGTATTTCTGGGATTAACAGGATGTCTGAAAATAAATGGGGCATGCTGTACGACCTGTTCCCTGATGTATTTGCCGAAGGGTTGGGAAGGTACAAGGGCCCCCCGGTTGCGTTTGACTTAGATCCGTCAGTCAAACCTATTAGGTTGAAGTATCGGAAAGTACCTGTGTCTCTCAAACATAAGGTGGAAAAAGAGATTGACAAACTAGTTGAGCAAGGGGTTTTAGAGCCAGTACCATACAGCAAATGGGAGACCCCGATCGTAACCCCTGTCAAATCAGATGGGTCCATACGACTATGCGCCGATTACAAATGTACGATTAACAAGGCGCTGCAGCAACATTCGTACCCGGTCCCGGTAATAAGCCACATTTTGGCTTCCCTGGGGGGTGGCAAGATTTTCGCCAAATTTGACCTGGCCCAGGCATACCAGCAGTTGCCTGTCACCCCGGAGGCTGCCGAGGCCCAAACAATTGTAACCCACCAAGGGGCTTTTAAAGTGAACAGGCTGCAATTCGGGGTCAACGTAGCACCTGGGATTTTTCAGGGCCTCATGGAACGTCTACTAAGGGGGGTACCTGGCACAGTGCCCTATTTTGACGACGTGCTGATTGCGGGCGGGTCTGAACAGGAACTACTGGACCGGGTTAAAGAGGTCCTCAGGCGTTTTCAAAATGCCGGTCTCAGAGTTAAGCGCTCAAAATGCACGCTCGGGGTGGAAAGTGTGGACTTCCTGGGGTTTCGCATTGACGCAGAGGGAGTCCACCCCACGGATGAGAAGGTATCTGCAATCCAAAACGCCCCCAGGCCGGTGAGTAAGAAGGAGCTCCAATCCTTTTTAGGACTCCTGAATTTTTATCATGCGTTTTTACCGCATAAGGCATCAGTGGCGGCCCCTTTGCACGCGCTTTTGCACAAGGAGGCAAAATGGAAGTGGGGGCAGGCCGAGGAAAAGGCTTTTGTGGGAGTCAAGGAGCTGCTGACATCTAATGCCGTACTCACGCATTATGATGAACACAAGCTCCTGGTGTTAGCTGCTGACGCTTCACCTTTTGGAGTAGGCGCAGTTTTAAGCCATCTGATGCCTGATGGGAGCGAAGCGCCTATCGCTTTTTATTCTAGATCACTATCTGCGGCAGAGCGGAACTATGCCCAGATAGACAAGGAGGGTCTGGCGTTGGTAGCGGCTGTCAAAAAGTTCCATGATTTTATTTTTGGCAGACGATTTTTGCTGGTCACTGACCACAAGCCGCTACTGGGGATTTTTGCGCCCGATAAGCAATTGCCAAACATCATGTCCCCACGCATGCTTAGATGGGCGATATTTTTGCAGGCTTATGATTTTGACTTAGAGCACCGGCCTGGGAAAGCGATTGGGCATGCGGATGCCCTCAGCCGGTGCCCGGTGCCGGACATTGGCGCAGACCCTGCCCCCGCCTGTGAGGTCTTGGCAATTGAGGAGCTTCCTCGACCCCCGGTATCATCCAGGGACATTGCAGCACACACGGCCAAGGATAGCGTGCTGTCCCGAGTATTAAACTGGGTTTGGAGGGGGTGGCCGGTTGGAAGCGTTGAACCGGAGTTCGGCCCTTACAAAAGCCGTCAAAATGAACTATCCATTTCTAAGGGCTGTGTATTATGGGGGAACAGGGTGGTGGTTCCTGACAAACTCAGGACGAGAGTGTTAGAGTCGCTGCACGAGGGTCACCCCGGTATGGTACACACCAAAGCGTTGGCCAGAGGGTATGTCTGGTGGCCGGGGCTGGACAAAGAGATCGAAGAATGGGTACGAGGGTGTCCCAAATGCCAGCAAGTCAGACCCGATCCCCCACAAGCTACACCCCAAGGCTGGGAGTCATCTGGTAAACCCTGGGCCAGATTGCATATAGATTTTGCTGGCCCTCTCCAAGGGCAAATGTTCCTAATTGTGGTGGACGCTATGTCCAAATGGCTGGAGGTCGTGCATATGAAATCGACCACATCACTTGCTGTGATCCATGCGCTCCGCCGACTTTTTGCCACCCACGGGTTGCCTGACGTCATCGTCAGTGACAACGGGCCTCAATTTGTGTCTGAGGAATTTAGGCTCTTCCTCACGAGTAATGGCATACGCCAAATGACTTCGGCCCCTTTCCATCCGGCATCTAATGGCCAAGCCGAACGGATGGTCAGGACGGCCAAAGAGGCCCTGGGTAAAATGGACGAAGGGGACTGGAGCCAGAGGCTGGGCTCCTTTCTTTTGCTGCAGCACACCACCCCCTGTAGTGCTACAGGCCGTAGTCCGGCCGAATTGTTAATGGGGCGGAGACTCACGACCCGTTTGAACCGAATGCACCCAGACCTCACTGAAGAGCAATCCGAGCGTACCACGGCGCAACCGAAGGTGCGCATGTTTGAAAAAGGGGACAAGGTTTTCGCACGAAATTATGCAAACGGGCACTTATGGCTTCCTGGGGTTATATCCGACTCTGTGGGTACTCGAATGTATGTGGTGCAGTTAGCTGACGGTCGAATATGGCGGCGCCACATAGATCAGTTAAGGAGACGTTGGGCTAGGGACAGCGCTGACTCTCCGACGGCTGAATCCCCTGATGTCGAGTGGACACCCCCAGAGCAGGCGGTGAGTACCGAAAGGCCCGGTACTGTCCCCGAGTCAGGGCAGAACCCTGTGTGCGGGGCTGAAATCCCAGTCGAGTCTGTGCCTGATCCAGGCTGTAGTGAACCCCACTCTGACCCACAACCTTGTCTGCCCATGGAAGGAGGCGTTGGGCTACGGACAGCGCTGACTCTCCGACGGCTGAATCCCCTGATGTTGAGTGGAGACCCCCAGAGCAGGCGGTGAGTACCGAAAGGCCCGGTACTGTCCCCGAGTCAGGGCAGAACCCTGTGTGCGGGGCTGAAATCCCAGTCGAGTCTGTGCCTGATCCAGGCTGTAGTGAACCCCACTCTGACCCACAACCTTGTCTGCCCATGGAGCCTGCACCGCTCCGCAGGTCCCAGCGTTCGCGGCAAATGCCGACTTATCTGAAGGACTATGAGTGTAAATACTGTTGGAATAACTGATGTACAAAGGTTGATTGCATGTATGTAAATAATAAAACAATTGGGATGATGGCTTAACTTAGGGGGGAGGAATTGTAATGTATTGAAATGATTACATGAATCACCTCATAGGACTCCCATGTTAAGCTTCGAGCCAGACCAGGGCTCCTCTGAGCGAACTTCCTATTGGTCGCTTCGTAACAGCGACCAATCAGAACGATACCATTCCCTAGGAGGGAAAGACTCCCATTGGTCTTTATTCTAGCAATCTCATTGGTTGTTAAATGTAAATAGGCGTGGCTACATTAGCCCGGTTATGTTTAAAAGGAGCATAAGCTCCCACTGTTTTCTGTTCTGGTTTCTTACTGAGTTGAGTGCTTGTTCGTTACTTCCAATAAAGCTGAATCACTTGCTGAATCACTCTAAGAGTCCTTTGTTAGTGCGATCTAACACCCATCCTATAATTAGGCATTTTATTTTTCCTACTAAATGAAGAACTTTATATTTGTCCCCATCGAAATTCATTTTATTTGTTTTAGCCCAGTTTTCCAACCTGTCAAGATCATCCTGTATCCCAACTCTGTCTTCTATCATATTTGCTACCCCACCCAATTAAGTATCATCTGCAAATTTAATAAGCATTCCCTCTATTCCGCATCCAAATCATTTGTAAAGATGTTGAACAAAACAGGTCCTAGGACAGATCCCTGAGGCACTCCACTTGTCACTCCTCTCCAAGAGGATGAGGAACTATTAAAAAGCACTCTTTGGGTGCAATTTGTCAACCAGCTACAGATCTAACCAATGCTAATAGGATCCAAACCACATTTTACCAACTTGTTAACAAGAATATTATGTGGAACCTTATCAAAAGCCTTACTGAAATCAAGATAAACTATGTCTACAGCATACAGATGTCATACATCTTGTAGTCATATCTGATTGGCCATGTTACCTCATCAGAAAGGCTGTTCTGAGTTAGGGTAATGTTTTCACTCTTTCTGTGGCCAGGTAGCCAAATCTAATTGAATGTTACATCATCGTGCTGCCTCTGTGATTGCTGATTGACTGGGATCACTTCAAAAGAAGTCATTTTAAAAAACTGGAACCAACGAACAGATAGGGGAAAGAAGCAGATGTGAACAGTTGGCAAACAGGATATAAGGAAAGTAAATAACCCTTGCATCATATTTTAATGGCTGAAAATTAGGCACAGTGCTGTACAGCATTATACATGAAATACTTGTGTGATGCATTTCCTAGAGATGTCAATGAATTTTGCCCCAACAGAATGTGGGCTGGAATCACAGCTTTGGGTAGAAATGAAAGAATTTCTGGAATGGATCCAGGGACTGTTGCTTTTCGTATCAATCAGCAACAGACAAAGAGCTCCACAGGAAGGGGAGATATTTTTGCCTGTCACTTCCTTGCATTAGAATGTATGGAATTTTTTAAACCTTCCCCTCACAGGACAGCTTCTCCACAGATACAATCCCATCAAGGGAAAATTAAATAATGCCAACTGACACCTACAAGCAACTCTTTGTTGTTGTTCAGTCTCACAGTTGAGTCCAACTCTTAGCGACCCCCATGGACCACATCACGCCAGACCCTCCTGTCTTTCGTCGTGCTTCAGAGCTTGCTTAATTTCATGTTTGTTGCCTCGATAACACTGTCTAACCATCTTTCCTTTGCCGTCCCCTTCTTCTTTGACCTTCAGTCTTTCCAAGCATCAGGGTCTTCTCCAGTGACTAGAGCAACTCAGGCGGTCACAAATCTGGTCTATCACAGAGCAGGCAGGCAGGCAGGCAGGCAAACAGGAAGGAAGGAAGGAAGGAAGGAAGGAAGGAGAAACCACTGGTGTAACTGATAAGAATTTCCTCCCCAATCATGCAGAAGGAAGGAAGGAAGGAAGGAAGGAAGGAAGGAAGGAAGGAAGGAAGGAAGGAAGGAAGGAGAAACCACTGGTGTAACTGATAAGAATTTCCTCCCCAATCATGCATACAGATCTGACAGTCTCAAATGAAATCAGGGGTATATATATATATATTTAAAGACTTCTTATGTGTGCAGCATCCCTACCAAAGCAGGTAAGCACTCCAGTGAGGGAAAAGTTACTTTAAAAATATGTGTATCTTCATAATATTAGAAAGTCAGAGGCAGAAGATGTTTATCACAGTCCCTTTCACACTCCCCACCTGCACAGGGCTTCCCAAAAGGCTTAAGGGGCTTGCGGCAGATGTCATGTTACAACTTCTGCCATTAGCCCTAAACAGAGTCAAAATATTTCATATAACCTGATTGAGACCGTATGCATATCAATAGTTTAATCAATTGCTTATGCTTCAGATTAGCAGCTCTCCTGTTTCACAACTATGTATAATATTTACTTCATTGTGATTGGGTCCCGTTATGTAGCAGTTAACTGTTGAGATTCAGTGACCTTGCACTCTAATATACATTTTTCTCTTTGTTTAAAAAAACTTCAAACAAAATACCTAGAACTGTGGGGAGGGGGGCAAAGAATAGGGCATGAGCAAGCAGGTTGATGGTGACTCAAGCACAGAACCCCTTGTTTGCCCAAATTGCCTCCCCTCTGGGCTATTCTGCTTTGCAACTGACCATCTCAGATGCAGGCTGTATGTGCATAGAATTAATTACAGATGTCATTCCAGATTCCGCAGTCAAGAATCTCCAGAATTTTGGCAGGGTGCACGGATTTATTCAATTCCCCATCAGCACTCCTGGACACTGTTATAAACATCCATAGCTTCAAGGAACAATGGGACCTACAGTTCACACTTCTTCTTCTTTTTTACTTTTCCAAATATGCTTGCCAGAAGCCCTTATCAGTGCCAGATAAGGAAGTAGCAAGAGCTTAATTGAGGGGGCTAAAGGAAAGTGATTTCAATGAGAACCAGGCCCAAACTCCAAAAGGACTGGAAAGTAGAAATTCTGTATTTTGACTCATCCCCCCCCCAACAGAAGTTCAGACCATTAGTAAGACAGAAATATCATAAAAGGGAATAAATTAATTTGGAGGGCAGGAAACATTAAAGGTAAAACATTTGCTGCTTCTTTTCAGCCTGGATCTATGGTCCTTACAGGAGGATTTCATCCAGTATTGTAAATATGTGAACCTTGCCTAAACTCAAACAACTTGTAAAGATGAGTAATGATCAGCAAAGAGCTTAATCCTTAACAAAAATGGTATGCTCTGACTATTAATAAAGAAACATTTCAGAGAAAATAATTGCAGTGTAGTTTAAAGAGCATGTTAGATACGAGACTCGAGGCAGCAGGTGAACAGTGATAACAGCTTTATTCAACAAAGTCAGAAGAACCAGAACAAGACAAACAACAGAGCAACAGGCTCCTTTTTAAACAGTCCGGGCTTGGCAAGCCACACCCACATGTCAGATAATAACCAATCATATTTCGTACATAAAGACCAATCACTTTGTTTCCCTCCAGAACTTCCCTGGTTTTGATAGGTCGGTTTTACAATACCTTGCATCAGACTCAAGCTCAATACATTCATACATTCCATCCCATACATAACAGAGCACAATTTACAAAAGTTTGGGGCTGCACAGATCTGTTTCAACTGATTACAAAACACAAATGCTCAGCATTCAGAGCCAATCCAATTCATGCTTATTACAGGGACTGCTATCCCTACAACATTCAGTCTAGTTCACTCTATGGTGAATTTTCTACCACCACAGCAACCAAGTGGGATTGCCAGACTTTGAAAATACCTAGCTTGGAATACCAATGAGTCCACCCTGTAACATTCAGACACATTACAAACTGAGCATCATTTCTATGAGAAGTTTTTTATTGATTTGTAAAATGAGCACTCATTGGAATGTTCTCTGAGAACGCTTGTATCAAGATGATTTTTAACTGAGTTGAGCAAGTTCACTCATCACTCACCGCCACCCAGCCAGTTTAGTAGAACTCACCATTGTGAACCTTACTTGCCAGAATTCTATCTCAGTGATAATCCCAGCAGGAGATAAGAAACTCAGGGCTATTTTTGGGCAGGAACACACAGGAACGGCGTTCTGGCTGGCTCCCAAGTTGGCCATACCCAGCAGGAACTCATTAGCATAATAGGCCACACCCAACAGCAGGAACTCATTAGAATTGGCTACATTAGGGATGTGTGGCCTAACATGCAAAGGGGTTCCTGCTACAAAAAAAGCCCTGGGCTTTGACAACAAACAAGGTAAACAGAATAAGAAGCAAAAGGTGGGTGTGGCTGGATGACCACACTTCTGGTAACATGGGGGTGTGGCCTAATAGGCTAATGAGTGGTGCAGTCAGGGGCTGTGGCCTAATATGCTAATGGGTTTCTGCTGCTGGGTGTGGCCTATTATGCTAATGAGTTCCTGCTGGACTTTTTCTACCAAAAAAGCCCTGAAGAAACTCATTGGTGCGAATTCACGTGGGGTACATTACAGGAGGGGGGCTCATCATAGGTGTATCAATTGCCACGGTGAATATAACTTCTAGAAATATATCCAAAGTGATTGTATGAAGGAGATCATTACCTTTCATAGATATTCAACCATATGAATATCATTCCTGACTAAATAAGCAAAATCCTTTACATTTACTCTGAAAAAGAACACCAACAAACATTGTAAAAAGAGTCACAAGATTCTACTGAAACAATAATTGACTTTTTCAAAACACTTTTATATAGCATTGGGAATGGTAATCAATGCCCAAAATATGAATGGCTGTTTCAGTGTTGTAAATATAGCTAATTAAAGCTATATAGTCTTTTATATGATTTGCATAACATAAATATCCAAATCATATTCTGTATGTTGAAACACTGAGAACAGATGGTACAAAATTCTTAACATCTTAGTTCACTGAAATAACATTTTTTTCTAAATTAAACTATTAGTAACTTTCCTGCACAGATAGATAACCCCTACTACAAGGACACAGAAGTTCTATATACTTGATGTGTGTATTTGTATGATATGGCTATTGCCTTCTCTGTCACATACATAATTTACAGAATTTTTTTTATCTATGGGAATTGCAGTGAAAGCAGCACGACTCAGTACTGTTAGCAAACTCTCTCTCTTCCCCCCCCCCCCAAACAACTGAGTTGCAAGATTTCAGAAGCTGATATATGAAATCATAATTGTATAGATGTCACTGTAATGAAGCATGTGACCCTACCATGGAAGTAAGCAACATTGTTATCACAATATGATTCTCAAGACATGACACTGAAGGGCTACCTTGATGCGTGAGTAGTGGAGGCGTCATCAGTATATCTAATTCTCCACATAGCCAAATCTGTGGATAATTCAATCCAGAGACTGGAGCCATGTACAGACAAGACAGGTCTTTCTACAAAGCAACCCCCCCCCCCCGAGTCACAGGAAAAGCTTCTAAACCAACAATGATAAAAATGTGAAGATAAAAACTGCCAAAATAATAGAAGCAGTGCCTGTAGCTTTAAGAAACAAATGCCTTCAGTGACCATTGCTAGGCACCCACAGCTTTGGTTTCCGTCAACAAAAACCAGAGGAACTTTAAAACTGGAGGGATATGATCTGCACATGGGCTGGCATGCCTATGTGTGGTACGATGAAAAGAAAAGGCAAAAACACTTCCATAATCATATTCTGAGAGACTCATTGATAAAAATATGGAGAATGATAAAACAGAAATTCTATGACAAAATACCAAGATGGGTATCCCCATTGGAAGCCTTTATAACGCCAAATCTAATGACAGAAGAAAAAACAGCCAGTTATGAAATATTACTTACAAAGGAAAACGAACTGAAAGACCTTGAATCCTTACAAGCAATGAATATCAATCTTTCAATCTGGGAGAAAATCCAACTAAAATCGAGATTCACTAAAGATAAAATAAGAGGTTTCACGAAAACAAATACAAACTTAGACAAAATTTGGTTGTCCTCTGCAGACAAAATGATTCAAAAAATATACAATTACTTACTAGATGACGAAATGCATATAGAAAATAACATAGGTCCAGAGAAATGGGCAAAAATGTGGAAATCAACAAAACTTCTAAGAGCCACTTCATACAAAGAAAACATATTCAAAATGTTCCACAGATAGCATTGGACACCGGACAAAGCACTAAAATGCTACAAGAACATATCAGTGAACTGTTGGAGATGTGAAAGAAACCTCCCTGAGGCAATTCTTCTCCCTTTCTGGCTTCCTTTTCTCCCCCTTCTCCCCCTAGCTGGTGGCTATCCTTCCTGCTGCTGTGCCTTCTCTCTACAGCCAGCCTCCTCCCATTTCCCTTTCCTCTTTTTTTTATAGTTTCAGTTTCACACATAGTCCTTGAATTAAGATCTACCTTCCTCTGTTCCCTGCTCTCCATAGCCACTCCCTGCCACATTCGGGCCAACGTGCCCAATGTGATGACGTCACCCGGAGGGAGAGTTGTGGGAGGACACTCTATTGTTTGAGGAAAAACTGTATGGTTTCCCTCAAACAATAGAGGCCCCGCCTACAATGTGCCCTGCACGATGATGTCACTTCCAGGTGACGTCATTGCTGTGTGCACGCAAAGTGCACACACTGAAGAACTCCTGAAGAGGAGGAAGCCCCCCCCCCCCCCCCGGCAGCCAGGTAAGACCTGGCAACCCTAGCATGGTGTGGGAGGGGTGATGCCCAAACTCATGTGAAGTGAGATGGTGCCTGGCTTGCTTAAGCCCTGCTCACAGCAAGGGAAGTGCTTGTCCAGCCTGGTCCAAGGCAAGGGAGGCAGTTCCTGGTAGCCAACACAGCCCTAGAGAGGGCCCTGCCTCTCCCCTGGTTTTTGTTGACGGAAACCAAAGCTGTGGGTGCCTAGCAATGGTCACTGTGAAAGAAATGTGGGTTCTTACTATCATATTTGGAGGTGTGAAAAAGTGGAAAAATTTGGGGGAAAATAAAAGGCAAAGAGACAGGCAGGTTGCAGTATTGTAGCTCTTCTCCTTTGTAATGTATTATAACCTTGAGGTGAGTGAAGATAACCCCACCTTCAACTGAAAACAAAAACCATCTGTGCAAGGAAGCAATAACTGTGCTGGTGCTTTCAAGGCCACATGCATCTCAGGAATGATGCTCCCTTGCCCCCAGAGGGCATCACAACAGCACACATAGTTCCTTGGAGGAAGGTCAGACCACAAGTATAAATGGAAAGATAGATAAGAGTTGAAAAGCCTTTTCTGTCATTAAATGTTTTTGCGAAAGAATACTGATCCAGGGAAGCACTGAAGTGAAGTGTTATAGTTATCTGTAGGTTGGCTTTGATAAAAAAAAACATGTATCTTACTACTGACTCATATCTGCTTGAGGTAGAAAAATAACCCCAGAATTTTTTAAAATTTTTTACTGGATTTTACTGGAGGAGGAGGAGGAGGAGGAGGAGAAGAATGGATTTTTTCCCTGCCCTTCCCTACCCAAAGGAGTCTCAGAGCGGCTTACAAACTCATTTCCCTTACCATAGCCAGTTTGGTGTAGTGGTTAAATGTGCGGACTCTAATCTGGGAGAACCGGGTTTGATTCCCCACTCCTCCACTTGCACCTGCTGATGTGACCTTGGGTCTGTCGCAAGCTCTGGCACAGCTGTCCTTGAAAAAGAGCAGTTTGTGTCAGAGTTCTCTCAGCCCCACCCACCTCACAGGGTGTCTGTTGTGGGGAGGGGAAGGGAAAGGCGTTTGTAAGCCGCTCTGAGACACCTTTGGGTAGTGAAGGGCGGGGTATAAATCCAATCTCTTCTTCTTCTTCTTCTTCTTCTTCTTCTAGCCCATTGCTGGAAAAGTTCAATAGCTCCACTCTCTGTGGCATAGGAAATTATAGGAACATTACATAATGGCAAAGATAACTAAACAGTTGAATTTTAAATCTGTAGAGAAGTATAAATCAGATTTTGAGTCTATTTGGCACCCTATATTGAACTATTTAGAGCAACATGGTGAAATTTTTTAAAATACTGGATTTATATAGATTAGTTTCAATTTTTAATTTTTAAAGTATAATAGAAATAATATAAGCATATGAAACTGGATATTTCTTCTTGATAGTTTATTTTAATTTGTTGTATGTAATGTTAACTGTTTGTAATTATTTGTGCAATTAAAAAAAGAAAAGAAAATGGTTCTGGATGATGTAAAACACAATGGTTTCTGGCACCACAAACATAGGTTGGGAATGGGACATTTCAGTAGTTTCTTCAGACTTCTGTGCAAGATTTAAATAAAAATAACACAGCTATCGAAAAGGGTGCCACAGAGTTTTCTAGCACTAAATAACTAGTCAAATGTTGAGTTTTGAAAAGTTAAATGAAGAGCTGATATGAAGTCAGTGACTTGGGGATTGGCAGCTATAATTAAAAGATGTGATGGTAGCAGCTGCTAATGTTATCAGATTAAAGCTCTGAAAATTTGCAAGGCAGTACAACTCCTTCCCATATAGATTACAGTTGCTCTTCTTGACAAGGTTCTTCACTATGGATTTTGCTGTTGTTCAATATTTAAAATGTCATGAGTCTCTTGAAACAGTCAAGATCTTCTTCCACACAGTGAGTCCCATCTGTCCCTATGTCATATATAGATGGATAACATGAAAAGGGCCACAGGCCCTTTGAAGATATGAAATTATAGAATCACAGAGTTGGAAGGGGCCATACAGGTCATCAAGCCCAATGCAGGGTCAGCCTAGAGCATCCATGACCAGGGTCTGTCCAGCCACTGCTTAAAGACTGCCAGTGAGGGGGAGCTCACCACCTCCCCGGGCAGCTGATTCCACTGTTGCACAACTTTTACTCTGTGTGGGCCACAGCTTCTTGGCAGTGATTTCTGTCATTGTGGCAGTATAATTTCCAGCTTCCACAACCACACTTATCATCTCTGGATATGTGTGGATTTACCTGTTTAGTGCTTCTGTTACAGATTATGCTCTCTGTATATCACATGGAGTTAAGCAAACTTCAGAAAACGGCGGAAGACCGGAAGGCATGGCGTGATCTGGTCCATGGGGTCGCAAAGAGTTGGACTCGACTGTGCGACTGAACAACAACAAATATCACATGGAAGAATGTTTAAAGCACCCAGAACTCCTGTTGGGGGGGGACAGGCACTGCTAAGTAAAAGCATTTTCAGAAAAGCAATGAGAGTAATAATTGAAATGAAAGTCAGCACTCATCAAAATAAAGACAAATCCAGAGTTCTAAATCCCAGAGATTCATAGATCTCCAGCTGAAAAGCTTCATATAAAAGATGGAATAGCTATATTTAGAAGCCACATATCGACTCCACCAGGTAGACGCCCAAGGGATGTTCAAGGTACACCTTCTAAAATCTGCATTATGTTGTGCTTCCACGTAGAGTTAGGGTTCCAGCTGCACAATTTCCCAAATGAACGAGATTTTAAAAAATACATGTAAATGGTGTTCTGAAATCTGCCAAATCTCGAATTTGGCAGCCTTTGTATGCTTTTCAAGTTGCTCAGCCCTCTAGTGGCTACTTCCATCCAAAAAGAGACACATGAATAAACCATAAGAGGAATTATTTATGCAGAAAAATAATGAATTCCACTTCCACACTTTGTCTTAAAAAGAGTAAAACATGTCCCTTGCAGTTCTACATGAACAAAATGTCTACCACAAACAGACCTCAGAGTAACATTGTAATAAAATTATTTGACAGTTTCAGAAGATAAGTTGCTGCTAGCCAACCAACAAATACAATCCTGTTCATATATTTGGTAGACACTTGAGACTGGCCATTAAACAACACATGTAAAAATGTAATTGATTACATTTTACGAAAATCACATTAGTTGCCTGAATCCCAATTTATTTACTGATCTAATTTTTTTCTCTTCCGCTTCTTCTAAGCTTAACACAGTTGACAACATTCACAAAAATCTATATGAAACCAACATAAAGTAAAACAACACATTCAAAGACACAGCAAGATTATACAATTCCATACCAAAACACTCTTCCTTCAACAATAAAATAGAGACTCAAGTGAATTTAGTGATTACATGATCCCACATAAGGCTCCCATGAATGTATATGCACAAGATATTTATATAAACATTGTTGTACATGCGCCCAGTGTCTTGGTTCAGATATATTCATTTTATTCACTTCATTATTCACTCCCCCAAAGTGGCTTACATAAGAGTGTGGTCACATGGCAAGCTTACTTGTTCCCAATGTAGATTTGATCGGGGATATTTTTTAGCGGGTTCAGATGATCACATATCCCTTGCCCAACCACTTGCATTGCATGGCACCATCCAGACAGCCCAAGTGGCGGTGTGGCACAATGTTTTTTTAAAAAATATATTTGCAAATGAGAAGGGCACTATTTTCACGGATACCCCTCTCCTGTGACAGACCTCCAATTCCCCCTGGTTTGCCAGTCCCCCGCTTTCCCGCCACCATCCTCAACAGCTGTGGCTGATTCTTCTTTACCAGTCATGAGGGCTGCTCAGCGTCTGTAGATCTGGAGCCAGGGCAAACTAAGCAGCTGATCTAGGGTAAATTGAAAGCTGATCCCACAGAGCCCCTACTAAACTTTCTCCTCAGTCCAGCAACAGAGTCCTACATCCTTACTGATTGACTAGTAAATGCTATTGTTTAGTTGCCTGAGGTCAGAATAGCTAAATGTAATTACCTAATGGATGTGGGGAGGGCAGCACTAGTTTGTGAGGTGATACTTCCTCTGTCCACCTCTGGACTTACACAAATGCCTTCTTTTAACAAACAACAATAACTTTATTGTCTCTTCCATAGAAGGGTCAAAAGGCTTATTTTGGTTGAAAAGGAAGATGGTATAAAATGCAGGGCTCTAGTCGGGGGGGAGCTCTCAGGTACGGAGCTCCGGAAGAGAACCCCTAGGGGGCGGGGCGGTCACGTGGTGAAGCCCCGCCCCCTTCTTTACCCCGCCCTCTGCTTCGATCCTCATTCCGTTTGGGAATGAGGATGAAGCAGGAGGGTAAGTAGCCGGGCCTTCTGACACACTTCCGGTGATGTCAGGGGGTGTGGCCTTCTGTCACTTCCGGTGATGTCAGGGGGCGTGGCATATGCAAATAAGTTATGCTAATGAGTTATGCTAATGAGCTCCTGCACCTCTTTTTCTACAACAAGACCCCTGATAAAATGTATCTCTTTTTCACAGATGAGCTGGGTGGCAGTTCCCTTAAGAACTGTTACAGAGTCACACCCCACCCATGGGATTACAGAACTCACGGGCTGTTCCTCCTGGTGAGAGGTGGATTGATTTTATTTGGGAAAGGCTCGCTAAACTCTGGGACTCCTGGTCCCTTCACAACAGCCTTTACCACACTGACAGAAATACTTGAAATGTAGGCTTCACCTATTCAGTCCCCACAGTTCCCAGGCAAGTTATCCTGGGAGTCAGATTAAGAAGAGTTAGCTGATCTTCACATCCTGCCTTGATCACTTCACAAATTCCCAACCTGCTATCTCCCTGGAAGAGACTGTCTTGCCTAGTACGAGATACCTGCCCTATCCCTATTTCTATCCCTGGCTAAGCCTTGTCTGAGCAGTTGACCGCCTTTCTTCCCCTCTATCCCCTTTCCTCCCCCTTCTCACAGAAGATTCCCCCCACAGAGGATCCATGGCCTCCAACTGGCTGGAGTCTCTGGGAATTTGTACACGGACAGTGAAGTCTGCAGGGTGGAACTGGAAGCTGACTGTCACACTCCCCCCCCCCCAATTGGTCAGCATTAATACTATTCTAATGCTGTTATTATTTGTATGATTAACACTTTGTATGAACCAAGCCAATAAAATTCAACAAATGCAAATGAGAAATGGAGAGCATTTTGTAGAATTCCAATCCACACTTCAAATTTGGTTTCTTCATATATACTGAAAAAAATCACCTGCCTTAAACCCTAAACCTGTAACCCAGTTTGCTGATACAACTCCTCAGTAAATCTAGCGTATGAATTCCAGTGGGTTGGCACATCCTGATTCTTTACTTTTCCAAAGTTGTAGTGCCCCAAAACAACTGCACTACTTTCTCCAGGTCTTCTTATGAATCTTCCCTGGCCCATGCCTACATAGGCTCTTGTCAACGGTTCCCTTCCTGTGTCAAGGACTACTTCCCAAAAACTACTTCCCTGGAGCGCTAACACCACTGCTCTGGTGAAGAAGGCCCAGCAGAGGCTCTTTTTTCTCAGACTTTTAAAGAAAAATAACTTGAGTGAGAAAATACTGATGTCTTTCTATCGTTGCTCAATAGAGAGCATTTTAACATACTGTGTCTGTGCCCGGTTTGTCAGCTGTACGGCTGTGGAGAGGAAAGCACTCCAGAGAGTTATCATCACAGCCCAGAAGATTATTGGCTGCCCTCTCCCGTTTCTGGAGGAATTGTATAGTTCTCGATGCTTGAAAAAAGCAAAGAACATTCTGCAGGATTTGTCACACCCTGAACACTCCCTGTTTGAACTGCTGCATTCGGGTAGAAGATATAGGACAATTAAAACAAGGACAAACAGATTAAAAAACAGTTTTTATTCGAGAGCTATTATTGCTTTAAATGCTGTATGAAATTGGAATTTGAGTGACATTGGTGGTTTAAGTTGCAATGTGAACCTTAAGGGAGTTATGGGATGGTTGTGAATGGTTGTGTGAGTATGATGATGATGATGATGATGATGATGATGATGATGATGATGATGATGATGATGATGATGATGATGAATGGGACTAGGCATACTGTGAACATCAGTTATAACATCAATTAGCATCTCTTTTCCCAAAAATACATGACCACAGAAATAAATGTAAGCTGTTAACACCCTGAAAATGTTTGTCTCTACCAGAATTTCAGGTACAAAGTTTTTTTCCTTAGACACTGCAATCCATGAGCATTTTGCACAGCAGATTTTCTATTTATTTTTTTAATGTTTTGTTTTTCATGCTATTATTACAGCTTTCATGGATGCCACAATCACTAAGAAAAAGGGTGTCCAGCATTTGTATGCATTTATGTGGGAGTGAGGAAGTGACAGGGAAACGAGGCTCATGGTAAAGCCTATAATTTGGATGTGCTCAAAGCCTTATATCCTAGTGAAAAAATGTACATGGTGTTCAATAAAGCACAATAATAATGACTATGTACCATACTAACCCCACATAGCAACTTAGTGCTATATTATCCTGTTAATCACTGTTTGAGTTTGATATGCTTCATTCTTTTGTATTCTAACCCAGTAAAATGCATCAGGTTCTCCACGAATAACTGACACTTGGAGATGAGAATCTGAATTTTATAAACAGCTTCACTTTTCTTCATTCCTATTTGCCAGAGATAGGTACTCAGGATATATGAAGGATCACAATGCTGCTAACTCCATTCATTGTAAACTGCACTCTCCTGTGTAGTGATCTTTTGCAACTGAAGAATAACCTCCCCTTAGATCCTGACCTAGTACCAGATTAGCTGACCTCCTTCCTGGTACCATGTGAAAACCCACGTCCCAAGGACTTAAGGCAATATCTTTCTTTCCCACCCTCTGTTGCTAAAAATAATGTCTTAACTTGTTTATGCGCTGCTGTTTAATTGGTTTGTATGTGGCTTAATTACTTGCTATTTTCCTTGTTTCTACTTTATTTATCTGTCATTCAGAGGTAGGAGAGAAGTTTCTGAAATAAAACAGCTACAAATAGATAATGGGTTGGATCCAGACTAAATGTTCATCTAACAGAAGGGGGAGGGCAATTTCCACCAAGTCCCTCTTTCTGCTTCAGACCCCTTAGTTGCCTCTCATGTTGTTCTTGAGGGTTTTCTATACACCACAGGAGTGCATTTTGGGGAGATCAGTGAACTACGGTGGAAGGAGGAGAGGCAGGAAAGATCTGTTTCATTATAAAAGACACCTTGCATGAGCAGAAAATTTAGTTTGGATCCCACCCAATAAATCATATATTTTAGTAAGTTCTGTAGAAAAGAATGCTTTGAATGTGTTTGGACAAGAGGTAGGTAACATTGGCCTGGGGTTGACACAGAATTTTTGCACAAACTAAAATTCAAAGCAGACTTGGAAGCAACATAACTGAGCCCCAATTTAAATGTGACATTGGGCATGGAAGAATAACCTATCCATACAGTGTCCCATCTGTGTGTACAGCATTAGAATGTGGGTTTGAGACCTGAGCACGTACAGTAGCTGTATGCTGGCACCTAGTTTAAAGATGAAGCCAGCCACATGGAACATGGAACAGGTAATACCTTCTAGAGGGCTTGTCAACACAGCTAAAACTGAACCTGAAGAATTTTGATGGAAGAAAATCACAGTTTGAAAAGGCTTGTAACATTCCTAATGGGGAAGTGGTTTCCCATCTCTGACAGAGTAAATAGAGACTCCTGCTGTCACCTGACTAATTAGTTAAATATTAGAGTATGTTGAAGAGCTTATCGATGATGGGCTATATTTTCTCTGTGTCACAGAAGTCAATGACAGCCATGAATGCACGGGATGAAGTAAAGCACCTGCACCCTGATGTGTAGTTGGAGTACAGAAACTGGAGTACGGAACTGATGCATCAAGTTCAATTTCCAGTGTAGTTATCATTTCATTGATATGCACAAGTATCCTAGGTCCTCCTCATATGCAATATTATCCCATTTATTTTCCACAGGGGAAATATATGCAAACTACTACCGTAAGTATGTCAGTCAAAGAAAACAGAGTTGCAGCACCTTGCCTAAGGCTGGGGAACTGTGCACAGAGGATGCAAAGAGCAGCAGCAAAACTAACAATCCTTCCCCTTTTCCACTCTCAAGCTGCAGCAAATAATAGGTAAAAATCATTCCTTTGCTTACCCTGGAAAAATTGCTTTGTAAAAGATTTTTTAAAACTTGCTGGGCATTCAAAAAATCCCAAATGGATGCCTGAAAAACTCAACCCCACCATCCCTCAAAAAAAAAAAAACCCTGCTCACACATACCTCCCTTTCCAGTCCCCTCCCCACCTCCAGAGCAGCAAATCCTTATATTTGGGAAGACACTAAGCAGGGAAGGCTATTTAAATGCAGGACATAAGTATCTGGCACATATCTTTCTTGTATCTTTATAGCAAGATTTGTAGATGTCTTCCAAAATGGCTTGGGAGGTCTGCTCAAAACATGTGTGCCGCCTAATTCCATTATACATACTTGACAGTACCTGTGATTTACACACACACGCCCCGTTTTTCCATGAGATCTAAATCAACTTCCTCCTGACCATCTATCATCACAGGGATGATGATAGCTCCACAATAACTACTTTGAGTGTGTTGTAATAGATGTATTAGGCAGTTAAATCATTACACCAGCCAAATTTAAATAGTCCTGAAATATTTCAGTTTGGGATGCAAACTTACTAGTTAAGAAAGGTCTGTTCAGATGTTACTACTGTGCACTGGAGAGCTGAAAACCTTCTGAGTCAAAAGTTATAACAGTACTGACCAGCTGCTAAAGAAAAGAGGAATAGAGGGCAGAATCCTCTTCCTCAGGGTGAGAAACACTGAGAGACACTTCTAACTGTAGCCTCTCAAAGCACTGATCTGAAGCTGGGCTACCTGCTATTCTCATCCTCTTCCTTCTGTTATAAGAGCACTCATGAAATCAGCTTTTCCATTCCTAAAGGCAGCCATCATGACATACTGGGAGCAGGGAAACTCATTCTGTGATTGCTCCCGATCACACAACAAATTCCACTGTCCTGTTGGTAAGAGTGGGCAGGGGTCATAGAAAAAGAGGTGCAGGAGCTCATTAGCATAGCTCATTAGCAAAACATTTGCATATGCCACAGCCCCTGACATCACCGGAAGTGTGTCAGAAGGCAACACCCACTGCTCGGGCTCCACTGGACTGTTTTGGATTGCTAGCTATGGGGCGGGGGGAACGGGCAGATATGCCCTCACAGAGGGAGAGCTTGTACCTGAAGGTGGGCCGGGGGGGGGGGGCTTTGCAACTTACCGGGCTGCTTCTTGCTCCTCGTGGCCCGACTGAGGGCTGCTGGGAGCAGGGGGTGGGGCTTATTGCATGTCCCCGCCCCCTGGGCTCCTTACTGCCGGAGCTCCGCTTCTGTGAGCTCCCGCAAGAAATGACCCCTGAGAGTGGGAAACTTTCCTTTAGGACACTAATCAGAAAAGGCATCCCAATTCTTCAGGTCCACGCTTGTCTAAACCATATTTAAAATTGATGGAGAACTTACACCCCTTCCCTCTGCCTCATGAATGTCCTGTCTGTGGGAGTTGTATGTGATCAGGGATATACGTGTCTAAAAACTGATCACAGAACAGATTTCACAAGAAGAAGAGAAGAAGAAGAGATTGGATTTATACCCCGCCCTTCACTTGGAGTCTCAGAGCGGCTTACAAACTCCTTTCCCTTCCCCTCCCCACAAAAGACACCCTGTGAGGTGGGTGGGGCTGAGAGAACTCTGACACAAACTGCTCTTTCAGGAACAGCTGTGCCAGAGCTTGTGACTGACCCAAGGTCACATCAGCAGGTGCAAGTGGAGGAGTGGGGAATCAAACCCGGTTCTCCCAGATGAGAGTCTGCACACTTAACCACTACACCAAACTGGCAAACTGGAAGGTGTGTGTGTGTGTGTGGGGGTGCTTGAGTGTGCATGGGTGTGCATATGCATACATGTGTGTATGTACAAGCTGAAGATTCAGTCTGGCACTTGACCACAGGTAAAATGTGACCCATCCTGTAATTTTCAGGAATTAGTTCAAAATCTTTGAGATACCTGTAATATTTAAGATTTGTCCATTACTTGATACAGCCAAGATTCCAGAAAATCCTGACTGCAGACAAATCCATGTATGTTCATCTTCTACACTAGCAAGTTAGATGGCACGCTGGGTAGAAGCAGCAGGAAGTACTTCAGCACCATGCCTGTATGAATCTGGAGAAAACAAAGCTATCCAGTGTTTTCTAGCTATTTAAAGCTTCAAGCTTCATCATGTATTATTTCTGTAGGACGCAGGAACACAACACTACCACATTCTCAACAGCATCAGGAACATCAGACATCCTCATGCTTCCCCAAACGTTAAACTGAGTAAAGTTTCATCTGAGTATCTGAAACATAAAATTACTTACTTCAAAATTACGCAGCCTGTGCCCAAAGGAGGCGCTGTCCAAAAAACTTGAATACGCGTCCTTCTCCTTGGCGTGCTTTCAGTAACAGCCACAGGACAATTACTCATGAACTGTGTTTCTTCTTCATCAATAATCTAAAGAAATATAAAGAAGCTATGTTTCATTACAATTATCTCATTCATATATGTGAGATGTAAAAGCAGCAGGCACTGTAAAAATATTAGTATCAAAGAAACGTTTTTAAAAGCCCTACACAAGGACTTGTGGATGGCATCTCATTTTGCCTTTTCTGAAAGCCCCCATAGCCTCTCCCCTTTTCCTGCTTCATTCCCTCCTTTCCATCCACAAGCCAACCTACCTTTATCTTCCCCCATGTCTTCAACTTATCCTCCTTCTCTACTCCTGGCAGCCTGTACCCAAGAAAACAATGGCTGGGTTTCACAGTGGTGACCACCAGGCTGGACCCTGTTGCAAGGAGGGGAACCCACAACTTTTACCTGTATCCCCTTATGCCACACTATTTCCTCTTTCCCTCTTCCTGGCAAGCCTCATATCCTCACTTTTCCTTACTTCCTAATGTCCTTCCCAGCCACCAAACAACCTACGATTTATCTCCCCCCACAAACACACACACCATGTTCAGCTATATATTGAGAGTAGTGGTTAGAGTTTTGGACTAGAATCTGGAATACTCAGGTTTAAATCTGCCCTCTGCCATGGAAGCTTGCTGGATCTCTTCTGGCCAGTCATACACTGTCAGCCTAAACCCACCTCATGGGGTTGTTTAGAGGATAAATTGGAGGAAAGAAAAATGATATAAACTGCTTTTGGTCCCCATTGGGGAGAAAAGTGGGATATAAATACATGTATTATTTATTTACTTCATTTATATGCCACCTTTATCCCCAGTGGGCACCCAAAGCAGCTTACATCACTCTCTTCTCATCATTATCCTTACAACAACCCTGTAAGGTTGGCTAGACTGAGAATGTGTGTCTGGCCTAAGGTCACCAAGTGGGGTTCCATGGTAGAGTGAGATTTGAATCTAGATCTCCCAGATCCTAGTTGGAAACTTTAAGCAGTATACCACACTGGCTTTCATGGGGTAGCTGCTGCTGAACAGCAGCAAGTAGCAGGGCCTGAGTTATTCAAGCTGCATGGTAGCCAATTGCCTGGTAGTAGCTGGTGAGCCTGGCCTGGATGAGTTCTCCCTCAAAGGTCAGAACAGCCCTGAAAAGTGCCAAGCCTCCTCCCCCTGCCCCTGCCTTTTACTGACAGCAACCAAAGCTTGAAAGCTGGCAATATTGTTGTGGTTACCTAGTGTTGCAAATATTAGATTAGATTACGTTAGATTAAAAAATCCTTGTCGCCAGTGAAAAGTACGCAGACAGATGAGTGATTTCAGCTAACGTACTTTTATTCGTGAGAAACAAGACAACTTTAGCCGGCTCGCAGGCCGGCTTATATCCCCCATGAAACCACCACCCAAAACACACACCCCACACCGCAATAGGCTATTTACAGTGACCGAGAGTTCCATAGGCTTTCGGCCAGGAACCGAGCCCTCGGATAGGTGTGGGCTAGGATCCGCTTTGTCCATTGTATCCTGGAGCGAAGCTCGATGGTTTTGCTTGACCGCGTGGAGCCCCAGTCGGCTACGCGGTCAGAACTGGATATATTACACCTAGCAACCCACACAATGGTCACTGAGAGGGCATTTGTTTCTTAAAGCTATGGGCACTGCATCCACCATTTGGGAGGTTTAAAACCCCACCCCCATGAACTTTGTTTTAGATTTCAATTTTTTCTACAAACCTGGGGCATATTTCAGGTTTATGAAAAGATCTGTCTTGCTTGGTCATGTTTCCAGTCTCTGGATTTATGTATCCACAGATCTGGTGATGCTGAAAATTACACATACTGATGATAGGGCAGAGTAAAACCACATGCTAGAATTTCTTGAAGAATAATTTGCTCTCATTCCCTGAAATCCCAGGATTGTATTTCCTTTGAAATTTCTAAGGAGCCAGATAATTCTTCCAAAGTCAATCCTATCTGCAGCACCTACAAAGGCTCTACCAGATAAGTTTTCAGAACTTGGCAGAAGCTGCATCCTTATCATCTAGGAGCCATACAATATTTGAGCTTTTATATATAAAGGTTGTTTTTTCACGGGGGTGATTCCATGTTTTGGCCTCAATGCCACTGTGGATATGAACAGATTTTCCATGGTTTCCTGCCACACTTTTCCTCCTGTTATATTAGAGGTGCAGTTTTTTGGTAGACAAGAGAGGGTAATAGAATACTCACTCTCTGTGAGATTATGTTCAAAATGGCTGAATAAACAAGTTGTATTTCTGTTACTGAGGCCTTTTGATGCTAAGCTAGCCAGTCCCCAGGTCTGGGCGGGGGATTACTCCAGTTTCAGGGTCTTCTCCCCATCACGGGCCACTTGGCCAGTGGGTAGGCTTGCCAAGTCCCCCCAGGGGGCAGGGAAACCCCCGCCCCAGAGGCCCGTTCCCCACTGCCGGTGGATTGGTCCCCGGGGGGAACCCCACCCCCAAAGTACGTGACGTGTGCATCACCCGGAAGTGGCGCGACCACGCCGGGCACACTGGAGGCAGGGCCATGGTCATCCAAGGGAAAACTCTATGGTTTTCCCTCGGATGGTTGTGGCCCCACCCCGTGTGCCCAGCGTGTTCACGTCACTTCCAGGTGACGTGGTTGCGGCACACGCACCCGCTCCAGCTAAAGGTAAGACTTGGCAACCCTACCAGTGGGGGAAACCCTGCCCCTAAACAGGGACATCACTGTGCAACGTCCCCAATGCAGTGATGTCACCCAGAAGTGGGGACCGTGCAGGGATGCTCTGGTATCCGGGTAAACGTCCTGTGTGAGGGTGAAACATCCTGCATGACATTCCCTAGCACCCCTGGAATGCCCTCCAAATCTCCCCAGCGTAGCAATGGGGGGACCTGGTGACCCTATTTGATGCACACTCATTGTGAGAGACCAGATACATAACATGGTGTCAGAAGTAAAGGTGAGTTGAAAAGGGGACCGAACAGAATGGCATTCAGCACCAGGCAAGTACCTCCTTTGTACTTTGAACATGGAAATGTTGCTGAGAATTGGGGCTGGTGGAGGGATGTCATGGATTTGATATTTGCAGGCCCAGAAGGGAGACAATTGGTCTGGCGCTATGGATGCCAACCTCCAGGTGGGAGGTGGGCATCCCCCAGAATTACAACTCATCTCAGAACTACAGGTATTAGATCCCCTGGAGATTGCAAAGTTTCAAATCAGCATTGCCAGATCCCAGGACAGATATATTTGCAGGGGAGTGCTAGTGGCAAAATATCTGCAGATGACAGAAGGAAACCCTCAGTTCTGTTTACAATGTCTGAGGAGTATTGCAGCCCCCTCCCCGTTCTCCATACAACGTAAATTATTTTATGAAAAGCATCAAAGGATATCAGAACCAGTGAATGAGTGGGTGACACAGTTACGCCTCATTGCTAAAGATTGTGCTTTTCATGACAGTGATGATATGATAAAAGACAGGATTTTAATAGGATCACAAGAAATCCAGGAGAAATAACTCCAGGAGGAAAGAGCTCACATCAAAGAAACCACTAAAAATAGCATGTGCGTATAGAATATCCCAAGCACAAATATTACAAATATATTACAAATATATTACGAAATCACACGAAGTGCTAGAAATTAAAAGAGAAACGATACGCCACAAACAAGCCAGAAAACAGATCACCAGGCCTCACCAGAAGTAGGCTACTCGAAAAGGACAGTCAAAATAATGCTTAATGGTGCAGAAAAAAACACAGCAAATGGGAGGAATGCCCATGTAGTGTATGCTGGCCTCCACCGGGGGCCAGCAAACAGCCAGAGCTTGACAGAAGAACAATAGGGACTAGGCTCCTAGTCCCTCCACTGGGGAACCAATGGGAACCGTGGCGGGAGATTCAAACCCACCAATGGTGACCAGGGGTGTGCCCCAGGGATGTTTATAGTGGGCCTGCCGGCCGTTTGTTGGTGTTCATGTTATGTTCCTAATAAAGCGTGCTATGCACCACGTCGTTGTCTGTCGTCTATCCATGCGGCTACCCACTACATAACATCCCAGCATGGGGGGGGGGTGTTGTTATAATTGCAAAAAGAGGAATAATTTCACCCAGCTATGCATTGCAGAAAATAAAGGACTGAGAAAAGTGAATGAGATACAAAAAGGAGAGGGACCACCACGTCGTTGTCTATCCATGCGGCTACCCACTACATAACATCCCAGCATAGTTGGGGAGATAGGGGGGTCCATCACATTTGGTGGTAGTGGTGGGATACGAAACAACCCACGACTAGTTGGAAAATAAAACACAAGATGAAATAGTTAAAAACTGCATGGTCCAATGGGCACAAAATTTGGGTCATAATATTGATTTAGACCATTTGGTCATGGGTAGAACAGAAGAAGTAGAGAAGAGGTTGGATTTATACCCCGCCCTTCACTTGGAGTCTCAGAGCAGCTTACAAACTCCTTTCCCTTCCCCCCCCACAACAGACACCCTGTGAGGTGGGTGGGGCTGAGAGAACTCTGACAGAAACTGCTCTTTCAGGAACAGTTGAGCTTGTGACTGACCCAAGGTCACATCAGCAGGTGCAAGTGGAGGAGTGGGGAATCAAACCCGGTTCTCCCAGATTAGAGTCCGCACACTTAACCACTACACCAAACTGGCTCACCAAACTGGTATGGAGAATATAATGTAAAGATTACTAAAGCAACTTCATTTAAAGAAAATATTTATAAAACATTTTATAGAATGTATATTACTCCCGACAAATTAGCAGAGTTTTATCCTGATTGTTGGAAGTGTCAAAAAAATGTTGGGTTCTTTTTTTCATATGTGATGGACGTGTGATTGAGTTAAAAAATATTGGTCTGCAAGAATATTATATGCCAAATATTGGAGGAAAAATGAAGTACTTTCAAAAGAAGAAATCATTAATAAAATAGTTGAAACTGCAGAGATGGACAAAATAACTTTAATTTTGAGACGACAAAACAAAAGAGACTTTGAGAATACTTGGTCAAGGTTTTACAAATGGATGGAAGAGAGCATAATACATAAACCATATGGACATACAACCGAAGCACAAGGAAATATGAACTATAATTTCCTTCTTAGTTATGAATAAAGATTTAGTTTAAAATACAAGGTGGGGAGAAAATAAAAAAAATATAACTTGCTAATGTATGAGGTAACTTAAGGCTGTAAATGGAACTCCCCCTTTTTTGTATGTATGTATGTTTGTTGCTTTTTTGTTTGTCCTATATAAAATAAAAATTGTTTTAAAAAGCAATATACATTAAATAAATAACAATACAACAAGTTTTATTACTCTCATACACTGGTTTAGGTAGTTGGGATTTTTTTAACTTCACTAATGATTCCCCAAAATCAGTTTTATTATGGAGAAATGGTAAAAAAACAGACAATAAAAGTGGGGGGAAACACTCAATAAAGTGTAAGTAAAGAAAGCTGGTCTTTAATGGTCAATAGTCTAATGCTTAATTTTGCCTTGATAATTACAGAAAGAAAGTAATGAAGGGTATATCATTTCTACCATTTGTACTGTAGTAATTGGGAGTTGTTGCAAGAACATCCTGTACAGCATAATATTTCAACCAGTGCCATAAAATCCTACTAAATTCAAGGTCCTACAATACCACCAGTAACATATAAATCATATTTTCATCAGTCTATGGCACCACTGTCTTCCACATCTCAGTGTCTGGGTCAAGGTGTATAAATCCTCCTTTGTTCAAAGGGCTGATCACCAATAAATAAAAGGAGGGAAGTAAAAACAGTATGCTAGCTTGCCTCCTTGTGCTAGGGATATGGGGTCATTTTATTTAACACAGAATAAAGCATGATTTTGATTATGTGAAAATCTAGGACTGCTAGATTTAGCATTTTCTGCACTTTGGTTTAATATCTTCACTATCCTTGTCATACTTGAAATGTATCGAATGATGAAAAAATGTACTCAGTTGGCATTTCTAAACATGTTTCAAGGTTTGGCAACAAGTCTTTATTCTTCCATGCGCCTTGGTGTTTAGTCATGCCGGCCACATGACCACAGAAATGTCTTTGGACAGCGCTGGCTCTTCAACTTGGAAATGGAGATGAGCGCCACAACCCTAGAGTGGGATTCGACTGGCTTTCAAGCAAGGGAACCTTTACCTTTTTTGAAGGATGATAACTCTCTCCTTGCAAGTATTTGGGAAGGGATAACATCAGCATGGTTCACTTTGCACATACTTGGTGCAGAGAATGATGCTTGTCAATAATTTCAGCCCAATGCCATGAAAACACCTAGAGTAAATATGGTTGGGGTATAAAAACTCATGTTTGTAATAAACCATGTATCTGTGTGTTTTTGTTGGCATATTGAATGAGCAAGTATCCCCTCATACATTACATGTCCATGTAAGGCTCTCTGCAAAATGGGAACAAGCCTTATGCATCTGACAAAGTAGATTCTAATCCATAAAAGATTATGCAAAACTATGTGTCATTGAAGTTTCATACAAGTACTCACTAAAAAGCCAGAACTGATTCCAACTTGCTAGCAATCGCATGTTATTGTTGTTCAGTCGCACAGTTGTGTCTGACTCTTCATGACCCCATGGCCCACATCACGCCAGGCCTTCCTGTCTTCCGTCGTGCTCTGAAGTTTGCTTAATTTCATGTTCGTTGCCTCGATAACACTGTCTAACCATCTCATCCTTTGCCGTCCCCTTCTTCTTTGACCTTCAATCTTTCCCAGCATCAGGGTCTTCTCCAGTAAGTGCTCCCTTCTCATATGGTGGCCAAAGTATTTGAGCTTCAGTATCTGGCCTTCCAGGGAACAGTAAGGGTTTATTTATTTTAGGATTGACTGACTCAATCTCCTAGCAGTCCAAGGGACTCTCAAGAGTCTTCTCCAGCACAATTCAAAGTAATCTATTCTTTAGCGCTCGGCCTTCCTTATAGTTCAACCCCATGGACAGTAACAAAACCAACTGCATACTCAGGGCCAAACTGAGATGTGAAGATCAATGTTTGGATCTCTCATCTCTTTACATTTCTTTTAATAGCAGCCATGAAGGACACAACTGGTAGTCTTGCCAACCTGGATATCTCCTGGAATGACAACTGAACTACTCACTACAGGGATCAATTCCCCTGGAGAAAATGGCTGTTTTGAAGGGTGGACTCAATGGCTTTATATCCCACTGAAGGCAGTCCTCTTCCCAAACACTGAAATCTCCAGGAATTTTCCAACCTGGAGCTGAAAATCCTACAAGCTGGACCAGGACCTCAGTACTGCAGGATGAAGGCCATGACCTCCATGTAGAGTTACCAGGTCCCTCCAAGCAGCCGGTGGGGGATGGGGGTGTACTTACTGGGAGCAGGAAGGATTGCTAAATCGCCATTCCCGTGATGTGTCTACATGACCCAGAAGTGACACAGGCACATTGGGGATGTTGGGGGGGGGACACTGTGGTTTTTGGGCAAAACTCTATGGTAGAATTAGTTTCTACCATAGAGTTTTCGCCCAAAAACCAGAGCGTCATCCCCAATGTGCATACATCACTTCCAAGTCACATAGGCATGATGCCAAAATGCCAGGAGTTCCTCCTTTTTTGGGGGGGGTAGATTCCCCCTGCCAGCCAGCTAGACAGTAGTGGAGAGTTGGGGCCCAGCAGTGAGAGACCCCTGCCCCCACCCAGGGGTCTGGAATCCCTACCTTCCATGCTATTTTCCCAGTTTCCCCCTGTCCCGAAGTTGAACCAATAGGTAAAGCATACAGCTGTGAAGGAAGTTTAAAGATGCCTTGAGCGGCAATCACAGGTTTGCCCCGATTCATGAGAAATGGCCCTGAGCTGTTAATTACAGTGACACAATATCAATTTGATTTTTCACAAAGGCATGTTTTATACATAGCTAAAGGCACAAAAAAGTCCATGATATATGGCATACACTACAGTAAGCTAGTTTTTTTCTCTCTATAATATTTGCCTCCACTGGCCCTTCGTATTTTTCTTTCTTTACCAAATTGACTTTATTTGTCAACTGATTTCACTACCCATTACACTTTCGTTTGTCTTCATTTCCCAAGAGCCATTAACTTGTGCACTAAAACCCAGGGAGCGTGGGGGAAGCAGAGAAAACAAAGGAAGCCAGGAGAGTCAGATTAGTTTTGCCTAAGGGTTGTGTCAAGAGTTATGGCTCTGCAATAGTAAGGTAATACAGTGCCTGCTTGGCTAAATAGGACTTATCTTCCACAATATGTCACTTGAATTCCCTGGTGATTTATAAACCCAGAAGGAGAATTATGTTACCCAAGGAATGAATATCAATCACTGATGTTTAAAGCAACAACACTCATTCAGATTTACTTTCTTACATTCACACAGCAGTGTGAATTCTTGTGGTTTGATCCAACAGAAGTGTCATGTTTGTATTTTCCATGTGTTAAACATTAAACACAATTACAAGTAGTTACTAGGATAAATGTCATTCTCAAATTATGAAACATACAGGCTAAGATAAAATGAAAAGGATATTTCTTTGCAATTTAAATGTGTGAGTTACTCCGAAGGAATAATATTTGCCCAGCAGAAATGCAGAGAGGGCACTCTTAACAGAATTTTGAGTAAAAGCCTAGATAAACCAAGACTGGGGATTTTCATCAACATTTCACCAAAATATGCTTGGCACTGGAGAGAAACAAAAAGAAGAGTCCTTGCCTTGCAGGCTTATAATCTAAAACACAAAAGACAAGTGGTGAGAAGACCTGGACAAGAAAGCAAGAAACTTAGCAAAATGTGTTAAAACAATAATTATAGTTAACCTATAAGTAGAGAAAGAATCAAGGAAGTCAGAAAGAGTACCAAGGAGAAAATGTGAAGGGGGAAAAAAAGCTTCACTTCTAATTTTTTAGTGATACAAACAGAAGCCAGCTAAATACCTAAAGGGAGAGCATTTCATGCATGATGGGCAAGTTATTGTTTGATGAACAGAAAGACTGGAGAGAAGAACAGAGAGAAATAAATGAAGATAGACAAAAAGGGGGCAAGACCATGAAGTGAGTTTAATGGGAAGTGAAACAATAAAAATGAGGAAGCTGGTGAAAAGAAGCATATCTATGTGTTTCAAGAAACAAGAAGAAAGAAACAGAATAGGAGTCGAGGGGAGAGATAAGAGAGTAGAATTAAGCTGATCAAAAAGTAAAATATTAAGGCTGCAATCCTAAGAACACTTTCCTGGGAGTAAGCCCCACTGAATAAAACGACTTTCTTCTCAATAGACCTGCTTAAAATAGGGTTGCCAGCCTCCAGGTGGGGACTGGGGAGACAAACAAAAAAGCAACAAACATACATACATACAAAAAGGGGGAGTTCATTTTCAAAGTCTCTTTCGTTTTGTCATCTCAAAATTAAAGTTATTTTGTCCATCTCTGCAGTTTCAAGGTTTTTATTAATGATTTCTTCTTTTGAAGGTACTTCATTTTTCCTCCAGTATTTGGCACATAATATTCTTGCAGCTGTCAGTTACATGTATAATAAGATAGGAATCTTGCCTTTTACAATTTTCTGGTAAGAGTGAACTTTCCAAGCCAAGACAGAGAGCCAGACAAGACAACAGTGAAAATTCAGGGGGAAACACAATAAGTCCACATATTACCTTGACTATTCAGGCACAAAAATGGTTGGAAATGTTACTTAATCCATGGCTCACAGAGAGCAGCAATCACAATTACCAGCAAGCACAAGAGCCACGTGACTACTGGGTACCCTATGAGCCATCCTACCAAAGACACACATTCAATAATACTATAAGGCCCCGGTCACACGAAAGGTTTTGGGCCAGGAGAGGGGCGGATCGGGGGCAGAGCAAATGGGTGCGATCCCACTGCAACATCTGGGAAATGTTGCGCACCCGTCCCCGATTCGGCCCTTCAGGCCGAAAAGCTGCATCTAAAATAAACCACCTACAGAGGTGGACTTACCAGCACAGCCGTGGGATCGCCGGCACGTCCTTCTGCCGGCGCATCCAAGACCCCTGGCCGAACTGCGCATGCTCACACATGCGCAGTTCGGCAGCCTCCGTCTCGTCACTTTCTCCCCGGTCTCCCCGGCATCTGATCGTGCCGGGGAGCAACTGCGCGGCGGCTCACGGGATCTGTATGATCCTGCCGCCGCGTGTCTATTTTGGTGCGGCTTTCAAAAGCCGCACTTTGCCCGTGCTCCCGTGTGGCAGGGACCTAAGATGATGTTACTATTTAAACATGTTACAGTTTAACTGTAACATTTAAAATTACCAAATTACTTCTCAGCAAGTAGGGTCGTCTCTTTCCACCACTGTTGAACCTTAACCAGCCCTTGTATATCCTGGGTGAAGGGGAGGGCTTCTCTCCCTGCATTTTCACTCTCTCTTCAGCATGAGGCACAGTAGCTCAGGTGAGGGAGTGAGATGGCCAAGGCACCCGGATGAAAGCAAGCTGGCTGTAGAAAAGGGGGAGTAAAATCACCCCCCCACATACTGTAGGGTTGCCAAACCCCCAATGGAGGTGGGGTTTCCTCCATTTTCTGCCCCCCCAATCCACCGGCGGCCAGTGCGGGAGCCCCGCCCCTGAAGAGCCTCATCACACCTGACGTGCCCAGCGCAATTAGATCACCTGGAGGTGAGGTCATAGCACCAGGCACGTCGTGCAGGGGACACTCTAGTACGGAGGTGTCAATCATGCAGCTCGTGGGCCTGACCCAGCCCCTGGAGGGCTGGTATACGGCCCACGAGGAAGTGCTTGCATTTCCCAGCCTTTACTGCTGATGTGTCACCAAAGCTTCTCCTCCTCCTTAGAGAAACGAGGGGGAAGGAAGAAGAGAGTGCACGTGTGTGCATCAGGAAAAAAGCTCCCTCTGGCCTCCTCCGCTGGGGCTGCGGCTGCAATGCCTTGGCTCTCTTTCTCCTTTAGGAAAGTGAGGGAGCAGGAAAGAGAGAGAGCACGTGCGCGCAGCAGAGAAAAGCTCCTTCCTCCTTCCTGCTTTGGGGCTGCTGCATTGCCTAGCCTCTCTTCCCTCGTTTGGAGAGGGAGTCTCATGGCACCTTCAAGACCAACAAAGTTTTATTCCAGGTATAAACTATCCTGTGCATGAATGGGGGGGGGATCCTTCTGACAAGCCTGCTCTGATGTTTACTGCGAGACCTGATATCTCTCTCTCTCTCTCTCTCTGACAGACACCCACACATGCACACATGAAGCATCTGGAATAATATATATAATTGAATAGTGGGTGCCAAAGTTCTAATTCTAAAATGCACTCCCTTAGTGTATGGCTGATGGCACTGCTCCTCAGCATATATCGCCACCAATCAGAAGGCAAAGCCCGGGTCCCGCCCACACCACAACTGCTGCGACAACCTGGTCTTTTGCATATGGAAGCTGATTGGACTTCAGTCCATTCCACACCTCAAACCCCCCCCCCGCAAGGCAGTTGGAATTTTCAGTTGCATAACATACCTCATAGGGGAGAGGAGAATGGGTAACAATGGTTACCACTCTCCAGGTGAGGGCTACAGATAACTCAAACATACAAATGCTCTTCAGGTAGCAGAGATCAGTCCCTCTGGAGAAAACAGTGGACTCTGTCATTAAACCCTGCTGAGGTCGCCACAGGAAACTGACACTGTTTGCCCAAAGCCAGAGCACTCTCCCGGAGCCTCTTTCTAGATCCCGTTGTATTTATTTCCGCAACGGGCATTATTTCTAGTCTGGAATAATGGGAATTAAGGGGAAATTATTTTGGTTTATTCTGAAAAGTTGTTTTTGTTGTTCTTTGCCTATCTGGGATTTGTTTAAAAAAGACCCTGGTCAGGAATATTTGCCAAAGGGCCATTTTCCTAGAAAGTATTTGAATTTTATCCAGCATTCTTTCTCTCTCCTAGTTTCACTTTTGTGCCCGGCATAAAATGCAGTGGCATGTGTCCAAAAAGAGAGAAAAGGCTGTATTCTATGATGATCAAATTCATTTATGCATTTGAAATTTACCCAGTTTTGATTGTCATCATAGCCTCTACAACATTTTGTAGACTGTATTGTTCTTGAAAGCAGCAGGTCAAGTTATCGTTAGAGTCAACATTATGTTTATGATGGCCCTTTTCAGTGTGTGCGCTTCTCAAATAAAAAATGACAAAACGCTATTTAAAAGTAAAACAAAAATAAATCAGATCTAACATAGAGGAGGCATGGTTTATTTTGAGCTCCTTTTTCTGTTTGCGCATTGAAAGGACAAGTAGCATATTTTTGGGTCAATTTGACATTTCTGAGGCTCGGTCTACACTGGCAGGAGAAGGAGATGATAGAATTTTGAAGTGTCAGAATAGGCTGCACCATTTCAGATTGCAGATGAATAATCAGATTCTTAGTGCTCCCCCCCCAGAAGTTTATGCATTTTGTTTTGGGTTTTTTTTTTAAGTTTCTCAGGGAGAAATATTCTAGCATAGACTTTCACATGCTGAATTAATTTTTTCCCCATTTATGTGGCACTATTAATATAGTAGGAGCTGTGGTGGCTCAAGTGGTTAAGACGCTGAACTGCAGGCTGTGGAAGGTCAGTAGTTCAGCAGTTCGAGACCCAGGTGCCGCATGATGGAGTAAGCTCCCATCTCTAGTTCCAGCTCCTGCCAACCTAGCAGTTCGAAAGCAAGAAATTGCAAGTAGATAAATAGGGACCGCTTCGGTGGGAAGGTAACAGTGTTCCTTGGTGTTTAGTCATGCCGGCCACATGACCACGGAAACGTCTTCGGGCAGCGCTGGCTCTTCGGCTTTGAAATGGAGAGGAGCACCGCAACCCTAGAGTCGGATTTGACTGGCTTTCAAGCAAGGGAACATTTACCTTTTTTTTTTTTTTTGCCCACTATCCCTCATGTTATTTATTTTGGCATTGGAACCGTTGGTGCTTAAATTAAAAAAGAATGAAGAAATAATAGGTTTTGAAGTTCCAGGAAAAGGGAAAGTGGATGGGAATTTTTAACATTGTATGCAGATGATATGATGGTGACAATTAAGGATCTAGAATCTGCAGCAGTACCACTAAAAAAGATATTACAGGAATTTGAAGAGGTGTCAGGGTTAAAAGTGAATTTCTCAAAATCATCAATGATGTGTTTTAATGTCAAACCGAATATACAATTACTGGCTTCTAAAACTTTGGGTATCCCCATAGCAAATAAAATGGTGAAGTATTTAGGGGTAAATATTCCTAGAAATGGGAAAAAAACATTTGAGTATAATTACAAAAGAATTTGGAGTGGAATACAAGCCAAAATGAGAGAATGGGGGAAGTGGAAAGATTCGATTAGTACAAGAATTGCGATAGTTAAAATGTTTTTAGTTCCTAGGCTGACTTACCTTTTTTATGTATTACCTTGGCATATACCAGTATATATATTGAAGAGGTGGCAAGGAGCTATAGATAGATTTGTGTTTGCATCTAAGAAACCAAGGACAGCTGGTATAGGTATAGGTATTATGGAATAAAAGATGGGGGATGGGGGATTCCCAATATTAGTATTTATTATGATGCATATCAACTAAGGCATTTAATGATTTGGTTGGAGGGAGAGTTAGGAGAGGATCTTGGTTGGATAGAGCGGGAAAATTTAGAGGTGGTAGGAGGAAAGGAAAGTTTGTTTGATAGGAAGAATAGGAAGAGGAAGATAGGTAATGAATTATCGACATTTCTGGGGCCTTATATGGTGTGGGAGAAGTGGAAAAAAGAGCTTACTCCGGGGATATCACCTCTTACAAAAATGTGGTATTATGATAAATTTACCCCATTGAGGGGATCAATGTCAAAGGAAATAGGAGATGCATTAAAAGAAATTAGTATTAAGGAGTTAAAAAAGATATGGGGAACAGACGGGATGATGGAAGAAGAGAATATTGTGTTGAATAAGATGAATTGGTTGCAAAAAAGTCAGATTTCCTCATTGCTGAAGGAAGAAGAAATTAATCAGATGGGGAAGAGAATTACTACTCCGTTTGAAAAATTGGTGAGAGAATATGGGAAAGATAAGGCAAAAATAGTGTCAAAATTGTATAAGGTATTATTAGTCATAGGGAAATCACCGAGAGAAGTTTTGAAGGAATATTGGGAAACAGATCTTCAATGTAAAATTTTGGATGAAGAGTGGGATATGATTTTTAGGTTACCTCCTTTCGTTGCAACGTCTAGGGTAATACAGGAGCAGGGTTTGAAGATGATACAGAAATGGTATTATACACCGGTTAGGCTGAGCTATATTTCGAAATTGGGGAGTAAAAATTGTTGGAGGAAATGTGGAGAAGTGGGAACGTTCAGTCATATGTGGTGGGATTGTCCTTTGGTAAAGAAATTTTGGGATCAGATTAGTATGGAAATGTTGGTGATGGTGGGAAGAAGGGTTGGAATATCTAAAGCAATGGCACTTATTAGTTTGGATGGTATCGGGTTAAGGGTGAAAGAAGAAGGTAAATGGATAAATTTGATGTTAGTAGCAGCAAGACAAGTGATTGCAAAGAATTGGAAGGATGCTGAGGAACTGACGATTAATCATTGGAGGGAAAAAATGAATAATATAATAATTTTAGAGTATCTTACAATGAAGATACGTAGAATGAATGGGTTAAAGGTTAAAGACCAAGAGGAGGTCTGGTTTAGAAGGATGGCGGGGTATATGGGAAAGTTTAAAAAATTTGGGGTGATTAGTCAGTTAATAGGAACTTGAGAGGTTAATTTGAGTATAAGATTATTATGGAAGGGTATTAGAGTATTAGAGTTGTACAGAGTTTGATTGGGATATAACAATGTATGGAATTCTTTTTGATGTCTCGAATGCCTGGAATTTGCACTAGGGTGGTGTTGGTGTTGGGTTGTTTTATGAAGAACCTTTACCTTTTTATTAATATAGAAGAACTTCAAAAAGTGCCATCCCTCACTTGCTGTCTTCCACCTTGACATTCTACCACCTCATTTCCACCTCAATCTGTTCCATATGCAGAACTAGCCTTAGTTTGGGATATTGTTCCCAACCACTGAGACAGATTTATTAATTCCTTACCTATGAGATGGGTGAGACCCATTGGTTGTTACTCGGAAATAATAGGAACCAACTGAATTATTTTTCCAGATGTCCTGTTTATTACTCCGGAGTACAAATAATTTCTGGATGTGAAACCTCCAGTCCCCCTCCCCCGATCATCAACTCATGACAGTATCTTAGAGGAAACCTAGGAATTTAAAGAATTATCACTCTCAACAGCATGAGAACTTCAAATATTCTTTTTAAAAAATTAATGGCAGTGTTGTTGTTTACCTAGTAGAATCCAATTTGAATTTCCTTAAGCCAATCATAGTGCTATCCAAGCTGAACAGTGTAATCCTAAAAACACTTTTCTAGGAGTAATCCCCACTGAACAGACCTCAGCAGGATTCTGAATAGACCTTAAGGTTGCCAGCTCCGGCTTGGGAAATACCTGGAGATTTGGAGGGTGGAGCCTGAGAGGGTGGGGTTTAGGGAGAGGAAGGAGCTCAACAGTGGTAAATGACATAGACTCCACCCTCCAAAGCAGCCATTTTCTCTGGGGGAACTGCTCTTGGTCATCTGGAGATCAACCATAATAGCAGGAGATCTCCAGGTGCTACCTGGATGTTGGCAACCCTAGGACTGTACTAATAGAGCTTCGTTTGGGAATTATTATTAGTACAAGTGGAGACCCGCAAGAAACGTGCGGGGTGGTTATCTCATTCGTCACACCTTTGCTTCCTCTCCTCACCCCCTACCTCTCTCACACTATTTCTCCCCTCCCCCACCCTGCACAGCAGCAGCAGTGGTGGCATTTCTCCCAGCCACCCACCTGCTTCTTCACCCCCGATGGCAGCAGTGGCAGCACTCTGGGAATCACAATGGATCTCCCAGCTACAGAGATCAATTCAGCTCCAGGTTGGGGAACTCTTGGAGATCTGGGGATGGAGCCTTGGGACAGTGAGGCTTGGGGAGGCAAGCAGCCTCAGCAGGGTATAATGCCATTGACTCAACCCTCCAAAGCAGCCATCTCTGTCAGTGGCTATTAGATATACAGACATAAATTTAATTACATTTATGAATAACCCACCCTGCAAGCAGGCTCTGGGCGATTGACAACCACTGCAAAAACATTTAAAAACCAGTCAGTAAATATATAATTTCAAACCGATCCAGATAGTGACATTTACCAGCCACACCATGTCCCACTCAGCAGGGGGGGTACGTGAAGGCCATAGAAGGAAAAAGGAGGGTGCCGGTCTTAATTTCCTGTTGCTATCCTCAACTAAAAGCCTGGCGGAACATCTCTGTCTTACAGGCCCTGCGGAACTGCATCAGTTCAGGGGCCCTGATGTCATTCAGGAGAGAGTTCCACCAGGTCGGGGCCAGGACCCAAAAGGCCCTGGTCCTAGTCAAGGACAGCTGGATCTCCTTTGGGCCAGGGATCATCAACAGGTTGTTACTAGCCAATCTCAGTGTTCTTTTGGGGGCATATTGGAGAAGAAAGTCTTTCTGAAATACATTATTTATGAAATTCCTGCTAAAAATTCCAGTATCCAGAAAAGCCAGATCACATGTTAATTTTCACAGGAAGTGTCACATTAATACAAGATCTGATCATTATGCCGTAAGAGATTCCTGAGTGTGATCTTTTGGCTAGGGCTTCAATTAAATTCTTCATCCTGGCAAAGAAGCCCTAAGATATGAATTACTGCATAAAAGCCATACGTAAACTTCTAAGTTTGCATCAGATTTACACAAGAGGAAATCTCCTGCTGCCAACAGAAAGCAAAGCACCAAAGGCAAACCGATTTAGAGAAAGGGAAATCTGTGTGGAATTTCTGTATTCAGCCATATTACAATGAATGATCCTGTCCATATTGTATAAGGTATAATCTTCCTACCTATATTTTTTTCTGTCTGTTTTAAACCCACCCCCCACTTACTCCAGTCTGAAGGTTATGTGACCTATTATTTCTACCCCCTCAGAAACTCACCTGTATGTCCTATCTGTGGTGGTGCTTTTAGACCTTTATCTTTATCTAAGTTCATGTTCTATTGCCAATCCTGAGTAACATAAATTGTGAATGTCCCCTTTGCGGCAAGGACCTGTTTTTATTTGCTTGTTTATGTCATGTCAGTATCACGGACACTTTATACATAATGAAAATAAATAAGAACTCTAAAACTGTAGGAAAACAACTTTCATTTCAATCTTCCTTTATAGCTGTCTCCAAATATTTTGGTTGAGATTTTTTTTTAGCAGCTGGTGATTTTCCAGTTTTTAGTCCTAGTCTCTAAGGGAAAAAAACACACAATTGACCTTGAAAACAATCAGGACAGCAGTGTTGCCAGGTTTTTTTTTGGGTTTTTTAAATTCTCAGTACTTTCCCTAAGTTGGACTTTCTTTGCTATAATATTCTTCTGGATATTAAAGATATTTCTTATGATTTTCAGTAGAGAAAAACTATACAAATGACAAGGTTGTGAAATAAGAATAATGAATACTTAGGTATAAGAATAGCCACACTGAAGAATCAGATGTTCTGATAAGCAGGAATTCTGATTCCATTGCTATATGGCTGCATGGGAAATACAGAGGGATAATCAAAATCTGAACAAAGGTACTTCTTATAATGACGCTCTATAGTATTTAAAAAGTATGAGCATCCAGAGAATGTCAGAATAGTGTATATTTTTGTTGTTGTTGTTCAGTCGCACAGTCGAGTCCGACTCTTTGCAACCCCATGGACCAGCTCCCGCCAGGCCCTCCTGTCTTCCACTGTCCTCTGAAGTTGGCTCAATTTCATGTTTGTTGCATCGATGACACTGTCTAACCATCTCATCCTTTGCCGTCCCCGTCTTCTTTGACCTTCAATCTTTCCCAGCATCAGGGTCTTCTCCAGTGAGTGCTCCCTTCTCATTTGGTGGCCAAAGTATTTGAGCTTCAGTTTCATCATCTGGCCTTCCAGGGAACAGTCAGGGTTGATTTCTTTTAGAATTGACTGATTTGATCTTCTTGCAGTCCAAGGGACTCTCAAGAGTCTTCTCCAGCACCATAGTTCAAAAGAATCTATTCTTCGGCGCTCAGCCTTCCTTATAGTCCAACTCTCGCAGCCATACATGACTACTGGGAATACCATTGCTTTGACCATGCGGACTTTTGTTGGGAGGGTGATGTCTCTACTTTTTATCATGCTGTTTAGGTACACTATATTTTGAAAAAAACTTTTTAAAATTGTAGCCTTGTTCGACTGTGTTTTAGCATAGGAAGAATGCACTATGAGGACCCATTCTCTAACAGGCATCAGTAGAATGTCATGAAATTTTCAGTGCATTTATTAGGAATATAAGGCTGTATCATTTCAAAACAAAATTAAACTCTTACCTCAGTATCGATTGTTCTAAAAGTTGCTATTAGTTTAAAATATCTTCAGAGTCTTTGTAAACACTTCTGTAAACAGATTATGTTATTTTTTTCTATGCCAGAGAAAGAAAAAAATTCTATTCACCATTTGGAGTTTTTCTGCAGACATTTAAATGTAGATCATGAGATTTTTCCAAAGAAATATTCCTTGTGATGACAGGTCATTTGCTTCTGTGTCCACCCAAATAAAGAGTTGTTGGTTTTTTGGGCTGCCTTTTGCACGGAAAGAAAATCCATGACGCTCAAAATAAAAAAGTACCTATCTTTTATCAACAATGTAAATGGAATTTTAATCTCACAGAGCATTCTGAAACCCAATTGGGTCCATCAGCTCACTGCCTATGCAAGGAGGGATTGGGACACCCAGACAGGCCTTCAGGAAAGTGGTCCAACCACGGCGCTGCATCAACTGGACTCACGTCTATCCCCATGGCAAAGATCAGAACCAGTGTGTGGCCTGCTTGATGTGTGCGACCTGATACAATCTGAGAGAGTCCCAGTGCTGCCATGGAAGACACCAGGTCCATGGCCTGCAAGGAGGCACCTATATCGGCATAGACATTGAAGATTCCCAATAGTAGAGAGGAGGCTTAACGGACGGTAATTAGATGGTAACTGATAATTACCAGGGGTCATTTTGTAGAAAAAGAGGTGCAAAAGCTCATTAGAATAACTTTTTTGCATATGCCACACCTCCTGACATCACCAGAAGTGTGTCAGAAGGCAACACCCACTGCTCAGGCTCCACTGGACTGTTTTGGGTTGCTAGCTATTGGGAGGGGGGGGACATGCAGATCTGTCCTCGCAGAGGAGGGAGAGCTTGTACCTGAATAAAACTTGGTCTTAAAGGTGCCACTGGACTGTTTTGGGCCAGGGGGCTGGGGCGGGGGCACTGCAACTTACCTGGCTGCTTCTTGCTCTGACTGAGGGCTGCTAGGAGCAGGGGGTGGGGCTTGTTGCATGTGCCGCCCCCTGGGCTCTTTACTGCCAGAGCTCCACTCCTGTGCATTCCTCCCCACCTACCTCACAGGGTGTCTGTTGTGGGGAGGGGAAGGGAAAGGAGTTTGTAAGACGCTCTGAGAAACCTTTGGGTAGTGAAGGGCAGGGTATAAATCCAATCTCTTCTCTTCTTCTTCTTCAGAGTCGGCAACCCGAATGTGTTACGTAGGGTTGCCAGCTCCAGCTTGGGAAATACCTGGAGATATTGGAGGTGGAGCCTGAGGAGGGTGGAGCTTGGGGAGGGATTTGAATGGAGTATAATGCCATAGCGTCCACCTTCCAAAGCAGCCTTTTTCTCCAGGTGAAGTGATCTCTGTTGCCTGGAGATCCGTTGTAATCCTAGGTCATCTCCAGCTACCACCTGGATGCTGGCAACCATCAATGCTGGTTGTAGCAGGCCTAGAGGAGCAGGAAACTGAAGCTCATGCTGGAATACTGCAGCAGGCTAGTAGCATCTGAGGATTGCTTCTAGGCTGACTTTTCCCTCACTCTTTCTGTAGAAATCTAATCCGGGCAGGGCCAGGGGAGTGAGCCAAAGAGCTCACTTGCAGCCTGGAACTTCTGGAAATCAGCTTGCCAGGCCAGACTGGTTTTTAGTTATTTATTTGTAACTTGGAAACTTCTTTTGTGAGTCACTGTGGGTCCCTCTGAGAGAAAAACAGCCTAAAAACATTTAAATAAATAAACAAAAATGGCTAATGTCCTGGCATCATATCTGGTATGAGACTCAAAACCTTAAATATTAATATTAAATTGTTAAGTGGTGCACTGAAGTGAGCAACAAATTGCAGAGTTATGATATCTACGACTGCCAACTCTGAGCCGGAAAACTCCTGGAGATTCAGAGGCAGAGCCTGGGGAGGGCAGGGTTTGGGGCGGGGAGGAAAAGGAGGTCAGCAGGGCATAATGCCACAGAGACCACTCTCAGAATCTGTAGTCTTGAGCAATGTTCCCTCTAAGCTGTGGAGTCTTGTGAGCAAAAATTCTACTTTCTGAGCTGCTGGCATTAAAGCTGTGGGCGAGCAATTGGGCTGCTGCATAAATTAGTTTGCTCTGGAGCCATCCTTCCTGAGCTAAGACACAAATGTGTGAGCCGGAGGCTAAAAAACTGTGAGCTAGGTCACACTGACTCCGCTTAGAAGGAACACTGGTCTTGAGATCAGCTGTGAATCTGAGAGATCTTCAGTCCCCACCTGGAGATCAACAGCCCCGTCCCCTAGGTGCTGTGCTGATGAGCAGACAGATCAAATCAGTGGAGAAATTCAGCAGTCATGGATATCATCATGACCCTTAACTGCATTATCTTAAAATTTAAAATACACATACTTCTTTTTTTCCCCCTTTCAAATCCAGAACTATCTTTAAACCCAGTCTGCTATACTGGACTCACTTCTGATATTTTCCCCACTATCTATTTAATGGGGGAACTTTTGCATGAGGAAAGGGAAAGACTGGTGCAAAAATAAAGACTCCTGCATTTCTGACAAGGGAGGGGGGGAAATATAATGATATTTGAATCAAATCTAACAGCTTTTGAAACTGGGTTTCTCGCCAGTCTGAAGCCAGCATCATACATGGTTGAGAGGGGCCAGAACACTGTACGTATTCTAGAGACAGCTGCCCCGGAGATGAATATAATGTTTGTGATGTTTTGCTGTTTTATTTTCAATCCCTATCCTAAAAATCCCTGCAACTGGACTTGCTTTTTATGCTGTCACAGCATCATAAGCTGATGTTTTCATTAGAGTAACAACAAATTAAAACCCCTTGTCCGTTTCATTTCTAAATGTCTTTATTGACCGATCTTGGCTCTAAAATGTGCTGCTAGCACCATGCTATGGCCAAGAAAATACTTAATTGTTGGATTAAAGTGTGTCAGAACATGCTATGGGTGGCAGCAGCCACAATTTAATTGCCGTTTGGTCGTTCTGGCGGTGTCAGTATTATGCCGCTGCTGCTGAGAGCTTAATCCTATCATCAAAAATGGCTTGTTCCATTAATTTCCCTCCACAGCAAATCATTCGTTCTGCTCTGTGCCCACATTTGTATATAATCGATATCTTTTTGCGCAGCCCATAAAATACTAGAACTATAGTGAATGAAACCCCTGTAGATTCACACAAAGAACAACAGCTTTTAATCCCTGTTTGCACTCTAGGACTCTTCCCCCGGTTTGCTTTCTTTACTTTTGTTGAGTTTATTTGATTATTTCCAACACTCCTGACACGTCCGGTGTCCAGATGAACACTGTACTTTTCTCAGAGATCTCAGTTAAAATCATAATGGGCCGCATATTAGAAAGAGGTGGGCAAGCCTTAAGAACACACCCCCAAAGGCTGCATTTGTGCACTCAATTTAGGGATGCCAGTCCCCAAGTGGGGGCAGGAGATCCCCCGATTTTGAGGGCTCCTGCCCACCACTGGCAGCTGGCAGGTGGAGAGAAGCCCTGCCCCCAAAAGCAACCACTGAAGGCCTGCCAATCAGCTGGACGTAGGGTTGCCAAATTCAAAATACTTACCGACGGGGGAGCATCCAGTCGCTCCGGGAGCCGGCCGGGGATGCGCGCGCGCCACCAGAGCATCACCGGAAGTGACGTCACACGCTGGGCGGGGCCACACCATTTGAGGGGAAAACTCTTTGTTTTCCGCTCAAATGGCGTGGCCCTGCCCCCAGCGTGCGACGTCACTTCCGGTGACGCGCACGCCGGGGCGGGGTTTTCCCCGGGCCCCGATTCCCCAGCGTCTGGGAACAGGGCCTCCGGGGCGGGGGATTTCCGCCTTACCGGGGGAGTTGGCAGCCCTAGCTGGAGGGCCCTTTAAAACTTGCAGGAGAGGAGAAAGAGGTGTGGCCACCAGCCACAAGCCTAAACTGCAAGCAGTGAATCTGCGGCTTGAAGTTCAGGCGCCAGTGGCCTCGCTTATAAAAAACATTTAAAGTCCCATTAATTTGATTAGGTCATAACCTCCTTACAAACATTTGCAGCTCCTGGCAGTTCAGCTGAAGAAATCTTCCCAAACTCACTCAAAACCTTAGCAGCAACAGGATGAAAGATCTAAAGAAACAGGCCTTCAGATTAGTGCAAGCCTGCGTGTTAGAGACACAATCTAACAGATTTAAGTGCATTAAACACTCCTCAAGTAAATGCTTAACCCCGTGTTGGAGAATGGCCAGCATTTATTGGAATTGCATAAAACAGGGGTTCAAACTCATTTGTTATGAGGGCCAGATCTTACATAAATGAGACCTTGATGGGCTGGGCCATGTGTGTCATAAAATGTAATGCCAGGTAGCAGAGATATAAACTTTATAAAGGTCACAAACACAAAGGGTTTTTTTTTTTACTTAAAATAAAAATGTTTAAAACATTAGCACTCTTGCAATATTTTGTTTATTTAACAGTGTCTGATAACTGACACCTCTTGCTCTGAATTATTGCATCAAAATGTCTGTGCTGTTGCAATCTTGAGTATGCTGTTCAGGTGTGTATCTGTAAGCTACAAACCTACAATGACGCAGCAGCAGCAGAACTGGAAGCAGAAGCAGGAGACAGCCAGTTCCACTGCAGGCCTGATAGAAGCCCTCCGGGGGCCTCATCCAGCCCCCGGGCCACATGTTTGACACCCTTGGTATAAAATCTCTCACATACAACAATCCATACAGACTTTGGGGTTGCCAACTACAGTTTGGGAAATTCCTCGAGATTTGAGGATAGGGCCTTGGAAGGGCGCAGTTTGGAGGGGGGAACACTTCAGCAGGATATAATGACATAGTCCCCACCCTCCAAAGTTGCCATTTCCTGCAGGTGAACTGATCTCTGTAATCTGGCAATCAGATGCAGTCCTGGAATATCTCCAGGCCCCTGCTGGAGGTTTGCTGCCCTTGCACTCTGCCAAGCTGGCTTACCATCCAACAAAACAATTTTGTGTGGTTCCCCGCCCACAACAAGAAGGGGAGTTTTGCAAGAGCTGAGCCTGCTTGTTCAGATCCAAGCATGTAACAAGAGAGCTCCTCTGTAAACAAATCAAAACTAGACTGCACACCTTGTGCTTCTCTGAGCAGATTTGAGGTCAAATAAATGTGCATCAGGACTGCAGCCTTAATCTGTTTGATCAATCAGTTAACCCAATAACATCTTGTTAGTTAATTAATTTGTTAAAAGGCAGAAGATAAATCAACCAAAACATCTTTTCTTGGTTAACAGTCACACTTGGCAGAGTTCTCAGAGCTGATGTAGATCTCAAAACCAGATTCTGTGCGGTGAAGAAAACAGCCGCTGGACTCAGGCTTCTTCATTCTCACATCTGTTTGTTAGCTCTCACATTTGTGTGCTAATTTGCTGCCATTCATTGATCTTGCTGCCTTGATCCAATCTCAGTTCACTTATGCATCTTAACTCTGACTGATCTTTCCTGAGGCTTACACACACACACACACAATCTTCCTGTATATATGGCTTGAAGACATTTTGTTTCAATTTGTCTGAGGAAGTGTGCTTACGCACGAAAGCTTACACCTTAAATAAAACCTTTGTTGGTCTTAAAGGTGCCATCGGACTCAAACTTTGTTCTACAATTATACCCTGCCTGCCTGAATTGTGGCCTTCCAAAAATCTCTGGCTCACCAACATCTGAAACAAAAGGAAGGCTTTTGGTCAAATCTAGTGAGGCAGTTTGATATGACATCCTAACAGTGCCACCCTGGTCATACCCTTCTAAGGCTACTGACTTCAACGCATTTGAAATGTGGGACTGCTTAGGATGGCACCGTTATTCTCTTTGAGCCAATTCTTTTCTGTCTTCATCCCTTATTTTATTTCCTTAACTAAGATGCTGGAAATTATAAAGCCAAACTGTGGCCTTTTAGAAGTCTGTATTTTAATCATATCAGACTCTTGCTTGGTGGTAAAGCTTTGAAACGAAGAGCAAACCAAATGTCTATGTAGCATTTATTTTCCGCATCAAAGTCTTAGGTTCAGAATACTCGCCACCCACTGGTGCAAGCAGATCCCCTTAACTTCTGTTGACTGTTTACAAAAACAGATGCAATTAATCCACAGCTAAAATCACCCCTGGGAAAGAAATACTGTTGAATGTGAATTACAAACTTTGTTTTGTTGAACTGAAAAATTCATTTATCTCCTGAGAGGATCTCACAAATCTTTAGCATTACAGCTGACGTCAGCATCAGCTGCCAAGTAAGCAGTACAGTACTGAAAGCAGAGTCCCAGCAGTTTTACTAATAAATGCAAAGATTGGGAACACTAGAGACTGAAAAGCCCGACAAGCATGCAACGTTTAAGCCCTGCTCAGTTATGTGGATTTTCCAGGCTAGCAAAATCTTCAGAAATGAAAATATGAGAATCACGGGGCTCAACAGAATTCAAAGGAGATGTAGCTCCACAATCCACAAGATCCTTTGCAGACTAACCTATCTATTTACCTCCATAATCAAAGTTAATATATCCCACAGACACAACACCAGAAGGTGCACAACATAAGGGCTTGAAAGGGGCCGCCGCTGAGGCGCTGAGGGGTGTCGCTGGGGCCTGGATGTGGGAGAGAGACCCTCAGGACTGCGGCGGGTGGGGTGAGGGCAAGGAGGCAACTTAACAACCGTCCTATGACGTAGACGGGAAGGAGTTTTGGAATGGGAGCTGGACTTGGGATCTCCCCCCTCCTTCTCCCTATCCTTCCTCCTCCCTCTGATTGCGGGGTATTGATGCCAATGGCTGGCGAGGAGCGGGGGCTAAATTGGAGAGCAGCTTTTTATCCCCAATCTTAGCTGATGAGTGTTATTGACAAGTGTTGCCAAAAAGAGAGTATGGATAGTGGAGTGGATGTATGCATGACTGTAGGTAGCCTGTGAGCACCACTGGGTGAGTGAGTGTGAGTGTATGAAGTTGTGGTATATTATTTTTTGCAGTGAGTGTTGCACAGGCCGGTTGTATTGCACTTTTTGGGGGAGGTGGGAAGGGAGGTAGGAAGAGCGCTGTGAGACCAACTACACAGACAGTTAGGTGCTTGTGGCGTAGATCGTCCTGTGGCAGCAATGTCTTTACAGCAGATTCCGGTGCTCTTTGGGAGGGGGAAGTATTGCGGTGGGTCCAGGCCAGGGAGAAAAGGAAGGGAGCGGAGAACCTTAAGAGCTCGGCACCCTTCCAGCCTGAGACCCATCCCAAGGGATGCTGGCGGTGGGGCTCGGAGTATGTACCCCCCTCCGACATTGGTGTTGTGCAATGCCAGGTCCATCAATAATAAGACCATGGTCCTCCGGGACTTTATTATAGAACAACATGCGGACCTGGCCTGCATGACCGAGACCTGGGTGCGGGGTGGGGAGACTGTAGCCCTCTCCCAGCTTGCCCCGCCCGGGTTCTCGGTCCTACACCAATCAAGGAATAGGGGGCGGGGGGGAGGAGTGGCGATATTTGTGCGAGAGGTTTGCTCCTTCAGGGCGCTGCCGGCCGCGGAGATCCCGGGCATAGAGTGTGTCGGCCTGGTGCTGGAAGCTGAGGAGAGTTTGGCGATCTGGCTGGTGTACCGACCGCCTAACGCACTGGCCAGTAGTCTGCCGTCCCTACTGGAGGCCGTAGCAGGCTGGGCGTTGGAGCACCCTCGGCTTTTAGTCTTGGGTGACTTCAACGTCCATGCCGAGGACGTGGCCTCCAGTCGGGCTACGGACCTGGTGGC
>NW_015166424.1:1305952-1316020 GCF_001447785.1 Gekko japonicus
GCTGGTGCCTCTAAATGGGACCACATCCAGCCTGTGCTCAAAGCGCTGCACTGGCTGCCTATAGCATACTGGATTCGCTTCAAAGTGCTGGTCGTTACCTTTAAAGCCCTACATGGCCAGGGTCCAGCATACCTGAGGGACCGCCTTGCCCCACATAGATCCCAAAGAGCACTTCGGTCGGGGTCGCTACATCGCCTTGCGATTCCGGGCCCGAAAGAGGCCAGGCTTGTTGCCACTAGGGCCAGGTCCTAACCAGAAAAGTTAGGTGAGACTCAGAAGGTATGTGCACGTGAGATAAAAGAGGTCATACTGGCTAGAAGAAAGGCAAGAGCAGAGAGTGTTTACATAACCTTCAGTCATGAAACATTAAGGCCAGCTATCTTGGCAACAGAAAGGACAAGCCAGATATAAATCAATCAGGCACAATCAGCTCTATCCCTACTATACTGTAGGACATTTGATTCAATCAAAGTAAGATGCTCAGATTACCCAGGCTTAAACAAAAGTGTATTCAAAAGACTGCAAAACCTGTAACAAAAATAGGCATTTGTGATGGTGCCCACCCTTTGTCCAGTTCTGGTTCTCCTTATATGGATGGTCTTCCACTTTCAGAACTCTTCCTGAATATACCTCCTTTGTCTCAAGACTTTCCCCTTTCTTCTCTGCTCAATCAGTCCCAAGGTCCACTTAAGATATAAATGGTTTTAAACTGTTTTATTGTATTTTTATCGCACGTTGTGCCTATTGTTGTAAGCCGCCCTGAGCCCGCACGCGGGGAGGGCGGGGTATAAGTGGAAATAAATAAATAAATAAATAAATAAAGCAAGAAGTAATGTGATGAAATGGAGGGTTCAAATGAGAAATGTGTGAAATCCTATTTCTGCCACCACTTCTGCCTTCTTGTGTGCAAACATTGTACACCCAACACACTTCTGCAAAAGTGGAGGTGTTAGCTATATGACACGATTCCAAGTAACTATTATTCATTTACCAGGGGTCGTTTCATAGAAAAAGAGCTAGGGGAACTCATTAGCATAACTCATTAGCATATGCCACACACCCTGACATCACCGGAAGTGTGTCATAAGGCCACACACCCTGCCCCCAATGGTCCCGGCCGCCGCCAGCCTTGCAGCTCCACTGCCGAGCCCCATGAGGGGCCCGGCAGTGGACCTGCAAGGCCGGCAGGAGTGCAAGGAAGCCCCGCGAAGGCCCTCTCTGGCCCCAGGCAGGCAGGGGTGGGGAGAGGCAGGGAGGAAGCAACTTACCCTCCCTCTTCTCCTGCCTCCTCCTGGCTGAATGAGGGCCGGAAGCGGGGCGGTCGGAAGCAGGGGGCGGGGCTTCATCATGTGCCCCGCCCCCATACCTCACCCGGGGGAACTGCGATCCCCCACATTCCCCCCCGAAATGACCTCCGTTCATTACCAACATTCTAGGCAAATCCCTTGCCACATAAAGATCAGCCGTTTCTAGCAATCATACGTCACTTGATTGTTCCTTCCCCATTTCTTGGATCCCAGAATCCCTTGTAAAAGCAAGAAACAGCCAACTTAAAATAGTGAAGCCAGAAGAACAGGTTTATAGTGCGTGTACAGCACTGCTACCTGGCAGAGATTGAAACAGGTCAACTGGAGAAGATTTGACAGTTCCAGGAGTTTCTGACTTGTTAAGTATGAGACTCAACACAGCTAGTGAACAGTGAATCAGCTTTATTTAACGAAGTCAGAAGAAATCAGGAGGAGACAAAAACATACAGGCTCTCTTTTAAACAGTCCGGGCTCGGGAAGCAACGCCCACATGTCAGCTAACAACCAAGAACTATTTACAGATAAGGTCCAATCAGAGTGCTTCCCTCCAGAACATTGAGCAGCTCTGATTGGTCTATTTACAATCCTGGTTCAGACTCAAGCTTAACATAGTTTTTCAATACACAACATGACTGGTAGTTTGCTGGCTGTTGCAGAGTAGCTTATGCATCCCCTAGCCCCCCCCCCGGGGGGGGAGACTATTAACAGTTCTGCCCTAGGCTTTTTCTTTCTAAGCTTTTATTTCATGTCCTGCCATTGGTGCTCTTCCTAGTCTGATTCTAATACAGAACAAAACTTGGTAACATGCTGGGATGGGGGGGAATAGCTCAGGATGTTTTTTATCACTCAAAAGTGTGTTGTTGTTGCTGTCAAGTCACAGCTGACTTATGGCAACGTAGGGCTTTCGAGGCAAGGGACAGTCAGAGGTGGTTTGCCATTGCCTGCCTCCATGCCACAACCCTGTTATTCCTTGATGGCCTCCCATCCAAATACTAGCCCTGGGCCAGCCCTGCTTCATTTCCAAGATCTGACAAGATTGAGCTAGCTTGGGCTAACCAGGTCAGATCACTCCGAAGTGGCTCTCGTTAAATAAAAGGTTGGAGACCCTGTTCTAGGTTTTAGTAGTAGAAGAAGAGATTGGATATATACCCCACCCTTCACAACCCAAAGGTGTCTCAGAGCGGCTTACAAACTCCTTTCCCTTCCCCTCCCCACAACAGACACCCTGTGAGGTAGGTGGGGCTGAGAGAGCTCTTGACAGAAACTGCTCCTTTTCAAGGACAGCTCTTATCAGAACTACGGCTTGCCCAAGGGCATGCAGCAGGTCCAAGTGGAGGAGTGGGGAATCAAACCCGGTTCTCCCAGATTAGAGTCCACGCACTTAACCACTACACCAAACTGGCATTGGCATTACACCAAACAAAGCATTGGTTTTAAGCGCCATTTCAGCTGTTATTGACTACACACCAGCTAATCACTATCTAAACAAATATACGATTTTATGTATACTTCTAAGACCATATTTGGTATTGCAGTTCCCATTACAAACTGGTTTTGTTGACTGATTATTTTACAGTCACTTCCACTCTTCAAACAAGAATTTCTAATGAGAATGGCACATAAGGCCACAGCATCTCCAAGGAACAAATGTTCTCAAAACTGAATGAAGTGTTGGTGTCTTTGGGAGAGAAAAATCTGCTTTTTGGAGAGACACACTTTGCCAGCTTGTTAAATTCAGGTACCTGAACTAACATGAATGCAAGGCAGTTGTGGACCTGCATGGGAAGCTTCACTGACACTTACAGCATGTGACACTTACATGCAGTTGACTTATTTGTACATCATGTTCTCTGTTCAAATGCATAGACATCTCTCTGGGAACATGAGGTAGATCTGAATCATTGTTGGGTCTCACACATATATTATTATCTATAATTGACTTAATTGCATGTCAGCCTCTTCATCCAGTCACCACTAGTTCTCCTTTATAGATCCGACAGTAACATTTTCAGATTTGCTACCTGTTCATGACAGTTATCTGCAACACAACATTTTTAGATCAAAAAATGATATCTCTTAAATTGAAGTGAGTTAATTATCTCTCCTTTCTCTCTCTCACACACAGTTCCTGCAAACTTCAGGCTGCTTTTAATCTATCTCAGATTCTTTCACAGCTCTGAACATGAAGCAAAACCATTCTATCCAATATTCACGAAATTATAATGAAAATTCTTGCTTTCTTCATAGTTTCATCCTCAAAGAACACATGGGGGTCCTACATTTAATACAGGACAGTACCAGGACACCAGATTTCCTTGCCTCAGAAGTCCCTTTTGACCCCTAGCAGCATGGTAATATAATTGGACAGGCATAAACAAAAAGCCAGGTGATTCCGAGAATGCTGTGAGACGAATCAGCCAAATTTCCCCCCTCCTTTCTCTTCTTCATGAACATCTCCATGAGTGATATTTAATGCCATACTGGCTTAAATAAAACAGGGCTCTTTTTGTTGCAGGAACTCCTTTGCATATTAGGCGACACACATCTAATGTAGCCAATCCTCCAAGCCCCTGTAAGAAGAGCTCTGTAAGCTCTTGGAGGATTGGCTACATTAGGGGTGTGTCACCTAATATGCAAAGGAGTTCCTGCAACAAAAAGAGCCCTGATTCACATTAATCAAGAGAAATGTTGGATATGTCCTTGGAGCAAAGGCTGGTCTTGTCCACATATTGTGGGCTATTGCATAGATGTTTTTGGACTTCTTCATTATAGACAATATACTGGTTATAAACATATGCCGATCTTTTTAAGTTCTTACTGAGTCCATTAAACACATATTCTCATTTTTGTCATTACAAATCTGTTAACAACCACCAAGATTTTAATTCCCAAACACTGACACCATTCCGATGATTATCCAGCTCTCTCTAGATGGTTAATGAAATCATAGGAAATTGCTGAGATAGTTAAAATTACCAGTATACTTCAGTGGAAACTGCTCAGCAATTGTGTCACCCTTTTATTACATGTCTAACAGAGCACTGTGGATTTGGGGGTATACCGGTCTTTTTGTTTTTCTGTATTTTTTAATGAGACAGTAATTATGTTTGATTTTAATTGTCCTGAGTTTTACACTGCTCCTAAATTTTGTAACATAAAAAGGGCTCCTACTAGCCTTCTTAAACAAAAGTTAAATGCTTGCAACCATTTTCTGAAGGTGGGATTCTCCATGTATCGAACATCAACTGAAGCAGAAGACTTCTGAAAGCATTCCAGTGTAAAGATACTTTTAAACAGATTAGGCAATAAAACCCTAAATATCTTTTCATCTAAAAATGTTACCATTACGATCTGATGTTTGTTGTGAGCTCTGTGGGCTTTGACAGATGTAACACAAGGAATGAATTACTTATTCTTTGAGACCAGATCTGCAGAAGACAAAACCCATGGGTAGACTTACAGCTGTCTTCCACATGATTTGTGGCCCCTGGGAGAAATTCCAAACAATGGTTTGCTGCCCGTTCCTACATTTGGGAGGAATATCTGTTGGACTACATAGGCCTCTCAACCATGGGGATGAAAAATGGCAAGCCATCTCTGTCTGCCTCTTGCCCTGAAAACCCTACGGGAATTGCCGTGAGTCAGCTGTGACTTAATGTCACTTTACACCCCCAAACATGCATTTAATGCAGACAGGAGAAAATATGTGCCCGAACAGAAGAAAGTTAAAGCTGTGACAAACTGAAAATACTCTAATTCCAAAATCAGGTTCAGAAACTGTCCTGGTTAAACTGGAATTAAAGCATAGTAGAACACAAAACAAAGCGAACTCCAATAAAATAAAGGACCAGAACTTGGGAAATCTGCTCATTCTTAGCTTTCAAAGGCAATCAGGGATTTAAGTCCCAAGTTAATATAATATTCATCTTTGAAAATACTACAATGTGTTTTAAGTCTGTAAATGATCTTTGCTTTTTTAGTCAAAGCAAGATATTATATAGATGCACATGGCTAATAGTTGCAAACAAATCCTCAGTAAAATGGTCTTTGAAGTTTGGCTTGTCTTACAAAGCACATCAATGATTATAGAAGGCTTTTGAATATTGAGAGATATTAAAGTATCAAATAAAGTGCTAACAGCCTTTAGGATGTTCCATTATACATTTTAGACAATGCAAAGACTGTTAGCATATAGTTGCCATTTGTGTCAAGTGAGCTGTTTTTCCTGCAGCGATCTAAATGCTACTGTCAAGCACACATTCAGGAATAATGTACCGAAACTGCTCTGGTAGTGAGAGGCATGCCGTGCAATCCTAAACAGAGTTATGCCCTTCTAAACCCATGGCTTCAATGGCCTTAGAAAGGTGTAACTCTGCTGAGGATTGCACTGTTATTGCTAGCTTCACCTACAAGTGTTGTCAATCAGACACTTCAAGGAGATAATGATTTGGGTAATTTCAAGCAAAAGGAGAAAAATACAGAGAATAATAATTCCTGCAGAAGAAAATTTAATGATCGCAAACAGAAATTAGGCATGGATAAGTGGAAAAACACTGCAGATCATCGTGCTTGAGGGAACATCTGGCCCTTCTTATACCCTACCGCATTATGGAAATAAGGTGAAATTGTACTAAAGAGTTCCATTCACACAGCAATTCTGGACAGTACTAAAGCTGCAAATTAGCATATAGACTTGCAGCTACTGTTTTTACTAACAAGATTGTTAAGTTATACCTCAATAATAATTATCAGTGCATATGGCTGTCAATTTAGTAGCATCCACTAGGAAAATACTCTCTTTATTGCAGCTCTGAAGATGGCTGCAGAGGTTCAATATGCCCATTAAAACACCAAATTGAAGCAAATTGCTAAATGCAAAAAAAAAAAAACAGTCGTTTTATAATTGGGTTAACTTCTTGAAGTGAGAAAATCCTAGACCAGAGATAAGCATCAAATGAGACAAAACTTACAGAGAAGGCAGCTTGTTTCATGAAGACTAAAAGAGACATGCTTCAAAGCTCTGCAGGGTTATGAAAGACACACCGTTCTGCACAGCAGCAGCTACCACATTATTACCTAAATTGGGGAATACTAAACACATACAGTGGAAAATCCTCATAATCTGTTCAGGTCATCTGATTCAAAGAGAGGAAGAGGTTAAGTCCCTGGATGCACAGCAGAATCCACTACATGGGCATCCAACCTCCTGGTTGTTTGGGACTGATCCAACATCACAGAAATCCTTTATACAACTATGAAGATCTGAAGGTAAGCACAGACTAGCTGGACGAAGCCAATGTAAGATTTAAAACTCAAAACACAGTGTTTTACATTATAACAACAGCAGCAAGCTAAGATGAACTCAAATGAACCTATCTGGCTGACTACTGCAGTCATCTTCAGGGGCCGTTATTAGGGCGCCGGTTCTGTCTAAAGCCAGATGGGCAAGAACCTGAAAAAGGGCACCAAAAGTATGGAATCCCCAGGGAGATCAATCTGTCCCCTTTGATCATTGTTTTCCACCAGCAGGTGAAGATTTATCTGTTTTGTCTGCTGTTCCTTCATTGACCTTCCTTTCTGGGTGTTTTAACTGTGCATGCATTTTGTTTCATTGTTGTTTTTTATTGTAGCTATACTATATATTTCAAAAGCTTGTTTTAATTTTTTTTTTAATTGTTCGCTGACTTGGGGACCCTAAACTGAGTGGAAAGGCAGCAGAGAATTTTTAAAAAATAAATAAATAAATACAGCAGCAGTTAGTACTGCTTTTTCATGGCTTTATCTTACAGTAATGCTATTAACATTTCAAGGTTATGGCATCGTGTGGGGCCAGGGAGGCTGGGTCTTCTGTCCCCACCAGCTCTACCTGCTGCCACTCAGCTGGAGGGAGGGAACTGCAGGAAGAAGTGGGCAATCAGCATTACTGGCGACATCACTTCCAGCACAATGTGATGCTAGAGTGAATGGCAAGAGCATCGCTGGAGATGCAACAATATCATTTCCGGGTCATACTAGAAGAGACATCACTGCATTCTTGGTGACATCACTGGCAAGCCCCCCCCCCCCCCGTAAGTTCCTATCAGGTGCCAGCCTGGGGATGGCACCCTAGGAGAGGCCAATCACAAAATGCCTTCCCACATAATCATTATCCAGTTGGGACTGTGGGTGAGATTAGGTAGGAAAGTCAAATGCAACTGGTCATGGTCAAGTGTTGCATTAAAAAGGACAACAGCACCAAAGGGATGAAGGCATGGAAAAACAGCTCCTAGATGATATTTATGACCCAATGGATGAGTGGAATATTGGGCTGTCTTCACACATGTGAAGAAATCTCTCATTGCAAGAGGGAGGTTTGTGGTGGCAACCAGGACACAATCTGAAGATGCAGAACAACCCCCTTCATATGCATTTTGGGATGTGTTGGTGTGAAGTAGCACCAGGATATACTTACACATTAAGGTTGCCAGGTCTCACCTCGATCCTGGCAGGAGGCTCCAGATTGGCTCCTGGAGTCTTCTGGCACGCGTTGCAATGACGTCACCTGAAAGTGACATTATTGTGCTGGGCATGTCATTCAGGGGACGCTCTAGCATTTGGGCTTTTACCCAAATGCTAGAGCATCTGCAGCATAACATGTCCAGCATGATGACAACACCTCCAGATGACATCATTGTGCTGGGCACGTCAGGTGTGCCGGGGCTCTTTGGGGGTGGGGTTCTCCCTGCCAACCATCTGGCTGGCAGCAGATTGGGGGCCCTGAAATCAGGAGGAAACACGCCCCCATTGGGGGGGGGGTGGCAAGCCTATTGTACATTATGAAAGCAAACTGTACTGTACACATTGTAAATACATGCCACACCGTATACTAAATTACTAAAAACCACAAGATTACAAAACAATAATGAACTTAGGAGGTATGAAATTCATGTAAGTGAACAGTCTCCTTTCATGCAGGATCCTCTATATTTAAATAATCATGCTCAGTTTAGTTTTTAAAAATGGCCCACGGCATAAACATTCATTTAACACACCTGAACATTCAGCCGCTTTATACTCTGTCATGTGGTTGTGATTAAACACTATTTAGTAAAGCAAGATTCAAGTCCAGTAGCACTTTAAAGACGAACAACATTTTCAGGGTATAATCTTTCCAGAGTCAAAAATCTCTTCCAAATCCTGCTTTTCTACTGCAAACCAGCACAGTGACCCACATAAACACACTTTAATAAGTTTATAATTGTGCATTGGCATGAGGAAATATGTAACTAATCTTAAAATATGTAACTAATCTTGAAACTACGTTTCAAACACAAATGCAAAATATTGAAAATAATGGCAAACCTTTATGGGCTCAAACCAACAAACATCATGTTGGCTGCTCTGCTGTTCTCTCAGGCAAGAAAAATGAAGTTAAGTTGACATTTCCAGCTTCCTAGCCCTTGGAAATTTTGTACCCTTAGCCTCCAGTTGTTGGCAGGGGTACACTTGCCTATAGCAAGTATAGCTGAAGGACAGTACAAATAAGCAATCTCAGAAAACTGTTAACACCGGATTTTGATAAACTTTAGGAAGGTGAAGCCTACAAGGTACAATTGTTATTCCCACAACTTTAAAAGTTGTCACTAAAATAAAACAAGTATAATAACAGTTGATTGGCACAGTAATGAAATAATATGGAGAACAAGAAAAACTGTGAGAAAGTGACGCTTAATATATGTCTTTAAAGAATCAAAGGAAGGAAGATTTTCTTCTGAACAAAGATGTAGGACAAAAACTGTCTCTCAATAGTTCATATCCTCTGGTGACGTCTCACAAATATCAAAGAAGATTTTCAATAATCATACAAGCTGTAATGTATAGTAGAACCTGCCATGGGCTAAGATGATTATAAGATCTTCCTTCGAAACGGCAAGACATTCCGGAGATCACCATCAATATATATTTTTCTATGATTATGTATATTATTTTTGTTCACTTTTCTATGATTCTTTAAAGACATATATTAAGCATCACTTTCTCACAATTTTTCTTGTTCTCCGTACTAAAATAAAACAAACCTGGCATAAAATTGATTATTTTAAATGCATTTGTTGATTCAACCCCTGCCCCAACTTCCTTACCCAAAACCCTTGGGGGGGGGGGGTGCGCGCGCGTGTATTCCTTTATATAAAACAACTGAGATGGGTTGCATCAAACACTAAAGCGTAATTGAAAACTGAAATAATTACTACTTAACTCATTTAAAAACAGCAGTGGATCTTGAAAAAAACAAAGAACAATAATAGGCAGTGATTACTAAAAGCATTTCAGAGCAGATTTGTTGATTTGATGGTAATGTATAAATGTCAGATCAACAAAATGCCTTCGAAAATAAGTTTACCCGGTTCCTGAAATAAAGTAACTCCAGTGCAGGTGGATTGAAGAGGACTTGTCAAAGATAATGCCTCATAGTTTAGGAGGTCCTGTCTCTGCTTGCCACTCAAGCCAAGTGTGTTCCTGGGAACTCAGAAATTTCTCAGTAGCTTATTAGGGATTTCTTAAGGAAAAATCAGGAGCGGAAGAGCCAGTGTGGTATAGTGACTAACATGTCAGATGAGGATCTGGGAGACTCAGGTTCAGGGCTCTCATCGCCCTGGAGCCCTCCGGAGTGCCGCTCCGGCAGCCCGCACGGGCAAGCCCTGCCCCCAGCCCCGCCCCCAGGTTCCCCGAGCCCGCGCAGGAGCCCTGCGGCTTGGGGGAAGCCGGGAGGGCCCCGCTCCCG
>NW_015166424.1:1316470-1323182 GCF_001447785.1 Gekko japonicus
GAAAGCAGCAACAGGCCTCCTCTTTGTTTACTGGGGCTCGCGCCAGAGCGCAGCGACCCCAGGGAGTGAAGAGGAGGCCCGTCGTCGCCGCTGCTTTCCTGGGGCTCGCGCCGGAGCGCAGCGGCCCCAGGGAGTGAAGAGGAGGCCCGTGGTCATCGCTGCCTCCCTGGGGCTCGCGCCGGAGCGCAGCAGCCCCAGGGAGCGAAGAGGAGGCCAGAGGATTCTCCCCACCACCTCCCGGGGTAAGTGAGGGATCCGCGGGGGGGTGGGGTGGCAGACGCTTCATTGGGGGAGGGGGGTGGGAGACAGGGAGACCCTCCCCCCATCTCTTTGCCCTCTTTCTTTCCCTCCTTTCCTTCCCCTACTTTTCTTTCTTTCCCTTCTCTTCGTTCCTCGCTTTTTCTTCTTCTTTCCTTCTCTCACTTTCCCTCCTTCTTCCCTTTTCGCTCTTTCTTTCTTTCCCTCCTTTCATTGTTTCCTTTTCCTCTTTCCTTTCTCTCTTTCTTTCTCTCCTTCTTTCCTTTCCTCTTTCCTTCCTTCTTTCCTTCTCTTTCTTTCACTCTTTCCTTCTTTCGTTCCTTCTCTCTACTCTCTCACTCTCTTTCCTTCCTTCTTTCCTCCTTCTGTGGCCCAACTCTAGTGAGAAGGGGTTTAAAGTTTAAACCCCTTCTCTCTTTGCTCCCCCACCCAGGGAAGGGAAGGGGAGGCTTTTGAAGATGCCTCCCCCCTTTTGCTTCCCCTTGCATATGCTAATGAGCTATTATGCTAATAGCCTAGTAGCTCATTAGCATACCATATGCTAATGAGCTCCTGCAGCTCTTTTTCTACAAAAAGACCCCTGCTCAGGTTCAAACCACAACTCAGCCATGGTAACTTACTGTCTGACCTTGGGCCAGCCACACACTCTCAGCTTAACCTACCTAACAGGGTTGTTGGGAGAATAAAATGGAGGAGAGGAGAATGATGAAGCCTCTTTGGGTCACCATTGAGGAGAAAGGCAGGATATACATGAAGTAAATAAATAGACAAATTCTCCTCTATTATTGATCTACCATTGTGACGTGCAGCCATAGGAGAGCACTTTGTGTGTTCTAGCTTATATTCTGTGTTTATACAAGGCAGCGGTGTCCAATGCTCCCTCTAAGCTGTGGGGTCTTGTGAGCAAAAACTCTACTTTGCAAGCTGCTGGCATTCAAGGTGTGAGCGAGCCATTTGGCTGCTGCACAAATCAGTTTGCTCTGGAGCCCTCCTTCCTGAGCTAAGACAAAAATCTGTGAGCTGGAGGCTAAAAAAACTGCGAGCTAGCTCACACTAACTCAGCTTAGTGGGAACCCTGGTGGTGTCATCTGGCCAACACAAACCTCCACATGAAGAAGTGGCTCCTGAATTTTCTGTAATACTTTGGTGGTTTGTAGCAGGCAAACAGGGATTTCTTGTCAAATAATTTGGAGGGGTCTCCTGAAATGCTATGCAAACCGTTGCTCTTATTTGGTAAAATACACTGGTTTATGGGACTTCCCACAAAGTCTCTTCTTCTGTACCAGTGTGCCTGTGACTGGATTTGAAATATAATGGATTCGACACGCGAGTAGTGATCAGTTGATATTTTATTGTGAATCAGCTCAACTAAGGACAACTCTAGGAGGACCGAAGTCCTGCTTACATTCGCGCACAACACCACACCCCACAAACACCCACTACCCACGATAGGCTATTCACAGTGTGGCTCCTGGTCTATAGGTTCCTTCCAGGATCCTAGCTCTCTATTGTTACAGTGCAGCTCCTGGTTTATATTTTCCTTGCAGGATCCTAGCTCTCTATTGTTCTCAGTTTCAAGCTTGGTCAGTCCATGCCAGGATTGCAACCTCTGATGTAAGGAACAGAAAGCTTATCAGTCATTTTCAAAACCTTTACAGTTTAAATGTGGAGTTTAAATATGGAGGCTTATACTGATGCAGAGATGACATGTGCTCTTTATGCAGGTGACGGAGAGAAGGAAATGATCCCTGTGAGGGTCCCTGTGAGAAGGAGGACTCTGTGCCAAACAAGGATGCTGAAGCTTCACATTTTGGATAACTAAACAGGCAACCTTTCCCTCTTTTCTGCCTGTTGGGGAGGAACAATATGGGAAAATTCAATAGGTGGGCAATTGAGTATGTGTAAGGTGGTGTCTTTGCATCCATCATATATTTGTGCAGTGGTGCCTAGAAAACGTATTTCTTGCATAGAATGGTTCATTGTTAGGTTGATGGTGGGGTGAAAGTTGTTGAATGCCTGGTGGAATTGGCCCAGGGCTTCTTTACCATATGTCCAGACAATAAAAATGTCATCAATGTAACACAGGTATAGGAGTGGGCAGAAATTTAGGAAATGTTGCTCCAAGTCAGCCATGAAGAGGTTAGCCTACTGCGGTGCCATGCGCGAGCCCATGGCTGGGAACAGAGGAGATACACTGCACAGCCAATCACACTACCTCAAAGAAAAGGAAGCTGTAAAGTTACCTCCATGCTCTCAACATTTCACAGTTAAGAAGGGTAGATCTGCCCATCTGTCTCTGATTCTGATATATTCATTTCCTTCACTATGTTTTCCCCTGAAATTAAACCCAAACAAATGGTAACCATATAAACTAAGCTTGTTATTCCAATTTGGTCCTTGCATCTGTTACACTGTTTATTATTGTTGGGATTCTTTTTAAGTTAGTCAGCAGAGTATTAAGAGACTGAGTCCATGGTGTGTTTAAAATATAAAAGTTTACTATAAAGCTAACATGGGGAAAAGGTACACAGGATATAAAATAATAAAGAGCTTATATGACTACATCCTTACAGCTAAGGGGTAAAACGGGAGGAACTGAAATGGTATCTCCTTCTCCCTCAGAACAAAGAAGGGGAAGAGAAACCATAAAATGCTAATACTTGACACCTTGGTTTAACTTGAAGCATACTATTTCTGACGGGAGATCAAGATCTGATTTCTACAGAACATTTTGCTATATAGGTCCAACCATTCTCGCTAGCCTTGCCGCTTGTTCTTTATTTCAAGGAACGGTTCCTTATTCATTCTTTTCAGAAATAACCCAGGGTAGAGAGGCACTATTCCCACTAAAAGGAGCTTTAATGTAACATATTGCAAGGACAGTATATTCTAATGAAGTACTGCTGACGTTCTAACACACATAAACCATTATTTTCTTATGGTCCTCTAATATATTCTTTGTTTCGGAACACTTCAGGTGGCAACTCTAGTTCCCACATTAGTGCACATTCCTGTAGATCTACTTATATTTAGTGTTATCAGGGAGTCAGCTCTGAGTTAAACCACATGGCACAACCACTTAGTTTTTCAATGTTTTGGGCTACAGTTATAAGAATACTGTATATTCCATTGGGTCTTGGTTCTGAGTAAACATGCATAAGGGATTAGGCTGCTTCCTTGCCTTAGCTATCTCTTGCCCCCGTGCATGTGCTACTGAGTGATATAAAATGCCAATATACCTCTGGGATTAAATCCGCTGTGGTAGCAGATGGTTCATTCAAATTTTCCTACTGCCAAAGAACCCACAACATACATGACATTTCAACCCTTTTATCTCAAACACACTTCACTAATTAGGATGGCTGGATCTTGGATTCAATAGCTATAGACAAGCAGTTTAGATTGATTTATCTCCTGCTGGTGGTAAAAACTGCTGATTGGGACTCCACTAAATGAAAATCCGCTTTCTATCGGATCTGGATATACTGTAACTCTCTTTGAATTCACTGAACATCTGCCTCTCTTTGAAGATCATATTCAAAATGGTATGCTTTCTTTTCCTTGTAATAAATGCTCATAAAAAGTGATAGAGGTGGTGACCATATGGACACTGGCTTTGAAAATCTTAATGCATTCATTATCATGCCAAACCTGCTGGAAAGTTTCTTTAAATCCCAGTCACAAAAATTGGAACAATCTCCATTCTCTATTATAATGCATATGAAAGAGTCCTCAAATTCCTCAAAAAGAATTTTACACACTGCCCATCAACATTGTTATGCAATCTAACAGAAACGATGCTCATGCAGGACACCTCATTATTCCTTTCTTGCTATAAAAATTGCTGTCATATCCTCAGCCAGTGATGTTCATTCACATATGATCTACTCTGTTCTTATTTCCCCCTATGAAAATCAATTTATTTTTTTATCCTTAATACATTCTCCCAAATTCCAGTTTGGAAATCATAAGAAAATGTTATGGATACTGCATATATCTGCTGCCAGTAAAACATGGTATAATTATCAATTGTGGTTAATTGCCAGAAATGAATGGACAATAGCTTTGAGATTATCACTACTGAACCAATTTTTTGAGTGGAGGGGAATGTCAACTGGATGTGAAATCACTTGTTGACCGTATTTATACTCCACTTTTCTGCCTAATGGGGACCCAAACTGGCTTACAACATTCTCCTTCTCCATTTTATCCACATAACAATCGCATGAAGTAGGTTAGTTAGGCTGAGAGTATGTGACTGGCTCAAGGTCACCCAGCAAGCTTGCATGGCAAGTGGGGATTCGAACCTGGGTCAGTCCAATGCTCTAACTGTGCCAGCTCATTTGCACAATAATTCTTCCGTTCTTTAGATACGTATATCCCACTTTTATTCCCAGTGGGAGCTTAAATTGTTACAAAAAGGCTTATATAATTCTCTCCTCCTCCCTTTTATTCTTGCAACAACCACCCTGTGAGGTAGGTTAGGCTAACAGAGAGTGATTGTCTCAAGGGTATCCAGCAAGTTTCCATGGTAGAGTGGGGATTCAAACCTGTCTCCCCCAGATCCTTGTCTAACATTTATTAAATAAAACATTTATTAAAACATTTACCTCTCACCTTTCCTTATAGTTCAAGGCAGCTTACAATAATAGTAAAAAACATTATAATTGAAAACCAAAAATAAAATCTCTCCCCCTCCCTCCTTAAAAGATGCCTCCTATTCAAACCTCCTCAAAAGCCCTGGCAAACAAGCAGGCCTCCTGAAGATATCTAAGGCGGGAGCTAGGGTTGCCAAACCCCCCGGTTTGCCAGTGGTCCCCCATTTTGGGGGGGGGGTTACCCGCTGCCGGCTAGATGGCCAGCGGGGGAAGCCCCACCCCCAACACCCACAGCCACCCCTCTATCTCTTCCCCTTTAAGTGTGTGGAACCCGTGTTTCCTCCCAAGCCCAATCTCCGCTTGAGATCAGGCTTGCAGGGAAATGCCAGCTTCGTGCACTTAAAAGGGAAACGCGGCTGCTCTTAAAGGGAAAACGCCAGCTCCTGCGCTTAAAAAGGAAATGCCGGCTCCTTTAACTGCAGAGAACTGCCTTTTCTGGAGATCCGGTGCGTGGGCAGGTGGGGGATGTCCCCAATGTGATGTCATCATGTCGGGGATGCCCCGCCCCCTCCAGGAATGCAAAGTCCCCCACTGAGGGTGGAAGATGGACTTGGCAACCGTAGCGGGAGCCCATTCCATACAGCCAGAGCCACAATGGAAAAGGACCACCAGTCACTGCAGTTAGTGCCATTACACTTGCAGCATACAACAATAGCCATCTGCATTATATTGCTCAGAGATGTGTGTTAATTTGAATGTGGTACAGGACGCACAATTAAATCAACCACTGATAATAATGTGCACGTGGTACACAGCAATGATTCACATCTGCATTGTCTATTCTTGCGGCTTAGTGTCACAAACAGTTCATGTAAATGTGTTGGAAGATGGACATAACAATGGAAATAAAATGTTATATAACCTTGGTAAAGCTTGCTATTTAAAAATGAACAACTTATTTCTTATTATTTTTATCTGGAGATCCGGTGCGTGGGCAGGTGGGGGATGTCCCCAATGTGAACATTTATATGCCTCCTCTTAAACCACCTACTGCCAGCCAATATAGCTGTAATGTATTCTGTGCTGCCTAGAATGCATTAAGATGGTTGTGAATCATCTCATAGGGAAGCAATGTTAAGCTTCGTCTTGAACAAGGATTGAAGTTCAGGACTACTGCGTCCAATCAGATTCAAATGTGTATAAGCGGGAAAGACCCTGATTGGTCCTTATTGTCTCAACCTGATAGGTTGTTAAACTGTATAGTAGGCGTGGCTATATTAGCCAGGAATGTTTAAATACCGAGCAGCTGCAATGGGAAGCTGTTCGGGCTATCAGAGAAGTTGTACCGTGTCAGAGAAGTTGATCGTCGAGCTGAAATAAACCTGAGTTTTGCTGAATCACTCTCTGGCTATTTTGTTAAGCACGGACTTAACAATTGGCGACGAGGATGGGATTCTAGAGCGAGTAGGCAGCCCCGCTGGTCCCAACCCCACGACGGACAACAGCGAGCCGCAGCTCGCCGTGGCAGAGCAGCAACAGGCACCACCTGAGCAAGTGGCAGCGATTGCAGCTATGGCCAATAGCCCGAAGTTCGAGGCCTTCGAACCAGCAACCGAGGACTGGGACGCCTACCTGTTGAGGTTCGGGTTCCACCTCGAGGCAAATGACATAACCACCGAGGAGAAGAAGCGGGCCACCTTGCTGAGCTCTTGCGGTAAGAGCGCTTTCGACATCGCCCGGTCCCTGGTCGCACCAGCGGACATTACGACAGTGCCCTTCAAAGAGCTGACAGAAAAGCTGAAGGCACACTTCTCCCCGCAGCCGTCGGAGATCGCATGCCGGCATGCCTTTTATAA
>NW_015166424.1:1326483-1334068 GCF_001447785.1 Gekko japonicus
CACTATTGTTGAAATTGTTGGGTCACAAATGTATGTTGTCGAGGTTGCAGATGGACGCAAGTGGCGTCGGCACATAGATCAGTTGAGGCAGCGGTGGGCAACTGGCCGTCCCAACGCGCTGCCAACTGAATCCCCAGACCCTGAGGACCTTCCCAGACCTCCACCGGAGGTGAGTGCTGACGGGCCTGAGGGCGTCAGTACTGTTCCAGAGGCAGGGCAGACCCCTACTCTCGAACCAGTAAACTTAGAGGGAAGTGTTCCTGACTCTGAGGTCCCAGAGTCCCATGGAGTGCCACTGACTGAAATGTGCCCTGAGCCTAGTCCACCTCGTAGGTCTCAGAGAAATCGCCGTGCACCTGCCTACCTAAGCGATTATGATTGTTCATGACTGTATTTGCTTAGGGGGGAGGGATTTGTAATGTATTCTGTGCTGCCTAGAATGCATTAAGATGGTTGTGAATCATCTCATAAGGAAGCAATGTTAAGCTTCGTCTTGAACAGGGATTGAAGTTCAAGACTACTGCGTCCAATCAGGTTCAAATGTGTGTAAGCGGGAAAGACTCTGATTGGTCCTTATTGTCTCAACCTGATAGGTTGTTTAACTGTATAGTAGGCGTGGCTATATTAGCCGGGAATGTTTAAATACCGAGCAGCTGCAATGGGAAGCTGTTCGGGCTATCAGAGAAGTTGTACCGTGTCAGAGAAGTTGATCGTCGAGCTGAAATAAACCTGAGTTTTGCTGAATCACTCTCTGGCTATTTTGTTAAGCACGGACTTAACAATAGCCATGAAGTTTAAAAGCATATAAACCGTAAAACCGTCTGCAGCCTTATAACAATCCTCAGGCTAGAAACAGATTGTAAAAAACAATTTAAAAAGAATATGCAAAGCTGATGCTGTATTGCTGAGCTGCAACCCACTCCCTGAACATTTAGGCTGTTTCTGCACTGGGTTTTACCCCACACTCACACCCTTCGTGCATCACAGCATTTTTTGCATTCTGCATTGCCTCCCTCTTTCGAGTTGCCGTATATTTTTATTTCTGAATCACCTCCAGTGTTCGCTCTCCATAATTGCTGGGTTATTTCTCTATTCTACATTGTTCAGCTGTCAGTTTGGCTTCCCCCCCCCCCCCCGCTGTTTCCACAGAGTAAATGAATGCTGTTTTCTTGGCAAACTTTAAACCCCCATCTGACTCCATGCCAGAGCAATGCAATGTAGAATCCTTCTGATGATTCATCCCCACCCCTTTTCCAGCCTCCCCGGAGGCCACTCCTCCGCCTACCCCTTCTGCATCCTTCCGGGGGAGGTGACAGGAGTTCTTTGTTGCGCTTGCAACTGAAGGGAAAGAATTGGAGGGTGCAGCACGTGCTTTGAGCTAGTCTGTTTTATCAAGCCATTCCCCAGAGACTTTCATGTCTGCAAGCACTGGGACAAAAGTCAAATGGTTCTCTGCACTGTATAAGATGGCCAAGGCTCTGAGCTCGCCTCTGCCACTGGAACTGGGGCAGGGCAATCAGCAGCATAGTTGGGCTTAAATCTGTCTTTCTTCTTTCCCACTTTTTAGGGGAAAGCAGTTTCATTCACGGAACTGAACAAGGAGGATTTAAACGGAAGGCATGAGGAACGAGGGGTGGAACTGGGATGGGCAAACAAACAAAATAAGGGGGGGGTGACAGAATGAAATAGAGGAAAGGTTAAAGCGCTTAGGGCTCTTTAGCTTGGAGAAAAGACGACTGAGGGGTGACATGATCGAGGTTTATAAGATTATGCATGGGAAAGAGCAGGTAAAGAAAGAGGTACTTTTCTCCCTTTCTCACAATACAAGAACTCGTGGGCACTCCATGAAACTGCAGAGCGGTCGGGTTAGAACGGATAAAAGGAAGTACTTCTTCACCCAAAGAGTGATTAACACATGGAATTCACTGCCACAGGAAGTGGTGGGTGCTACAAGCATGGACGGCTTCAAAAGGGAATTAGATAAGCATATGGAGCAGAGGTCCATCAGTGGCTATTAGCCACAAGGTATAGCTAGGGGCTCTGGGGCAAGTGATGCTCTGTCTTCTTGGTGCTTGGGGGGGGGGGTCAACAGTGGGAGGGCTTCTAATGTCCTGGCCCCACTGCTGGACCTCCTGATGGCACTGGTATTTCTGGCCACTGTGTGACACAGAGTGTTGGACTGGATGGGCCTTTGGCCTGATCCAACATTGGCGTCTCTTATGTTCTTATGTTCTTATGACACCAGGAAGGGAAAGTCTTCTCCATGTAATGCTTCAGTAGACAAAAACAGCTTGTGAGAAGGCTTCTCCTAAAATAACCATTTTAAAACAAAAAAAAGGGAATCATCACACTCTGCGCAGAGCACAGTCGGTGGCGCTGGAATTCCATGCATGGTTGGGGGGGAGGGAGAATGGGGGGAGGCAGGGCCGGCTCCAGCTTATTTTGCACCCTAGGTGAGGATCCCTTCTGCCCCTCCCCCGTGCGCCCACCAATTTTCAAAAATAAATTCATTTTAGGAAGAATGAAAAACACAAATAATCAAGAAACTCCCAGAGTACGGGGCTGGGTGCAGTTTGGTGCCCCTAAGGCCGTCCTGCTCTAGGCGATCGCCTAGTTCACCTAGTGAGTGAGCCGGCCCTGGGGGGAGGGCATCAAAACCCTTCCCACTCCCAAGGCTCCTTGGCTGAGATCTGAAGCTCACCACAGCCAGGGAGACCCACTGTGGCCGAAGCAGCAGGGGAGGATTCCATGCTGCTACAGACGGCTCCGCATATCGTTTTGCTGGTGCCACAATTGAGGCACGGGGGAAGGGGACTGAAAGAGTAGCCCAGCAGTGGCAAGCCGAATGGGGTTGGGAAGGCAGGGAGGTGAGGAGAGAAAGGAGAGAGTGTGGTGCACCCCATCTCTTGTGCATGCACTCACTCAGCCAAGTAGTTGGCAATTGTGTGCAACCCCGCAGAGATCACAACTGAGGTTAACCACAATTAAGCAAAAACTGTGGGGTTTGTTTGTAGTTGCAGAATACATGGTTCACGTATTTTGTGATTCCTGGGGGCGGGGGAAACCATAGGTGTAGATTTGGAAGCAGTTAACCCAGAGTAAAGGCAAACAAAATTGGGTACGGAGAAACAGCGAGGGGAAAATGCACGTGGAAACAGCCTTAGATTCACAATAAACCTGCTTTGTACTGATTCAAACCACTGAGCTATCAAGGATATTGTCCTCTATTCTGTCTTACAGCGACTTTCCAGTTAAGTTCTTTCACATCACCTGATCCTTTTATGTGGAGATGTTTAGTATAGAACCCAAGGCTTCCTGCATGCAAAGAAAATGTTCTACCACTGAGCCACAGCCTCAACCCATATGTGGTGGCATTAGTGATGGCTTTCATTTGAGCTCTGATCCTCTCCAAATTGGGTTGTGGGGTAGATATCTAGAACCCACTAGCCAAACTACCCCAAATTTGGAGTTGGTAAAGGTAAAGGTTCCCTTGCTCGAAAGCCAGTCGAATCCGACTCTAGGGTTGCGGTGCTCATCTCCGTTTCAAAGCCGAAGAGCCAGCGCTGTCTGAAGACATTTCCGTGGTCATGTGGCCGGCATGACTAGACACCAAGGTGCACGGAACGCTGTTTCCTTCCCACCGAAATGGTACCTATTTATCTATTTGCAATTTCTTGCTTTCGAACTGCTAGGTTGGCAGGAGCTGGAACTAGAGATGGGAGCTCACTCCATCATGCGGCACCCGGGTCTCAAACTGCTGAACTACTGACCTTCCACAGCCTGCAGTTCAACGTCTTAACCACTTGAGCCACCGCAGCTCCTCAAAGTTGGAGTTAACTGCAACCCTAATTTTTGGTGTTTTGAGAGCCTTGTTTGTCCTATTTATTTATTTGAAATTCTTGGATCCTGCCACACACACACACACCAAAGACACCCAAGGCAGCTTCTAAAGGATAAAAACATCATTAATAAAACTATGCCATAATTTATTTTTAAAAGATAACTATCAAATATTACTTACAATAAAACAATAAAATAACCAAGCAGCATCAGACTCAGACAGATTCCAATTCAACAAAAATATACCTCCAAGTTTATCATATTAAACACTAATTACTTGGATGACTATATACTCCTGTGTTCCAGGCAAATGCTGCTTAACTGGACAGCTCCTTTCAGACACAGGCACATGAATTTACCAACCACATTTATTGGATACTTTAAACAGCATCAGCTTTGCTTATAGCAGGCGACACTCCTGGCCTGCAAAGGCACTGTTCTAATGTTAATTACTGTCAATCAGTGCCTGATTGTTGTGTTCAGGTGTAAATTGCCTTCAAATTACTTAGCTTTTGTGAAAAGCAATTTGCATGGTGTTGCTAAACACTGCAAATCAGATAGATCTATCTGTCTGCATGACAACTGAAAGAACTCCCCTATTATATGTAACAAGGCTGAGGAGCATTGATGGTCTAACTAGTACAGGCAGACAGTCAGGGGCCCCAGCAAACCTTCATCACAAGATGAAGCTGCTGTATTTTCACATCAGCCTTCCAAAGAAATGACTGGGGGAAGCCCCCCCACCCCACACACAATAAAACCTCCAGATAAAACTGACGGATGACTTGTTGTTGTTCAGTCGCACAGTCAAGTCCGACTCTTCGCAACCCCATGGACCAGATCCCGCCAGGCCTTCCTGTCTTCCGCCGTCCTCTGAAGTTTGCTCAATTTCATGTTCGTTGCATTTATGACACTGTCTAACCATCTCATCCTTTGCCGTCCCCGTCTTCTTTGAACTTCAATCTTTCCCAGCATCAGGGTCTTCTCCAGTTAGTGCTCCCTTCTCATTTGGTGGCCAAAGTATTTGAGCTTCAGTTTCATTATCTGGCCTTCCAGGGAACAGTCAGGGTTGATTTCTTTTAGGATTGACTGATTTGATCATCTTGCAGTCCAAGGGACTCTCAAGAGTCTTCTCCAGCACCATAGTTCAAAAGAATCTACTCTTCGGTGCTCGGCCTTCCTTATAGTCCAACTCTCGCAGCCATACATGACTACTGGGAATACCATTGCTTTGACCATGCGGACTTTTGTTGGCAGGGTGATATCTCTACTTTTTATCATGCTGTTTAGGTTCGCCATCACTTTCCTCCCAAGGAGCAGGCATCTTTTAATTTCATGGCTGCTGTCACAGTCTGCGGTGATCTGGGATCCCAGGAACGTGAAGTCTGTCACTACTTCCACAACTTCCCCTTCTATTTGCCAAGGAGTGATGGATGACTACCAGGATTCATAAGGACTTGTAGGAATGTGAAATACAGAAAAGAAGCCTATATCTGTTGACCACTAAAAATAGTTCCCTTGCATCAATAAACAGGTTATGGGACATTACCGATCTCTCACTTTGTCTTGTTTACTGCAGCATGGTAATCAATCGTGGAGGCATGGATGTCTGAAATAGGAGCTGATGAAAACTTCTGATTACACTAAAATGGAATTCATTGAACAATGAACGCACATAGAAGAGAACAGGATATTGTCTACTGGCCTCATACCAGTGTGCATTCAGTATAACTTGTGAACTAGAGCCTGGGCACATTCAAATATACACACACATAGAAGTACGTATGTCTCAGTCAGGTGGACCAGTAGTATGGCCTTGAGCTGTTGTTTAAAAATTGACTGGAAGATTTTTTTTATAAGACAAATTTAATGCCCTCAGAGTCTAGGATAAAAGGAAATGGAGTACAATGTAATGGAAGTAAAATTCTACAAAACTAGGGACCAGGGCTGGACCGAGGTGTTTCTGTACCCTAGTCAAGGTGCAGATGCCAACTTCCCAGTGGGGTTTGGAGATCTCCCCAGCTGGCTGCCTCCTTGCCCTCCCCCTCCTACCCATCCCCTCCCCGGCGCCGCGCACCCTTCCAGCCCCCGCAGCTCAAGGGAGCCCCACAGCCAGCCACTGGCGACCCCCTTCCATGCCCTCTGCTGGGGGGAAGGAGTGGAGAGACGCCTCTGGCCCGGGCTCGTGCCAACCCCCGAGAGCACTCTGGAGGCCAGGCTCACCGGCACAAGACCCGCAGCAGAGGGCGATGGACTCCCTCCAGAGGCATTCCACAGCGGCGCGGACGCCCTCTGCTTCACCCCCCCGAAAGCAAGCTAGGCAGCACTATGCGTCTTACCTCCCTCGGTGGAGCTGGAGGTGCCTCGCTGCTAGTCTCCTCCTGGCACCGAGTCCCCCACCCCCCCACACAGGCAAGCTGCTGCCACCACTGCCACCGCTCCTCCTCAGCGGCGCCCCCTGGAGCAAGTCCATGACATCTGCGCGCCGTGCTCCTCAGCAGCCCCTGGCTCTCGCGCCCGCCCTGTTCGGTGCCACTTTGGCTGAGGGAAGCTCTTTTTGCCACGAGACCGGCTCGGGCAAGCCAGGCGAGAGCGTGAAGCAGAGGCACTTCCCTCGTCAGCCTGTGCCACCAGCCCTGAAGTGGCGGCAGCACAAAAATCTGGGTCTGGGAAGAGGGATGACGGGAAAGGCGGGGGGTGGACAGAGGAGAAGAAAACGTTTGGCAGGGGGGAGATGCAGTTCGGCGCCCCATCCAGGGCCCGGTGCTCTAGGCAAATGCCTAGTTCGCCTAGTGGGCGAGCTGGCCCTGCTAGGGACAAACAAAGGTAGAGATTTATAAACTGGTGATAAAAAAGTGAGGAAGAGAGGAAGTTCTTAGCTGATCACAAATCAACTATTGAGTCTGCAGTATGTAACTGAAAAGCACTTTGGATAAATAGGCAATTGTGCAAGTTGACCTGACAGATCACAGGGTTCTCTGACCATGCTAGCAAAAACCTTCCACTTAGTCTCCCAAAAAGAATGCTTTATGGGGTGGGTCATCTGCAATGCCTAGAGCTCTGGTGAAAATCCTTCTGGACCATAAACGATATGACTCATATCAGTGAAGGGCATCCTCCCCCTCCCTATGTGCCTCACATGAGAAAAAATATGTTTTTTGCAAATTCTCTGCAAAGTGCTTTTTAAAAATCCAACCTCCCTTGGCAATTCCCCCTTCCCAAGTAATAAAAGCAACTTCCCCTGTCGAAAGGGAAAAGGTAATTGGTTGTGTAGAAACTTTTTGCAACTATCATTCTTGAAACGACACAATTCCTGTCTCTTCCAGCCACCACTTCCTATAAGGGATGGTGGTAATTTTAGATTTCTTGACCTCCCAATTCAAATTTTGTCATCTCTAGCAGCAACTGGGGGATCCGGAAGATGGAAATGGTGGATAAATTATAAAGAAGGATAAACGATCAAATGCAGCGTTTTATGCCCTCTCTGCTCTCAGTTACCCCCTTACCAAACACAAGGTTTTGTTACTCTGGAATCAGGAGGACCTGGCCAAGAGGGCAGGATGCTGAAGGGTAGCCCCATAGGCCTAGATTTCTGAATTTGGAAAAAGAAGGTTCACACCGCAAGCCCCTCCCCCAATCTGAACTTCATCAGTAACACTGGATGTTATTTGTTAACTCAGCCAAGCTTTGTTAAATTGGCTGTTTAATTAGGGCTGCAGTCAGATGACAGGCTTTGGGTGCTCTT
>NW_015166424.1:1334091-1374414 GCF_001447785.1 Gekko japonicus
TTAACTGAGAGTTTGGATCAGACATTCCACCCTGAGCCTGCCTCACTGTCTGCTCACTCTGCAGTTGACCATTAAGATTATTGCTGCGCGGTAACCACAAAGTGGGTGGCCGGGCGGCATCCTTTTTTCCAACATTGTCTTTTGTGCATGTGCAGAAATGTTTGTTCGAATCGTCACTCCATTTTGACAGCTCCACGATCCCTCCACCAAGTACTGCAGCCCCTCTCGGCTGCCTTCGCTTCACCTCTCTTACTTGGAATACACGGGGGGGGGGAGTGCAGAATTACATGAGAGTAGCCCCACTGACTTCAGTATATTTACCCTTGTGTCAACCATGGGATGCTCTCAAACAGCAACGCTGAAGCGGAAACAGAAAAGAGGGGGTTAGGGGGGATTTGTCACTCAAAAACAACTACCTTGGGGGCTCCCGATCCAAAATGGCTACTTGGCTGCTTGCAAGTGGTGACTGAAAACGCCGGGGCGATTATGCGCATATGCACAGATCGCTAAGAAATAAAAATGGGGCAAAGATGGAACAGAATGGAAGGTTCATAAAGACCGGAACTTTTCCTGGTGCCTGATAACTCTGATTTGAAGGTAGCTCAGAACGGGGATTTTGGACTGGGAAACAGGAGGCAGATATCGCTGTCTGATTGTGCTCTTTCAATCCAGAAGGGAACCGCAAGGACATTGGCCCAAATGGTCCATCTGACCGCATTCTGGGTGTCTGATTAGGGCAGGCTGCTGAATTCTGGAATATTTGGCTGGAAATTCATTAAAACTGCTGAAAGCAGAAAGGGGAGTAAAGAAAGGAAACAAGAATACCTTTTTTTTTTACTTCTTATTAGTTTTTCAATAAAAAATCCCTATAAATGCTAGTGTAATGCCTCCTGAACGGTAGATTGTTTTGGGTGTCTGGCAACGAAGCTGCTGACTTTACAGTGCTACTGGATCATCAGATTAAAGCATCAGTTACATCTATATGTTTTTACTAAGAGCAGTGTGCAATACCAACAATACTGTCTCTTTCTACAAATATTTAGAGATAAAATGTTCACGTCATCTCTATAAAGGTAGACTCTGAACAGTTATAGCTTAAGCAAGGAGTCTCTGATCCTGCAACATTCCTGGCAGTAGCGAAAGATAATGAAGAAGTAAAAGTTGCTTTTCAGCTTCTGCACAGATGCTTGAACAGCTGGCCTATTTAAAAGATCAAGACCTCCTTGATTTATGATTAATGACGGCTGACCAGATCGGCTGAATTACGGAACATATAAAGGCAAATCAGCAAGAAGGTGGCCCTCGGGGCTTCAAGCAGACCTTGTAGGCCAGACACAAGCCAGTCATCTGGTTCCAAATTGAAAACACTAACTTCAAAAAGTGCTAACATTCCAGCTGGATGGAGCACAATTGCAGACTATAAAATATTAGTGCTCTTGCTCTGATTTGGAAAAGTGTTAGTTCGGCAGTCTAGCCTGTTCTTAATCAGAGTGACCTATTTACAAATTCTAACAGAACAGAAATAGATTAATTGGATTACACAAGCCATTGTAATCATGTACAAAGCATCATTTTGGGATTTTAATAGGTTTTCCCGCTGATTCTCCTCTTTTCAGATTTTGAAGCTGTATTACACTGTTACACAACTAGTCAGCAAGCCAGTGTAGACAATGGTCGATTCATAGGATTGATAAGCAGTCCTTATGTAGATTATTTCAATCAGTTGACAGTGAATAAAGTTTTGCTGCTGCTCTGCTCTTTTTCAAAGGGCTACTCTTTGTTGGGCATTACAAATTGAAAACACTCAGTATATCTGGGGTTAAATGTTTGTTGATGTTACTCACAGGAAGTCACATGTTTCTCATGTAACCAATGTTCTTTAGCTGTAGGAAGCCCGGGAATTTTCTCCCTGATCTAGGGATTTGATTGGGACTAAAGTGTCAAGGTGTATTACCATTTTATGGCTTCTCTTCCCGTCTTTCTTTGGTGTTCTCAAGAAGAAGAAGAGTAGCCATAATCTCTTCTCTTCTAGTTTTGTCTTTGTAGTGTAAGGATGTAGTCGATTTAGCTCTGTTGTTATTTTCATCCCAGTTACCCTCCCCATGCTAGAATTTAGTAAAAACTTTATGTTTTAATCACACATGGACTCTCAGTCTGAATTATTTTACTCTGGCTCTGCTGGACTATATTATCTCAGCTAAATACCAGTTTTTCAACATCTCACTATCACCCAACACTCTTTGTAGAAATGTTTCAGAGGGCAGCCATGCTGGTCTGCAGTAGAACAGCTAGATTCATGTCCAGGAGCACCTAGAGTTGCCAGCCTCCAGGTGGGGCCTGGGGATCTCCCGCTTTCACAACTGATCTCCAGCTGACAGAGCTCCGCTCCCCTGGAGAAAATGGCTGCTTTGAAGGGTGGACTCTATGGCATTGTGCCATGCTGAGGCCCCTCCCTTCCCCAAACCCCGCCCTCTCCTGGATCCACCCCCAAAGTCCCCAGGTATTTTCCAACCCAGACCTGGCAACCCTAAAAGCACCTTAGAGACCAACAAGATTTGGGGAGGTATAACCTTTTGAGAATCAAAGCTCCCTTCATCTTACCTGTTCTTTCCGGGGGATGGAGATGAACTTTAATAGATTTTTTTTTTACAAAAATATTTGTTTCAGAAGCTATTCTTCTGGCATCAGTACACCATGTGATTTTAAAATGGCAAGAAGGGACATTTATGGCATTAGCAGACATGGATTACTCCCTTCAGTCAAATGAAGCTCAGGGCAGCACTGGTCAGGGTAGGAAAGGTTCCAGAAAAGGGGGAAAGGCTGCAGGGTAGCTACTTAAACAAAGCTACGCCCCTCCCAAGCAGGCATTTCCAAGGTGTCACTGATGAGACCTGCTGCCTTGCCTTGTGCAGTTTTCAATTCTGGTAGAGTAAGAAATAGGGTTGTGGGTTGTTGTGTTTCTGAAGAGTGTGTTTGTGTACAATTTGGGATTTGTGTGCATTAGGAACTGGAGTGGTTTCATTAAAAGGGAGTTTGGTGTGCGCTTGGATGGCTGTGGGGTTGGGGTACTACAAGGTTTTCTTCTTGTAGGGTCATTCATCTCCCCATTTTCTTTATCCCGCCTTTCCCTTTAATATGCTTTCTTGTTCGTTTCCGTATAGATTTGCCCTTTGGGGGCAGAGTTGTCTTGTTTGGTATCATTTACAAGTCCTCCTGTTCACAATTTTAATATTCCTTTGCCCAGCTGTTGCACTTGTGGCAGATCTGTTCTAGTTTAGGTGGTAAGGCCTTTATTGTAGCTTGAAGTCTTATTTGAATTGTATTCATTAACTAGATTACTGTTTATTAGTCCAAGCTGTTATTGTTGCCACGCTGGGTTAGTGCAACTGCCAAGTGATTTAGCCAAGCAGATTTGGAGTTACAGTGCTTGTATGATAGTTGTTCCATAAGCAGATTTTGAAATAATACACCAAGTTTGTATTACACATTGTATTACACATTGAGTGTTTGTATTTGCAAGGAGTTTGCATTGCAAATTAAGCAATAAGCAGAGTTAGCATTGCATGGATTGGGGGCATTGTAAGAATTTTACTTTGCAAGTTAGTTAATAAGCAGTTGGTGGCATTGTAAGGAATTGGCAATTCAAAATAAGCAGACGTGGCATTTTTGGGGCATTGAAAGGCTTTTGCATTGCAAACTGGGCAATAGCGGAAGTTGTGGCATTGCAAGTGGTTGCATAGTAAGCACTGTTGCTGGTAGGCAAGGGTTTTGGTCTTGCAGTTAAAATGAGTTGCTCTGCTGACTCAAACTTTACAGTAATTAATAAGGGATACTAGATTATTATTTAATATTCTTGCCATTCTTTTGCAGCGTGAGGGGGTCAAGGTAACTAACAAAAAAAGGCAACTTGGAAGTACAGAAGTTTGGAAGCCCTAACCCTCCCCCCAAAGGTGCCCATTCCACTGTTCTCTGATGAGAAATACTCTAGTGTGTCTGCAAGTGTTGGCCAGAAGAGAAATGCCTGAGGAGCAGTACAGCAGCAACATTTACATGGCAAAGGGCAAGCAGGGCACCTTTGCCCACAAACGTAGCCAAGTATTAACTTAGCGCCTCCTTGTTTTCTGATTTGGTTGCCAGGGTGGTGTCTGCGGGAAGTCATCTGGTCTTTCTCAAGCCAGGATATTTTGCACTGCCAGACAACCGTTCCTGCAATTGTGCCTTCAGTTTCTGCAGTGATGGTGGGTGGCCTCAGTAATACAGGATCTGGCTGCTCAGTGCCTTCACAATGAAGAAGATCAGAGAGATGTGCCCACAGGTGGTCTTGGTGTGGACTGAACTTCTCCAGGGGAAGGTCTGCAAATGGAAGCCCATTGGAACAAAAAGGGCCAGGCACAACATTAACAGATCATTAGGTGAGGGTAGTTTCGCAGCTCTATTAGGATTATTAGGAAAGGGCTTGAGAATAGAACAGCTGATATTGTAATGCCCCTGTACAGATCTATGGTGTGGCCTCATTTGGAATACTGTGTACAGTTCTTGTTACCATATCTCAAAAAGGACACTGCAGAGCTGGAAAAGGAGGGCAACCAAGGAGGGAGACCAAGATGATTAGGGTATTGGAGCACCTTCCCCATGAGGAAAGGCTGAGGAGCCTGGGACTTTTCAGTTTAGAAAACAGACGACTAAAAGGGAATATGATAGAAGTTTATAAAATTATAGGTGGGGTGGAGAGAGTTAACAAGGAAACATTTTTCTTCCTCTCCCAAAACACTCATGGGCATCCAATGATGGACAGAAGGAAATACGTCTTTACCCAGAAAATGATTAAAATGCCGAATTCAGTACCAGAGGTTGTACAGGCATAAATGTAGAGGCATAGACAGCTTTAAAAGGCAATCAGACAGATTGATGGAGAATAGGTCTATCAATGGCTACTAGCCATGGTGACTAAAGGGAACCTCCACATTCAAAGGCAGTAAACCTCTGAATACCAGTGCCAGGAGTCAACATCTGTGCCTCTATGCCCTGTTGCTGGACCTCCAGAGGAACTGGTTGGCCACTGTGTGAGACAGGATGCTGGACTAGATGTATCACTGGTCTGATCCAGGAAGGTTCTTCTTATGTTCTTAAAATCCATATTAGCGGTGGGGTCGTTGTTTTTGTAATCCAGATACATTTTGCCAGTGGTACATGCATTCTGAGAATCATGCATCACTGTTTTTCTTATATAAACAGGCAAGACATGTTTGTAGGAAATATGGGATTTTTTGAATTTTTAGCTTGAAATCAGCTACCCCACCCACATAACACCTCACAAACTTTTATGTGCTTGACTTCACAAAATACTAAAACAAGAACAGATGTACCATCATTCATGCATTCCTAGCTGAGAACTAAATGGAGAATGCGCCAGAGTACTTTGCTTCATGTAAATCAGAAGTCATATTTCCTGCAGAGCAAGGAGTAGTACATGGAACATAACACGACAATCTAAATGTCAAAAGCCCCTTCATACATGACAAAAGAGAACCTCATATTCCTTCCATCTGGGAAGAGAGGACTTCTGTTTTCCCCCCTGCAGGAAAATGCATGTGGCCCATGAGTTACACACAATTCTTGTAGCCACGGCTTTTTTTGTAGAAAAAGCCCAGCAGGAACTCATTAGCATATAGGCCACACCCAACAGCATGAAAACATTAGCATATTAGGCCATGCCCCTGACAGAGCAGCTCATTAGCATATTAGGCCACACCCCCACATTACCAGAAATGTGGTCATCCAGCCACACCCACCTTTTGCTTCTTATTCTGTTTACCTTGTTTGTTGTCAAAACCCAGGGCTTTTTTTTGTAGCAGGAACCCTTTGCGTGTTAGGCCACACACTCCTAATATAGCCAATCCTAATGAGTTTCTGCTGTTGGATGTGGCCTATTATGCTAATGAGTTCCTGCTGGGCGTGGCCAACTTGGGAGCCAGCCGTAACTCCGTTCCTGTGCGTTCCTGCCCAAAAATAGCCCTGCTTGTAGCCCCCTTCACAAGCAGAATGAAGGTCTCTGTACTTTCAGATTTCCCTGCTCCCACTACAGCCAGTTTTGCTTCTCAGAGTCAGAGAACCACTGCTTGTCTGCATTGGGAAAAAGAATCTGTAAAAGTCTCTCCTTTGCCAGTGTAAGGCCAACAGAACAGCACATCTGTATCCAGGATTTGTTCCCTTTGCTTTCCCTTTTTTATTTCACGTGCAAAGCCTCCCCTCTGTTACCACACTCGCCCTCTCGTGTATTCCTAAAACGAAGGCAAAAAGACTATTTTTACACACTGAAAATTATACAATCAAAAGCTAAAACTTTATATCACTTTCAAAATGTTCAAACTTCATTTTTCAAATTGATTTCAGTAAACAGGCACTCAGGTGCCATAGTCTCAGTAGATTCAAGAACACAGTGCTCCGAGTCTAGCCTTAGCCTCAGCTTGCAAGCACAGATTTCCATCATGGTTAGCACCAGTAAAATGTAACATGAACACATGAAGCTGCCTTATACTCATTCAGAACACCGATCTATCAAGATCAACGTTCTGAATTAGTATAAGGCAGCTGACCTTGATAGGTCAGCAGCTCTCAAGGGTCGCAGGCAGAAATCTTTCACATCACCTACAACCTGACCTTTTTAACTGGGACCTTCTGCATGCAAAACAGATGCTGTATCACTCAGCTCCCAGAGCCCCTCTCTGTCAAGAGGCAGGGGATAGCTTTTAACAGAATGTTTTGGGCCCATCCCTTCCCCTGCCTAGATCTCGTCCAAATCTCACAATGCAAAACAATTCTATTGTACATCTGTACACTGTAAAAAGTGCCACAGACCTAGCACTATGCAAGTGCTTTGGGCTGCTGTTATGTATTTGCATTACCATGAAGACTTACATTGCCCTTTGTACCAGGCATGGGATTTCTACAGGTGTCCTGTCCCATATATGAATGGCTCTGCCCTACTTGTTGTTGTGAAAGGATAAAGTGAGCTCATAGAATAACATACACACAGACGTGTGTGGAAAAGGTCAATAAAATCCTAAAGTGGGATTTCTCCAGGAAAGGGAGACTTGGGTTACAAGATGATCAGTTCTCACCATTTGGCCAAAGCTGTCAAAACTGTTGGCAGAGTTTAAATATTTACAAGGAAGTGGAGCGCTGACTGTTTAGAGAAAAATAAGTAGGTTTATTAAAGAAGAATAAACTGTTATAGAACATAGAAGAAAGTAGGGTTGCCATCGCCCAGGTCCTGGTGGGGGGTTCCCCAGTTTTGGTAGGCCGGCTAGAGAAGCAAAAGGGGGAGGATCTTCAAAAGCCTCCCCTTCCCCAGAAGGGGTTTAAAGTGCTGGGGAAGGGGAGGGGAGGATTTTGAAGATGCCTCCCCCCTTTTGCTTCCCCTTCTGACATCACTTCCGGTGATGTCAGGGGGCGTGGAATATGCTAATAGCTTATTAGGTATGCTAATGAGCTCCTTCAGCTCTTTTTCTACGAAATGACCCCTGCAGATAGTTCTAATGAAACCACCTTTAAGGTGGCCAAATTTTGCATCTCTGTATGCTCAGCAAGGAAGCAGCCAGTGAAGTCATTTAATTAATTATGCCTGCCCTATTGAAATCAGCCTAATATATGGCTTTGCAATTGTATTGTATGTAGGTGTGCTAATGACTCTCTGTGTTAATCTTTGCTGATCTATGATTCTAATAAATACAGACTGATTGACTGGATAGAAATGTTGAGGATATTGGCTTCCGGTCTGGCTCCCGCGAATGGCGGACGCATCCTCGGGTCACTCCCGAGGTCGTCTCGCCCGCCCGCGGTGGAGGAGGGAATCCGCGCGAGCGGAGACCCGAACGAGCCCCTCAGAGAGAGAGGGGCTTGGATCCGGGGCGCATTAGGGCGCACTAGGGGGGAGCCTCTTTCTCGGCCAAGCGGTCGGGGATTGAGACTCTTGCCATGCCCTGCCCCAATGGACCTTGCTGCGTAAGCGACCCCGCACGGGGTTTAGCGGAGCCACCAGACGTCACCGAGTGATAAAGCGAACAACCGATGAAATGAAAAAAGAAAAGATCGGCTAAACTGTGAGTTGTCAAATGCGGAGAAAAAGAATTAAGAGTGTTCCCCCCCCAGCGGAAAAAGCGAGGAGGCGAACCCTCTAACTTCGTAAGCGAGAAAACAAAGGGGGGGGGGAATAGACTGTGCGAATAGTGGTGATTTCTCTTCATGCATGTGGAGTAAAGCGAGAAAAAATTCTGTTTCTTTGGAGTGCGTTTTAAGAACTTTATTAAAAGTAAACAAAAATAACAAGATGTCGGAGCTGGGCTAAAAGACAAGCGGAGAAGAAGGGAGGAACTTCCGTTCTGGGCATTTGCTTTTTCGTGAGAGCCGGCTGATTAATGTTTGGACTGTTTATTGCTGCGACTCTGACGGGGGAACTGTGAGGGAAGTTGAACTGTGACAGCGAGAAAGTGCCTGGCAAGCGCTTTTAAAAGTCAACAGTTGCGGAGGAAGATCCAGCAAAGAGAATGGGAGCGTTTAAAAGCGAAACCGGAATTAAATAAAAAGAAAAAACCATTCTCAAAGCTAGAGATCTTTTGAAAAGGCATGAAAGAGTGAAGATTTACAGCATATAAACTGAAAGCGTTAACAGCGACCCGAAGGAGGATTGGAAAAGCCGGAGAGAGGGAAACAGAAGAAGCTCCTCCAGGAAATTGGAAACTTTAAAAAAAGCCAGCACGCGAAGGAACGGTTCTGAATACGCCATGAGGAAACTTTAATAACAGAGCATCAGAAGAACACTACTAATACATTAACATAGATAACACCTTTAACCGGTTTGAAGAAAGAAGTTTGACTGCACACAGAAGAAGCCTAAGAAGATAATTTGGACATTACTAACAGATTAATTTACAAGTTAATATATCACTCACGTTTCTCTTTCTCCCACTATATACCCTCCCCATTTTTCTACTTAAGCGAAATGCCTCTCCTTTTTAGGAGAGTTAATAAAGCCTTTAAAAAAAAAAGAAATGTTGAGGATATTGTGTAAGTATGTGATTAGCTAGCCATGTATTCTTTGATTCTTTTCTCAGGAGTCTACCAGTAACTCTCTATGTCAGGGGTGTCAAACATGGGGCCCGGGGGCCGGGTCAGGCCCTCGGAGGGCTGCAATTCGGCTGGCAAGGCCCTGGCTGTTTCCTGCTTCCTTTTCCAGTTCTGCTGCTGCTACATCACAGCTTACTTTACCAGACTCTCTCAGTCGCACAGGAGAGGTAGATAGGCAAGCCTCTCCTGTGCAATTGAGAGAGTCTGGTAAAGCACTGGCATTACATTTTTTATGTTTTATTTAAAGTTTTAAAAATCTTTAACTGTGTTTGTCTGTGTCCTTTATAAAGTTTGTATCTCCGCTCCCTGGCATTTCATTTGGCCCGGCACATGGCCCGGCCCAACAAGGTCTCATTTACGTCAGATCCGGCCTTCATAACAAATGAGTTTGACACCCCTGCTCTATGGATTATTTTGATGTCCCCCCCCCCCAGGATTTATAGTTAGTTGTTAAAGATTCATTTTTATTTACAATCCATGAGTTTGAACTGACTGCACAGAATCTCACCCACATTCTGGTCAGGCTGCTTTGTTCTACAATGACCAAGCTCTGCCAGTTCTGAATAGGAACACTGACAGAGGGGGGAGAAAGAATGAACAGAGAGGAGGGAACTCTCACTTTTCATCCCAGTAGTGGACCCAGGGGCAACTATAAGGTAAGGCTTCCTGGGACTGAAGTTACGATGTCAAATATGACAAATATTATAGCCAACAACTCTACAAAGAGCATGTAATGGAATGTTTGCAGCAGGAAGGACAGTGAGTACCACTTTATGTTAAAAATATGACATTAGCTATTTAAAACACTTGAAATAGTCATCTGCCAATTTAAATGCTGATTTCAGCTTCTAAGCAGTATAATAAAACATTAAATAGCTTAATAATTATCACTTCACTGAGATCCATGAGGCATTTGGAGATACGTAGAAAGTTCCATTTTCTGCTCGTGCCCAAGTTAATAATTCGTCTACTTCTGCAAAGTGAAGGGAGTTTTTGACTTGATGCTGAGAACACAGCTAGGCCTGGAGTCCAGACCCTTGTAAAAACCTCCTTTTCTTGCCAGTGCTGAAAAGTTAATTGGATATTAGCTGCAATAGGACATTAATGGTGGGAATGCGCCCAACTGTGGAAAGCAGAAAATAACCTTTTTTATTGTAAAGGAGAAATTATAATTAAGTTACAGGAAATGAGGCACACTAATTTGTACTTGCTAACATCTGTGTGATAACTTACTTCAAAACGTCTGCTATCTGTTAACACCAAAATATTCTTAGTGGTCTGCTAGACAGAAACCCACTATCTTCGTTTCAATATTGCAGTTCCACATGTCCCTCTCAAATTTTTCCAGTTGTTAAAAGAGCCCAAATCTCTCAAGACTTGTTATACTCTTCTTGGGACCTGAGACCACTCTGGTTGCTTTTTCTCCATGATTTCCCATGACTGTTGATGGGGATGGGAGTGGGGTGAGGCTTAGATCTACACACAAGATTTACCCTTCCCTCTGCAGCAGTTGACCTGGGAAAGAGAAACCCATGGGCCAAATCTTCTTGTGACATTCTTGTTTTCAGATTTGTCCAAGGGCATTCCCCACTCAGCTTCTCAAAAAGAAACCTGACGAGGTCATATAGGAAATCTCACGTTTGTGGAATGCCTGATCTGGTTCTCATCTCAGGGTACTTAGGTCATCCTTGCTCCCTTTCTCTCCATTCCATCACTGATGGCAGTTAAAATGTTCAATCTGGGTATGAACCCCCACAGATGTTCTCTTGGTGACTTTGGGCCAGTTGCATATTCTCAGCCAAACCTATTTCACAGACTGTTTTGGGGAGGATAACAGAAGTGGGGATACTGTATGCCACTTTGGGTCCCCACCAGGAGAAAACCAAGGTAAAAATATCTAAATAAATCAAATCGAACAGAATTGCCTTCTGCTCATATAAGCATAAATTTGGATTCAAGAAATCCAAAAAGATTTGGAAAAATGGAAAAACCTGCAAATATCTTTGATGGGCAGAATAGCCACAATAAAGATGAACATTTTACCAAGATTGATATTTTCATTTCAAACAATTCCAGTTTTCCAAAACCAGCAATACTTCAAAGATCTTGACACAATGATGACAAATTCATATGGTAGAACAAGAAGCCAAGAATAAAAATAAAGGCCTTACAAGATGCAAAAGAAAGAGCTGGATTTGGCTTATCTGACTGGCTCCTATATTACAGAGCAAGAACTCTGATCTGGCTAAAAGAATGGATTACACTAGAAAATACCAGATTATTAATTTTAGAAGGACATAAACTATTATTGGGTTGGCACGCATTCTTGTAGTATGGAAAATCAGATGGACATAAATATTTTAAGCCGCATATTATTAGGAAAACTTTATTGAAAGTATGGGAAAATGTAAAAAAAGAATATTTTACACCAAGACGCCCAAAAGGGTTTCACCAGTCGAAGCTTTCACAAACACTAATTTACTTCAAAAAATATGTTGCTGAGATATGAAGACCTCCTGGATAATAAAAATGAACTAAAATCAACAGAAAAACTTAAAGAACAGGAAATCAATCTAAGTTGGTGGGATAGAGTACAAACAGAGTCTAGATTTGCTAAAGATAAACCGGGGGGTCGTTATACAAATATAATGGAAATGGATAAGGTACTATTGCATGCCGATGACAAACTGATTAAAAATATATATATAATAATGTTAGAAGATAAAACACAAGATGAAATAGTTAAAATTGTATGGTTAAGTGGGCACAAAGTTTGGGCCACAATATTGACCTAGATCAATGGTTACGTGTATGGAAAACAAACATAAAGATTACAAAAGCAACTGCATATAAAGAAAATATTTATAAAATGTTTTATAGATGGTATATTACTCAGGGCTTTTTTTGTAGAAAAAGCCCAGCAGGAACTCATTAGCATAACAGGCCACACCCAACAGCAGAAACTCATTAGCATAGTAGGCCACACCCCTGACAACACAGCACATTAGCATATTAGGCCACACCCCCATGCCACCAGAAGTGTGGTCATCCAGCCACGCCCACCTTTTGCTTCTTATTCTGTTTACCTTGTTTGTTGTCAAAACCCAGGGCTTTTTTGTAGCAGGAACTCCTTTGCATGTTAGGCCACATACCCCTAATGTAGCCAATCCTAATGAGTTTCTGCTTTTGGGTGTGGCCTATTATGCTAATGAGTTCCTGCTGGGCGTGGCCAACTCAGGAGCCAGCCGGAACTCCGTTTCTGTGTGTTCCTGCCCAAAAATAACCCATAAACTAGCTAAATTTTACTCTAACCTACCTAATGATTGTTGGAAGTGTAAAGAAATGTTGGTACTTTTTTCATATGTGGTGGACTTGTGATAAAGTTAAAAAGTATTGGTCTTGGATACATGAATTGTTACAAAAAGTGTTTTAAAATACTGTACCTTATACACCAGAATTTTTTAATTGAATACCAGAGAATTGTTTTTTAAAAAAAGACTTTTATCTTATTATACATGTAGTAACAGCAGCAAGAATATTATATGTAGAGTACTGGAGGAGAAATGAAATTCCCTCAGAGGAAGAAATTATAACTAAAATATTGGAAACAGCAGAGATGGACAACTTCACCTCAATCCTGAGAGGACACAACAAAGAAGATTTTGAAGATACATGGTCAAGATCTTATAAGTGGACTGAAGAGTACAAGACATAAAACCTTCGGACACCTAAATTAATTAAAAGGAAATGAAAGCTATATACTTAATTATAAGCAAAAGGTATACAAATAAACTATAAGGTAGGGGGAAAAAGTAATGATTATATTCGGATATTGTATGAGATCATCAACTAGATCAAAACGATGTAAAGAGAATTCCCTGTATGTGTATTTTTGTGTGCTTGTTTTTGTTTGTCTGAAAATAAAAATGTTCTTAAAAAAAAAGTTGGATTCAGCCTACAGTCCCAATCCCATCTTCCTATAGCACTGTTGTGGACAAAATGAAGTAAGCCTCAAGACAAAATTATATTGGAACCAAAGGTAATTGTAAGGAGAACTGCCAGGGCAGGGTACAAAATGCACACCAGAGGTCACCAGTTTGGTGTAGTGGTTAAGTGCGCAGACTCTAATCTGGGAGAACCGGGTTTGATTCCCCACTCCTCCACTTGCACCTGCTGATGTGACCTTGGGTCAGTCACAAGCTCTGGCACAGCTGTTCTTGAAAAAGATCAGTTTGTGTGAGAATTCTCTCAGCCCCACCCACCTCACAGGGTGTCTGTTGTGGGGAGGGGAAGGGAAAGGAGTTTGTAAGCCACTCTGAGACTCCCTTGGGTAGTGAAGGGCAGGGTATAAATCCAATCTCTTCTTCTTCTATTAGCAGATTAATATTAAATTATTTTGTATTTTCTTTTCAAAAGGGAATCAGTAGGTATATTCTTGGAAGCACTGATGAAAAATTTGGATTCAGCCCACAGTCCCAATCCCATCTTCCTATAGCACTGTTGTGGACAAAATGGAGTAAGCCTCAAGACAAAGGGCGATTTCTCACTAGAGCTGCCTCGCAGCGCAGCGCCATTTGCCCCAACAAAAACCCGGATCACGAAACTGTGGAGGAAATCGGGCGAAGCCCCGAGTCAAAATGCAGCCCCGGAGTTTCGGGTGTGAAATTGACATGTTTGTGTCGGGGCAAACGGCGCTGTGCTGTGAGGCAGCTCTAGTGAGAAATCACCCAAAATTATATTGGAACCAAAGGTAATTGTAAGGAGAAGTGCCAGGGCAGGGTACAAAATGCACACCAGAGGTCATGTAATATATTAGCAGATTAATATTAAATTATTTTGTATTTTCTTTTCAAAATGGAATCAGTAGATGTATTCTGGGAAGCACTGATGAAAGCCAGGTATCCGTTTGCATTGCCCTTTTGCAGCTTCTTGTTGCATGATGCAGCCCCACATCACCGTCAGCCACTGAACACAGCTAGTGAGGAAGGAAAAACCCAGAGATGCTGCTGATTGAAGAGATAAAGGACTTTTCAGCACGATGGTTTTGAGACAGAGCTCCGTCTCAGCAGTACTTTCAGAAGGTGTACCGAGCAGAACTTGTCATTTCAGCAGCAGCATTTGTAAAGGCTGCAGCCTTTATGTTACCTTATCCCAGATGTTGCCAATCATTCCACATACTGGGGCAAGGTCCAGAAATAGCTCCTGTGGTATACTTTTAATATCACTTTTCTCCCAAAAGTTTGTTTCTAAAAGGTGTGCTTCAGGTTCTGGGGAGCAGAAAAGTAAGAACTTGTTGTGGGCACTAAAGTAGCAAATTGTGAGATTGGCTGTAAAACTGGAACTCCTACAATAGAATTTTGAAAGACTATGACTGATACAAAAATGGCAATCCAATGGAACAAAGGACTGAAGAAGGTTCCCTGCAAGTGGTCAGGCAGACCTCTGAGGATATCAGAATTCATTGAGTCCTACGTAACATATTAAGGTAACCTCTCCAATTAGCAGAGAGGTAAACTGATCTCTGGCCCTAAATATGGGGCTTGGGTTTTCGTTTTGTTTTTAGTTCCTGAACCATTAGCAAACAATGGCAATCACATATTCAGTCTTTTCTTGAAAAACACAAGAACTAGAAACTTGACTTTTCCCTGGAAAATAAATATAGACTTTCACTATTCAAAGGAATACTTTCTTTAGAGCTCTGGAGGAGTTATCCCATAAACCATTGCAAGCTTTGTAAAGGAACTTGCAGAAGTTAGTACTTTAAAGGGAAAACGACGGACACATGCAGCTAGATAGTTCCTGTCCTTTCAGGTGGTTTGGAATCAAGGTTCTGTGGCCAGCCAATCTGAGAGATTTCTTCCCTGGGAGCATAATACAAACATCCTAATGACCACAAGATCATGGGGTAAACCCGCATAGGGCTGTTGAGGGGGATTCCTGGTGGTGACAAATGCATGTGATAAGTCTTCTAAATGAACCATGTTACATGAAAATATAAATGTCCCTGTGATGCTTGCATTATATAGATTCAGCCTAACAGTACAATCATATCTAAAGTAAGCCCCAGTGAATACAGTGTGATTTCATGTTGAGTAAAGATACAAAGGATCATGCTGTAAGGATACAATCCTATACATAACATACTTGGGAATCAACTCAGTGAGACTTATTGCTAAGTAACCATGCGTAGATTCAAACTGCATATGTTTCTTGGGTATTTAAGATAGAAAGTGACATGAAAAAAAGCACAAATTTTACAAAATATTAATGAGATTGTATTTGTTATTAATAGTTTTAGTACAATCTGATCTTCTCGATCCTATATGATTAGGTAGTTCCAACCACAATCTAATGCACACTTACATGTGAGTAAGTAATGGATTTCAGGAAGATTTCTCAGTAAAGTTGCAGAGAAATCAGGCTATAAGGTTTAGCTGAACTCCACACGAAATAAGGACACATGTTAAAGTATTTTTCCCTGATCATAGAAATGTGACCTTATAAAGAGTTAACACTACAGAGCTGCCTTGCATCATGCGTACACTATAGAAAAACCAACATCTACAAAAACGTATGATGCAATTTTATACAATGCATTGCCTGCTGAGAAGTTATCAACTAACCAGGGTTACTGGTAACCCAACATTCAAATATCAATTTCTCACCTGAAAGGTTCCTGCGTGGTCTTCTTCTTTGTCTCCCTCTTTGCCCTCTTTTAAAGCAATTAGGGTGAATCCACGAAAGTAGGCTGGAGTGGCAGCAGAAAGAGTGACTGGGGAGAGAAAGGCAGAAAAATATGAACTTCAGTGTGAACTGCTGACAAGTGTTTTGCTTCTTTTGCTTACTGAGCTAACCTTTTGTTAATTAAAATAAAGTCAATTGTATATTTAGCAGAGAAAAAGGCCTATTTTGGTGCTTGGGATTGTGGTGCAAAACTGTGCTCCAATCAATGTTCCCTCTGAGTTGTGCATGTGAGCAGCCGCTCATTAACAAAGGAAGCCCTGCTCAACAGCAATCTGGAGCCGCGCAGGGTCTTGTACTGCCCATTGCCCATTTTAAGATTACAGCAGTTATATTCTGGTAAGGATGTGAACTGCTCCACTCAGGGGGGTGGGAATTAGAGGGGACATTGGTTCCAATATAGCAGAGTTTGGAATATCTGCAGAGACAGGCTAGGTACTAACAATTATCTGCATTAATGACTGGAAACAATGAAAAACCATTGCTCTTGATCATATGGAGGCAACTGTACATGCATAGCTGCTTTTGGCACTGTCTCTATGTCTGTCTTTGTCCCTGTTTCTCTCTCTGTGTTCCTGTGTGTGTATGTCTCTGTCCCTCTGTCTGTCTGTCTCTGTACCTCTGTGTGTGTGTCTCTGTGTGTGTGTCTCTGTGTGTGTCTCTCTGCCCGTTTCTCTCTGTGTGTGTCTCTCTCTTGTTGGAAATATGTGTATGTTGCAAGGTCTAATTCAGTCATTATAGGGTTAATCTGTTTACCTTGTGTGCTATTGTTTAGACTGACCTGGAAGGGAAACCTGGCTCAGAGCCAATGAAAACAAAGCCCACAAAATCTAAGTGTGTTTATTCACAATAATTGGTTAATGTATGGTAATGTAATGAAGGTGATTTCCTTCTAGGGGTCAAGAAGAAGAAGAATCTCCATTAGTGTTGTTGTTGTGAGACCATGTAATCGGTCTTGTTCTGTGGTTGTAGAGCTGTAGCCTTAGGTTTGTTATTTTGTAGCTTTTCCTGTGTACCCTTCCCTTAGAAATAAAGATTTTTACACAGAAAGAAATGCCTCCTCTTCAGTGAAGCAAAGATCCATTGCAAACTCTGAATATCTAAGTCTCTCTCTGTGTTCCTCTCTCTCTCTCTGCGCCCCTTCCTCTCTCTGTCCCTCTCTGTGTGTTTCTCTCTCTCTCTGCCCCTCTCCCCTCCGTCCCTCTGTTCCTATGTGTGTGTGTCTCTCTCTATCTTTGTCTTTCTCTCTCTGTCTTTCTTAGCTGTCAAGGTCAGTATTGTTTCCAGGGTTTCATTGAAACTTTGCTGGTCTTAAAGGTGCCACTGGACTCAAACTTCGTTAGGCAGCCAGTATTATTTTCTCCTTCTGCCTTCCTGTGGTGTGAAATATTTGGACTTGATGGTGAAATGTAGACCTTTTTGTGTGGATTTAAGTGACTTTCTGTGGCTGGGGCCATGTGGTTGGAGTCTCAAGATGAGGCTGAATGAGGGCAATATGACTTAAGGTTCCAGGGAGGTGCAAAGTGCACAGCCCCAACGGTTTTGTCAGGCATTTTTTCTTACACAACAACAAAATTGTTGGTGGAAAGTGCCATCAAGTCACAGTTGACTGAGGGCAACCTCATAGTGATGTTCAGAGGTGGTTTGCCATTGCCTGCCTCTGTGTCACAACCCTGGGCTTCCTTGGTGGTCTCCCACCCAAGTACTAACCAGGGTTGACCCTGCTTAGCTTCAGAGGGTCTGACAAGATCGGGCTAGCCAGGGCCATCCAGGCCAGGGCAACAGCAGAATGCTGGCACATTAAAGTATCACTTAATTGGATGATCACTGCATTTCAAAGGGGGTCAGGTTAACGATGTCTTCAATGGGTCCTTTGTGTAAGTATCTAACAGTGCCATCCTAAGCATGTCTAGTCCCCTCCAAGTATCTAACAGTGCCGTCCTAAGCAGGTCTAGTCCCCATCTCCTCCATTGTTTTCTATGGTGGGGGAAAGTAACTTTTTTCCCCACCATAGAGAACAATAAAGGGGATGGGGCAACCTGTTTCGGGGCCTGTAGAATTGGACCCCCTGGTCCAAAGTTTTAGAAACATGGTGTATATCTTGGGGAGAGGCTCCAGCAGCTACCCTGCAAGTTTGGAGCCTCTCTCTCAAACCCCCTCTTCTCCAGCCCCCAGAATATACCCTATGTTTTCGCCATTGACTTCAATGGCCCATAGGATACAATGGGGCCGAAATTGACATTTGGCTGGCCTGGGCTGGTACTGCCGAAATTGACATGCGGGAGTCTTTCTTCCGGTTGAAATTGATTCTGCCCAATTGGGCCGAATCCAAATCAAGTCGCATTTTTTTTCCACAGACCTAGTCCTGGGTATCTTAAGTCTACTTAAAACCTGGTGGTTTGAAGGGAGCAGAAAGAGAAATGAGGATGTGTTCTTTAAGCCTGTTCTTATTGCACAAAGTACTGAAACACACTGTTGAATAGCTTTCAATTTCTGCTTCCTCCTGGGAAATCTTGGCGTCCCTTGAAAGCTTAGGAAGGGTTCCTTAGTGAGAAGAATAACAGGCAGAGTGCCATGGAAGGTGGCTTGTCCATGCTAGCTGAGGTATCTCTACCATTTCACAAAGTATTGCAATGTATCCCAGCAATATCTGTTTTTACCACTTTGTTTTTCTGTTTTTACCAACTGAGGACTTTGGGGGTTGAGCCAGAAGACTCTGGAGGTGGCGTCTCACAAGGATCACTTTATGATGTCAAGTCCTGTGATGTCACTTCCAGGTCAAAGGTCAGGTGATAGCACTTCCTAAACACCCCTTCCAATGACATCATATTCTGTACCAAAACCCACCCCTTCCTGTGATGTCACTTTTGGGCTGCTCCCCCAACCCTGCCTCTTCCTCCAAAGTTAGCTTGCGGTTTTCGAGCATCTGATATTTAGTCTATGTGGCTCTTACATGAAGCAAGTTTGGCCACCCCTGAACTATAGTATCCCTTTCTTGTTTCAGTGACTGTTAGTGTGTGTTTACATGTCAATCATTCCATCAATGCATACTATAAAGCATGTGAGTACATAACAAAATCCTTGTTTCCTTAATAAAGCACCCTTTCACTTCACAAACTTAATTTTTTCTAGAGTCAGCTCTCAAGAGATTTCAAAATGGCTCTGGTTTTTAAAAAAATCTGGCAAATTCATGGAACATGAAGTGGCAAAGCAGGAATACATATTAGATTGCCTAAATAGGAACGATGACTTCTTGTCCCATTTCAAAGACTAAGTGAATAATTTATCCTCATGTACTTCTGGCGCGCCCATGTAATTTGCAAAATAAAGTTGCTTTCTTCTTAAGAATTATTGGGAGTAAACATTCTGTTAACAGGCTCATAACTGCTGGCTGCCAGCAGTTCTGGCAGCTGAAGAAGTAGGCCACCACCTACAAACAATTGTACCTTATTAAAATTAGTCTCGCAAATGGTGCTGTTTAACTCAGATTTGAAAATAACTGTAACTGAAGACTAACACGGCTGTCCCAAATTTATGGAAAGAAAATGTGCCTTGTGGTGGGAAGCTGGCTCCAGTTTTAGTGAAGAAGTTACTGGTATTTCAGTGTTCTACCACTTTGTTCTCAGAAAATGGAGAAGAGCTGAAAAAATTGGTGGTGTAGGAGAGGCGTGCATAAAAACTGTTTTAGTCTTATTATATTTCACTCGTTTTCTCTTTATTCATTTTTATTATTAAACAAGTGACACCATGTAGCAGTAGGCACTAAGTTCTGAAGAAAACTTAGTATGAAGTATCAGCATACTCTTCTAGTGCATAAATGCTCCTCTTGAATTTCAAAACTCATCTCATTCAGAGACTTTCACAATGGTAACAGGCAGGGGTCATTTCCTGCAGGAGCGCACAGGAGCGGAGCTCTGGCAGTAAAGAGCCCAGGGGGTGGGCACATACAACAAGTCCCACCCCCTGCTCCCAGCAGCCCTCAATCAGAGCAAGAAGCAGCCGGGTAAGTGGCAGAGCCCCCCCATAGGTAGCAATCCAAAACAGTCCAGCGGCACCTTTAAGACCAAGTTTTATTCAGGCACAAGCTCTCCCTCCTCTGCGAGGACAGATCTGCACATTCCCCCCCCCCAAAAAAATAGAGAGCAATCCAAAAGAGTCCAGTGGAGCCTGAGTGGTGGGTGTGGCCTTCTGACACACTTCCGGTGATGTCAGGGGGTGTGACATATGCAAATAAGTTATGCTAATGAGTTATGCAAATGAGCTCCTGCACCTCTTTTTCTACGAAATCACCCCTGCTAACAGGTAAGCCAAAACTTCCAACAAGGTCACATGGATGACTGTCACTATACTGACAGAGAAGCAGCTGATGGCCTGATGGTTATATAGGGTTGATTGGGTGTGGGGGAGAGAACAAGGGGACACCAACATCACATGCACAGTGATGTCCACCAATTCCTAGAGTGATATGACATCACTGGAAGTGATATCATGCTGTGCATGACATAGTTTTTTTAAAAAAATTCTCCACTGCCACATGGAGTAGTGGCAGCCAACAACAACTGCCAATGGGGGTTCTCCTGCCACAGTGGGAGACCTGGCAACCCTATTGTCATTGCAGAAATCATGCTCACTTATTAAGGATACTTCATCTTTTTGCATGGCCAGTGGAGGATGCTTGTCTGTACTTCTAAGGCCCTATTAATCAAAGGACTACTCAGTGGGAAGAGGACTCGTCAGATGAGAAGAAAACATCTCCATGCACAGCAGTAAACTGATTATCTAGCCAATGTTCAACCAATGTGTTACATGGAAAATTATTGACCAAGACTGCACTTAATGTTCGTTTGACCTCGAACTGCCCCATCATCAAGAACCTATTTAGGTAGGTCCACATCCAGGTGAATTCCCATGCATAGCAAAGAATATTATTTGCTTAAATCTAAATGAAAAGCTATCAAAATAACAAAAGGCACATAAAATGAAAACCAACCGACTTTACAAATCTAATTTCAACAGGAGCTACAATTATAATCTCAATAAACAGGATATGTATGTTATGTCACTGGTTCGTTAGGTCAATAACTTTTCCACCCTTTCTTGAGTAAATCCCTTCTTCTTTAGTTGAATACATATTTTGCCTCCCTCAGATAAATGTGAAAGGATCATAGCTGCACAAGATAAATGCTTAATTCTTTCCTTTAGGCAATGAAGTCACAGTAGCACTGACTAATACTGAGTAAGGCAAAATGTCATGAAGTTCATTGCAGAAGGGAAGGGATATCTCTTGCCAGATTTTTCTACTGCCTACTGAACTACATACACTCGTTTGCATATTACTTTCCACACAGAGGTCAGTAGAAACCAAAATGCCACATCAAATTGTCAAATGTGGGGAATGGTGAGAATAAAAAATAAATCTCCATAGCATAAAAATACAATGTTTTGTGTGGACAAAATTACTTTGAAATCACAAACAAACTGACTGCATAGTGTTTAACTAATCTGGCGGCAGCAAACTATTTAAGTATAAAAATTTGCAATGCACAAAAAAGTAAGATGGTTCACAGCTCGCTGGAAGGATCAGTTAAAATGTATTACCCTAGTTTAGTTTTTAATCAATAAAACAGAATCTTCTAGTATTTCTTTTCATGGATGACTCTAGGTGAGCACCTAGTGCTTGTGATTTATGTGGCTGGTCTCCTAATTTTATCATCTTACAAGCTTCTGGAATCATTGATTACATGCATCTCCCTGTTATTATTAGCAAAAAAAAACCCAATCAAGGTACAGAGAATGCTCTGAATACATGAATACTAAAGGTTCAGAACCAAACAAAAAGACATTGCGATTCTATTCTGAAAAGTTTAATACATTTTAAAATAATACTATGTTTTCCCCAAAATAGTCTGACTCAGCACGATTTGGAGTTGGCAATTATTCTTGCTACCTGTGCATTCATATGTAATATCATATTAGTTTGTAACCAAGATGAAACTGCATTACATTTGATACAAAATCCAGGCTGGCAAAAATTTGCCAATTAGTATATCTAAGAGTTTGGTTTTTTTAGGGACCCATCCTAAGTCCCTAACCCATAGACACTGCAGATGCACAAACTAGTTCTTATTCTATGCTCACTCAGCAGAGGGGAGATATGTAAAACAAAGACTCCTCACCTAGGTACAGAAAGCAAAGCAAAAGACTACAACAAGCCCAACACCCACCAACACAGAGCAGCATACCAATCATGCCCCTATAACACCAGAGAGAGAAGGTGCCAGCCAATGCATGCTAATAAAGCCATGTCCTTGACCATTTGTGGAACAAGGAAGGAAACAAAAGGAATCCAGCACTCTTCCACTGTAAGGAGGACTGTGGCAGTCCTCACTAGGAATCAATGGAAACTCTGTGGTTTTACCATAGAGTTTCCAGTGATTCCTTGAGAGATGAGATGTCACTTCCAGGTTTTCCCTGGAAGTACTGTCCCACCATCAGTGATGGCTGGGGCCCCCATGCCCCCACCCCTCCCCTTTTCTTGCTGGTTGCCAGGAGAAGACTGGCAGCCCTAAGATTTCAGCCTTATCTCAGAGCAGTTTTACAGATGGAGAACTGGGGGTAAGTTGGCAAGGAAGTTTGGGAAGTAAGTGAAGACTCCCATTTGGGCCAAAGAAAGGGGATAGATCTTCTAGTGAGAATCTTCCTACCCAAACAGGGAGTTAGCTCTGAAGAGTGCAGAGATCTCTGGTATAGTGTGGTTAGAAACGGCCTTTAGAGACCTTAAGAGTCAGTTAAAAACTCAAGATGACTACTGGTGTTTCAAGAGAAGGGGTTTGGGTACTGGAAAGAATGTACCAGCCTTCTGGAAACTAAAAGAGTCAGTGAATACTCAAAGAAAGTGTACTAGAGTGTTTGGAAAACACTGGGACAAAAACCTCTCAGCATAAAAATTTTAAATAACTGAATAGCTTAAGAAACTCTCATTAGCCTGAAATATAAGAACTAAAGTCTGTGCATGTACTGGTATTACCTCCGAAATTTCAGCCCCTGATTTCACCTGACCTTTCCCCTCTACATCAGGTTGGTGTAGTGGTTAAGTGCGTGGACTCTAACCTGGGAGAACCGGGTTTGATTCCCCACTCCTCCACTTGCACCTGCTGGATGACTTTGGGCAAGCCATAGTTCTGAAAAGAGCGGTCCTTAAAAAAGAGCAGTTTCTGTCAGAGCTCTCTCAGCCCCACCTAGGGTGTCTGTTGTGGGGAAAGGAGTTTGTAAGCCACTCTGAGACTCCTTTGGGTAGTGAAGGGTGGGGTATAAATCCAATCTCCTCTTCTTCTAAATAAAATATTTTGTTATTTCTGAATTTCAAAATTCCTCAAGTGACATTAAGTTGTTTAAATTAAAGGGAGCTCCTGATCCTTTCCTTAGGTTCCTGGGCTGAGCCAACAGCCAAAATATCTTACTGTGACCGGGTGGGACAGCTAGAGTTCATCAGCAAAGAAGAAAACACATTACTAGGAAGATTCAGTCAGAAAAGGGAAAGAAAAATGGAGGGAAACTCTTGCCTCTGAGGAAGGGAAATGGATGGGGGCCATCATAGTTGGTGCTGCAGACATAGTGATATCAAATGAGTTGTAGAAAGGCTCACTGCTGATAAATAACCTTAGCCTACCCTGGATAGAGAACATCTTGGTAACTATTGACCAGTCTCAAATGTTCCATTTCTGAACAAGGGGGTTAAATGGTTAGTGGTTTGACAACTACAAGCTTTCCTGAATAGGGCAAACGGAGATTCTTTTCAATCTGTTTAAGGCCTGGTTATGGGACTGAAAGAGCCTTGGCTGCCCTGGTGGATTACCCTCTCCAGACCCTGGTGGATTACCCTCTCAGCACCTTTTCGTACCATCAATATGTTGGATATTGTAACTGGGAGGGAAAGGGTTAAGAGAATTCTCTCACTCAGGTACACTTAGCAGTTGGCCCCACCCTTTTATTGGTTAGATATTGAGCTTCCTTGGCCATTGATTGCCTGTTTTTTCATCTTATATATGGCCTCTCTTCTCTCTCTTATCTGGGCTTAGAGCTGTAGCAAGTTAACCTTTTTGAAGTTAATCTGTTCACAATAATTTAAATGTACCTACCTGAATATGTCATGTAAAATGTGCTTCTATTTTTGTAAGTTTGTGCTTCTATTTTTGTAATGTAACCTACATGAATATGTCATGTAAGATGTCCTTCTATGGTTGTAAAATGTCTTCCTCTTGTTACCATTGGAGTCAGGTCACCTTTGTAATTTGTTTGAACAGCATTTTTCCTTTAACCAAGAAACATGGAGAATTGGGGATACTGCATAAAGCTACTGTGCTTCCATGGCAAATGTTTGGGGTTTTTTTTACATTTATCCCAATGGGTAATGTGTCCAGAGTCTATCAGAAGCTTAGATTAATCTTAATGTTTAAAAAGGACTTAAAGCCTTTGATTAGCAGATCCCCTTGTGTGTGTTTTTTAATCTTTAAAAATGCTCTGTTGTTCTTCTCCACATTGCTGTGATAAGGATGGCTGCATCAAGCAGACATTTGGAGATCCCAAAACTTACTGCTGAGAAGTATAGAAGCTGGCTTAAAAGATTTCATATACTCCTTGAAGCAAAAGGAGCTGCTGGAATCTTAGAGGAAGAAAAAACAACAGAGAAAAGCAAGGAGTTGGACTCTTGAATCTGAATCATCGAATGGTTCAAGTTACATTTCTAGAAAGAACTTGAAAGAGGGTTCCCCACCCAGAGAAAGGGAGAAAAACCAATTGCTGCACTGATTTAATTGCGACAAAAGGGGTCACTTTGTAATGGATTGTAGAAAGCCACCAGCTAATGACAGTTTTTCTAAGATGCACAGGAATAGCACACAAGTGACCAACAAACAGAGGCAGTTTTAAAAATCAAAAGCATGATGATCCTTATGCAACATACAAATGAAAAAGTTTTTTACTCATTGACCAGAAAAGCCTTATTTATGACTATGCTGAATCAGAATCAAAAGAGGAGGAGGAGGAGGAGGAGGGGATTTATACCTCTCCCTTCACTCAGAGCGGCTTACAACAACAGCAACAACAACAATAATAGTTGGATTTATACCCCTCCCTTAACTCGGAGTCTCAGAGTCGCTTACAATCTCCTTCCCTTCCTCTCGTCCCCACAACGGACACCCTGTGAGGTAGGTGGGGCTGAGAGAGCTCTGAGAGAACTGCTACTGACCCAAGGTCACCCAGCTGGCTGCATGTGGAGAAGTAGGGAATCAAACGTAATTCTCCAGATTAGAGTCCGCCGCTCTTTACCACTACACCCTGTGAGGTAGGTGTGTCCGAAAGAACTGCTCTTGAGAGAACAGCTCTGAGAGAACTGTGACTGACACAAGGTCACCCAGCTGGCTACATTTGGATAATCAAACCCGGTTCTCCAGATTGGAGTCTAGATTACACTCCGCCGCTCTTAACCACTACACCAAACTGGTGGAGCATCTAGTCACAGCACACACTGCAAAGATTTCACTGCAAAGATTGCCTTGATGTACTTAATGAAAGTGAGAAAGGAGAAATTAAAAAATGCTAATAGTGAATGTATACAGATTCAAGGCATAGGTACTGGCAATTTATGGTGTAACGCACCGTACAAAAATTTCCTAAATGAAGTTGGAGATGTCCTGTACATTATTGAACTGAGCTGTAATTTATTGAGTATGTCTGCATTAGACTTTGACATTGGTCTAGAAATAAGAAATGTACGATTAGCAAAGACAATGCACAAAGTAACCAAATGGGAAAAGTATATGAATGGAGTCTTTCAGGTGAACAGGTACACTTGGCACATGAAAGGAAAGATGAAGAGAGCCTGGAACTGTGGCACAGACACCTAGGACATCGTAATCCAAAGGTAATCCTAGACCTTCAAAACAAGAACCTTGTCAAAGACATTAAGGTAAAGTCATGTGACATCAATGACATAAGCAAATATGCATGTTGTATAAGAGCAAAAGGACTCAGACCGTCATTTCCATCAAGAAATGCACTAGCAAGCCATTAGAGTTATTTCATAGTGATGACCTTTGAACTGGTACATGTAATATCTTTTAGTCTTTCTAGATGATGTCCCAAGGTACGCAGTTGCATATCTGTTGAAGCAAAAGAGTGAAGTTCACAGATTTCTCAGGAGATATGTCACTATGGTTTCTAACAAGTTTGGAAGAAAGCCTCAAACGGAGAACGGTGGTGAGTTTATATCACATCACACACAAAACTTCTTAGCAGAAGAAGGCATCCTGCACGGGAACTTGGTGAGCTTTGCACCTGATCAGAATGGCACAGCTGAAAGGAAACAGATCTTTACTGGAGATACCCAAATGCATGCTCATGGATGCAAGCCTACCCAATAAATGCTGGGGGAAAGCAATCCAGAACAGACAGCCCATAAAAGGGAGCCCATATATACCTTACCAAACATGGCATGGCAAAGTACCAGATATGGGAAACATTCGATTATTTGGCAGCCAGGCCTTCATGCTTAAACCCAAGGAGAAAAGACAAACACTAGATCCCAGAATCAGAGAAAGTGTTTCTGTGGGATATGATTCAGGAAGTAAGGGGTATAGAGTGCTATACCCAGAAACAGGTGAAGTCTATGTCAGCCATGTGATTCCCTTTGATGGGTGGACCTCCTGATGGCACTGGTACTTCTGGCCACTGTGTGACACAAAGTGTTGGACTGGATGGGCCTTTGGCCTGATCCAACATTGGCGTCTCTTATGTTCTTATGAAAGCAGAGCCAGTAGAGAAGGGACTGCATCATGTAACTCAGGAAAGGCAGGTGATCAGTACTGGCTCTTGGATCTTGAACCAGGGCACAGTGATGAAACATTAGAACAAGACAGACAATCAGAGAAGGCAGATTCCAAAGCAATCATACCAAAGATTCCGAGTAGTACAACACAGGAAGACAGGTGAACTGGATAGCTCTGTGACAGCAGATGAAAATCCCAGGACCACACCTCCAATGCTCATTGTGACCAAACAAAGGCATACTAGCCTCACACTTCTGCTACCTCGCAAGGTCGATGTTACTTTCTGAACCTTTGAACCTTCTACCTGGAAGGAAGCAGAACAGATGCCAGCAACCGAAGCCAGCAGGCAGAAGAAGGCAGTGCAAGAGGAGACTGGTGCTCTACACCAGGGGTGGCCAAACTGCAGCTCGGGAGCCGCATGCAGCTCTTTCACACAGTCTAATTTAATGTTAATAAAAAGAAAATTTACATATTTTTCAATGAAAACGTGTGTAATACTTGTTCATGTATTGTGACTCTCAAACATCTGACGTTTATTCTGTGTGACTGTTATGTTAAACAAGTTTGACCACCCCTGCTCTACACAAAAGTAAAACGTGGACCTTGACAAAGCTACCACCAGGAAATAATCTTATTGGATGCGAGTGGGTGTTTAAGGACAAACAAAATGCAGATGGAAACGAGGAACACTACAAAGCAAAATAATTTGCTAAAGGCTTCTCACAAAAATATGATCAGGACTCTGATTAAGCCTTTGCACCAGTGGTGAAACATTGTATAATCAGATTACTTTTGAGCACAGCAGCATCCAAGAAGATGCAAGTCCAACATCTACATATAAAGACAGCATTTCCTCACAGGAAGATCCAGGAAGATCTGTACATGGAGCAGGCAGAAGGTTTTATAGACCCCAAACAACCAAATTTAGTCTGCAAACAGCAGAAGGCGCTGTATGAATTAAAACACACAGCACATGCATGGAGGAAAAAATTACACAGAGTGCTCATTGAGCAGGGCTTCAAGCAAGGAGAAGCAGATTCGTGTCTGTACACTAAAAACAAAGATGAACATTGTATTCTGGGGTAGGACAGGCAAATGGACTATAATAGTGTAGTAAAGTGCCTAAACAGAGAAGTAGAAATTACATGCCAATAAAGGTAACTGGATTGATCGAGAAGTAGAAATTAAGGATCTAGGAGATGTTTCTTACTACCTGGACATACAAACTGAAAGGGAGGAAGGTGGTTCATTTCTCCTAAACCAGAGACAGAGAATAATTGTGTTCTTACAGACATTATGCCTAGAAAATGCCAACACAGTAGCAACACCTATGGATACTGACTTTCTGAAGAACACCAAAATAAGTGAGCCTTTATCTAAAGACAATTAGCACAGAAACACCATAGGAAAACTTCTATACCTAAGCACCACTAGCAGACCTGATAAAGCAAAAGGACAAGGGTACCTAGCAAGAAAGAATGGGTTGTGGTAAAAAGAGTGGCTAGATATCTAAAAGGAATTTTAGTTTTGTAAGTAGAATTTCTTTCTCTTTTTTAACATTGAAGTCAGGACATCTTTGTAAATTGTTTGAACAGTATTTTTTCCTTAACCGGGAAACTTGGAAAATTGGATAAGAAGGCAGTAGCTGTGGCCAGGAGTGCCTTTTACTACCTTCAACTGGTTATTCAACTATGGCCTTTCCTGGACAGAAAAATGTGGCCATTATGGTGCATGCAGTAATCTAGATTAGATTACTGCAAATGGTCTAAGTGGGGCTGCCCTTGGGAAGTGTTTGGAAACTTCAATTGGTGCAAAGTGCTGTAGCCAGGATGCTGACTGGAGTGGGTCTTGAGAAGCATATTACTCCGGTCGTGGTCCATCTACACTGGTACTTAATTTGGTTCTGGGAAGAATTCAATGTGCTGCCCTATAAAGCCTTCTGTGGTTTGGGACCAACATACCTGAAGGACTGCCTTCTCCCTTACGAACCTCCTGACCACTGTGGTAATCTTTGGATGCTCGCCTTTGGGTGACCCCATCTTCTGAGATTAGGAACGTCACAACCGGAGAGAAAGCCTTCTCAGTTATTGCACCAAAACTCTGGAAATTTCTCCCCATGGAGACTCCTCTGTTCCTTTCTGTTGCCATCTTCTGCCAATGGGTGAAGATTTTTGTGTTCCCTCTGGATCACTGTTTGCTCTGTGATCCCTCCTTCCTTCCCAAAGTTTAATTTTTTTAAATGTTTTGTGCATGCATTTTAGCTTTAGTTTTAATTGATAATAATATTTTTATTGATTTTAGTTGTTTTTAAGATGAGATTTTATTATCTATGTTTTAATTTGTTTGTTGCCTTGGTGGCCCTTATGAGGGCAGAATGATGGGATGTAATTTTTGTAATAGAAATAAAATAGATGGGACCTCTTTGTTTAGGATTGTCAGGGCCTCAGCACTCAGGTTCGGTGATGTCACGGGGTAGGTCCTGGTGCTAGCACCGGATGGGCAAAGAACTTTCCGGCATAATTATTAAGATAAGGCTAGACGGTGTGCTGGGATTCCACAGCAGTGTTGCCAACCTCCAGTTGGAGCCTGAAGATCTCCCAGAATTACAACTGATCACCTGACTACAGAAACCAGCTTCATTGGTTAAAAAAAAAAAAGTTTGTTTTTGAGTGTAGACACTATGGCATTATAACCTGCTGACCTCCCTCTCCTCTCCAAATTCCACCCCGAATCTCCAGAAATTTCCTAGTCCAAAATTGGCTATTGTATTCCAAAGGCATTCTGGGATTAAAAAGGTAAAGGTTCCCTTGCTCGAAAGCCAGTCGAATCCGACTCTAGGGTTGCGGTGCTCATCTCCGTTTCAAAGCCAAAGAGCCAGCACTGTCCGAAGACGGTCATGTGGCCGGCATGACTAAACACCAAGGCGCACGGAACGCTGTTACCTTCCCACTGAAGTGGTACCTATTTATCTGCTTGCAATTTCTTGCTTTGGAACTGCTAGGTTGGCAGGAGCTGGAACAAAAGACGGGAGCTCACTCTGTCATGCAGCAACTCGGGTCTTGAACTGCTGAACTACCGACCTTCCACAGCCTGCAGTTCAGCATCTTAACCACTTGAGCCACCGCAGCTCCTATTCTGGGAGTAGACACTATTAAAAGATATGTCTACAGTAGTATTCTGAACTCATGGGTCTTCTTGGAAAAACAATAGAAATAAATTAAAAGGAAGGGGTGGAAATTAACTTCAAAAGGCTTATCTGCTGTAACCAAACTGGTGGTGTTACTTCCCATTTGGAAGGCTAGGTGTGTGTTATGCTTTCCTAGGCTCCACTCCTCTGTGGCAGAACCCCACACAGTTGGAGACCCCATCTGAATGATGCATCCGATGTTAAATTTCTTTGCTATGCAATCAATGTGAATGCATAAGAAAGACTTACACCATTTCACCCCTGTGCTTGCATCATTCATAGGCACCAGCCATGTGGGATCACATCACATGGCTCCCAGATGGTTATAGGTGAAAGAGCCACAGAGAATCTCAACTCTGTCTGGCACTGTGTACTCTGACTCATGAAAGATTATACCCTGGAAACTCTTGTTACACTTTAAAGTGCTACTGGATTGCAATTTTGTTCTACCCCTGAATCTCTAGGCGATGGGAGAGGAGGATTCTCTTTTCTCCTTTTCTAAAACTCTACCATCATAATTCCAGAACACCAGAGCTCCTCTCTAGACTAAACTTCTTACATTTCTCTCTCTATCAAGAGATTTTTAACGAAATATAGTTTTATACCTTCAGATTTTTTGGGGGGGGGTCAATCTACAGCTATATTTTAATGCTTTTCTCTACAATCATAAAATCAAACATCTTTTTCTACAATCATAAAAGGAAACATATCTTTTTAAATAACTGCTAAAAGCCTCTAAGTTTTAGCAGCTGAAGTGTTAAAAAAACACACCTACACTCAGGATGCTGGCAAGACAATCAAAATAGCTGGCAATTACATCCTCCTCCTCTCATTTGGAAGAGCACTGAGGGAACTACTTGTGTTTTAGGAGGCAAGAAATTAATAAAGACCCAGGGAGAATGTTTAGACTTTTGAGATTTATGTTCAGACAGAGGGGAGTCCCTAGAAGCAGAGCCTCTCTGACCATTCATCTCACCTTTCAATTCAAGACAACTCCTTTGGGAACACTTTCAGTGCAATCCTTAGCATGTACACTCAGCTGCTAGTCCCATCGAGTTCATTGCAATCTCTCCCTGTCTTTCTGCTCTGGAACACTGTGCCTTTTACTAGTGATGAAGTTAAATGTTGTAAATAATATACCTGTTTTCCTAGTTTGATGTACACAGATGTATTGATCCCATGTGGTATAGTGGTTACAGCGCTGTACTCAGGGCTATTTTGGGGCAGGAACGCACAGGAACGGAGTTCCGGCTGTCTTCAGAGCTGGCCACGCCCACTACAGCCAAAACCTCTGCGTACGTGGCTACAGAGGGAAGGCCTGGAGAGGTGGGCGGGCCAGGGGGGACCTTGAAGAATCGGAGAGGCATTTAAATGCCTCCCTGTGCCTTCCCTGGCCTGTCCAAGAGTCGGCTTGCCCTGGCAAGCCAAGGGAAGGCATGGGGTGTGGCTTAATATGTGAACGAGCTGTGCTGTCTGGGGTTGTGGCCTAATATGCTAATGAGTTTCTGGTGTTGGGTGTGGCCTATTGTGCTAATGAGTTCCTGCTGGGCTTTTTCTACAACCCCCCCCCCCCCTGGCTGTACTAATGCTAGGAAGAACCTGCAAAGTTCAGATCCATGCACTGGAGTGACTTTGATTAAAATGTAAGAATGAAGTGCCTTGCACATCAGTCTGAACTCCTTGGAGTGCAGGAGTGGAAAGAGGAAAATGTCATAATTAGGTATTGAGTATATCCCCCCAAGCGTATTCATAATTAAAATTTAGATATATTTCAAGGATATGTACTTATTTTGCAAATCCATTATTGGCATTCATAATAAAAGCAGGTGCTCAAAGGCAGTGACCACTGTTGATATTTACTCAGAAACTGATTATTTCAACCACTTACACAAAATCCCTTAAACTGTCCTTAACTGCTGTAATTGGATAACAGTTTTTGTAATGGCTTTTTGACTCAAGCAATCAATTTGGCTGCAAATTTCCAAAAGTAAAAAATGCATGCATCCCAGGGCAGAGCATACATAGTGCATGCAACTTTTTTTTTTAAATCACAGTTGGCTGTTGGGGGGGATCACCTCTGAGGCCAAATAGGGGAGGGAATCTTTGATTCAAGAACAAACCAACCACAGGAAAAGATTGCATTGATAGGCCCCTCCCCTGGCAATAGGCAGCACCAGGGCTTTTTTTGTAGAAAAAGCCCAGCAGGAACACATTAGCATAATTGGCCACACCCAACAGCAGAAACTCATTAGCATATTAGGCCACACCCTGACAGCACAGCTCATTAGCATATTAGGCCCCCACCATACCTTCCCTTGGCTTGCCCGGGCACCCCGAGGCTGTGAGGACCCCGGGTAAACCGTGTCACGGCAGGACCAGGGGGCGTGACACAAGCAAGCAAAATTCCAGGAACAGTCCGAGGTCAAGCCGGGCAAATCAGGTAGCAAGGTTCAAGCAGGTTTAAATCACAGTCCAAAAGCAGGGTCAGACATACCAAAGTTTCAAGTCCATAAATCACAACAATACCAGAGGAGTCAGAGATGAACGCAGGGTCAACAAAGCCAAAGGTCAAAAGCCGAGGATCAAGCCGAGAAGAATTCCACAAGGTCTGGAGCAGAGATGCAAGGATTCAGGTCCTGAACAAACGACGTTGCCAGCACAAATGACTGCTGGCAACAGACTTGCATATATACAGTGCTAGCTAATCAACTCATTAGCTAGCCAGGAGTGAGGACAGGATCCTGTCAGTAATCAGGGCTAAGAGATCTTCTGGCACGCATGCGTGCATTCTGCCTTCGCTCTCTCAGCTGTTGTCTTCTTACATTCCTGAGCCTGGTTACAGGTGGAGGCGAGTCTGATGATGAATTACTGGGCTGCAGCAGAGACTGATCCCTTGCAGGTGTTCCCTGGGAGGCTCTATCCTCCTCACCACTTAGATAGCTTTCAGCTACAGGATCCAGTCTTTGCCTTTCTGCTGCAGTACTGTCCTCAGGAGCCTGTTCAGGGTCCTCAGGAGCCTGTTCAGGGGCATCAGCAGGGGCAGGCATGACATCAGCAGGGGCAGGCATGACAAACCGGCCCTTGGAGGGGAGGGGAGGCAGTTTAAACTGCCTTCCCTTGGCTTGCCCAGGTGCCCCGTGGCTGTGAGGAGCCCGGGCAAGCCACCCGTGGACAGGCTGGGGAAGGCATGGGGAAGCATTTAAATGCCTCCTCGATCCTTCCAGGGGGCCCCCTGGCCCACCTGCCTTGGAGTTGCTGGGGGGGGTCGCTCTCCAGGCCTTCCCTCTGTAGCCACACATGCAGAGGTTTTGGCTGTAGTGGGCGTGGCCAACTCTGAAGCCAGACAGAACTCCGTTCCTGTGCGTTCCTGCCCCAAAATAGCCCTGGGCAGCACTCCTTGTGGGAAAAATAAACTGTGGGAAATAAGTTGCCCACACATGCTGGCAACAGGCAACCAGACATTTCCTTTCCTGGATCCACAGGAGATCAACCAACTTTGTTTTTAATATGAATTGCTTTCTCTTTCCCAGGGAAGACTCACATTCTCACTAAAGGTGTAGTTACTAGCCAAATAAACTCCAATATTATTCTCTGTGACCATGTGAACATTTCTGTTTAAACACCAGTAAAATTCGTTTTTAATCATGGTAGTGTAATCATTTTGATCATAGTAATTCTTCCCATCTACAACAGTAAGAATGTATTCCAAAACTTCAGATTTCCTTCCGATGCCAACTGCAATTTGGGATGGTTTACATATACCACTTGATCTAAATCTTCCTGAATACCCAACCGGTCATGATTTCCATTGTATGGCAGATGTATATTTCTTCAAGAAAATAGCATAGCAAACTGGGGCCCGGGAGTCAAATTGCTACACTCCCCCACACTCCAGTGTATGCCATTCTCACTCTGTTTGTGTGTATCCTGATCACTAACACAAGAGAGAAATGAAGAGGCACATTTAGGGTCAAACCAATCAATGCAGGAGGGACCTGTGATGAGGATGGATCTGAGATCTCTTGACATCTTCAATGTTCCTTAAAAGCAGTCATGGTAGCATGTGAACCATCAGCTTAGCAGGTGTTAGTCCCGATAGGGAAAAGAACAAGACGTCGGGGTCCCCCCCGCCCATGAAACTAAGGGCCAAACTAGGTATGTTAAAAATATCCTCAGCATTCGCACAAGTTTGCCTAAAAGAAACAAACCAGAAATGGAATGTGTGAACAAGGGGAATTGAACCCTGCTCCCATTCTTGCCCTATGTCTCTGTGTTTGGTTTCTTTCAGCGTTTTTCCCTAGTCTGGCTCATTTCCAGTATCAGAGCTGGGATGGGAGAAAATTGCTGTAAGCACCCTAATGTCTCAAGTTAAGGCATAGGAGAAAGCAGGCTTAACTTCCTTCACTCATGAGACCCATTTATATTTAAAAACAGAGCCCCCCCCCCCCCCGCTTGCTTTCCACGTGAATAGCAGGCTCATGTAAATTCATGCAGAAGTTCTGCATCTGTTATGTGTAGACACAACCACCTTTCTTGCCTTGACAAATGCCTTTTCGTGCCTGCTCTGCGAAGGGAGAATTCTCATTGCCTCTGTACCCAAAATCTGTAAGGGCAGATCCCTTGAGTATGGGGTACAACAATCCCTGATAATTTCTTTCCAGTTGGGTATGTAACAACGGTATTGCCAGAAATATGTTTCCCTTTGAAAACAAAGGGAAACAAAAATGAATATAATAAAGAAAATGAACAGGTGTGACTATGGCAATAAAAAGGGACAAAAAATCTTAAAACTTAGACAAATAAAATTTTTGTTTACACCCTTACACCACTCTGACCTCTATGCATTTGTGTGAAAGACTGGATAGAGCTTCTTTACCGTATGCGTACAGGCTGTATACATGTGATCAAAGGGTTTCGTCTAAGAATGCAGACGCTACCTATCCAGGGCTATTTTTGGGCAGGAACGCACAGGAACGGAGTTCCAGCTGGCTCCCAAGTTGGCCACGCCCAGCAGGAACTCATTAGCATAATAGGCCACACCCAACAGCAGAAACTCATTAGGGTTGGCTATATTAGGGGGTGTGGCCTAACATGCAAAGGAGTTCCTGCTACAAAAAAAGCCCTGGGTTTTGACAACAACCAAGGTAAACAGAATAACAAGCAAAAGGTGGGTGTGGCTGGATGAGCACACTTCTGGTAACATGGGGGTGCGACCTAATGTGCTAATGAGCTGTGCTGTCAGGGGTGTGGCCTAATATGCTAATGAGTTCCTGCTGGGCTTTTTCTACAAAAAGAGTCCTGTACCTATCTATACACATGCAAACACACACAGGGTTGCCTGCCAGCTCTGGGTTAGGAGTTTGGCAATGGAGCCTGGAGAGGGAGGGTTTGGGTAGGGGAGGGACTTCAGCGGGGTACAGTGCCATATAGTCCCCCCTCCAAAGTACCCATTTTCTCCAGGGAAACTGATCGTTGCTGCCTGGAGATCAACTGTAACACCAGGAGATCTTGATGCTACACCTGAAGGTTGGCAACGCTAGACAGAGGTTGGGGCAATGGGCATGATCCCTTCATAGGGTTGCCAACCCCCCCGATTTGCCAGGGGTCCCCCGTTTTTTGGGGGGGGTTCTACCCACAGCCACCCATCTCTCTCCCTTTAAGTGTGTGGAACCCGTGTTTCCTCCCAAGCCTGATCTCCGCAAGCTTGCAGGGAAATGCCAGCTTCGTGCTCTTAAAAGAGAAACGCAGCTGCTCTTAAAGGGGAAACGCCGGCTCCTGCATTTAAAAGGGAAACGGCGGCTCCTTTAAGTGCAGGGAACTGCCGTTTCTGGAGATCTGGCGCACGGGCGGTGGGGGGGGCCGGCGGATGTCCCCAACGTGATAACATCACTTCGGGGATGCCCCGCCCCCTCCAGGAACACCCCCAAAGTCCCCCACTGGGGGTGGAAGATGGACTTGGCAACCCTATCCCTTCACCCTCCTGTATAGTCACTGGACATCTGAATAATGCTATTCTCAGGGCATGTATATAGTACAGTGTTAGATCTGTACCAGTGTAACTGCCATGGCTTTCCCCCAGAATTCTGGGAAATGTAGTTTGATGATGCTTCTTTTTTTTCTTTTTTTAAATTTTTATTAGTCAATAGTACAGTAAACAACAATGGGATTTGGTATAAATATGACCAACACAAAATTACATATAATAAAATACTGCAACATACTGAGAAGGAACAGCAAATTTAGAGGTGTCATTATTGAAGACATATTCTAAAAAAGGAGACCATTTCGTGCATAAAGTAGATTTTGAACATGAACTATTAGTAGAGGAAGCCACTGCATCAGAGAGTTTATCCATGATGTAAAAGTCCCAGATTTTTAAGCGCCAAGAGGAAAGAAGAAGTTTGTCGGTGGATTTCCAGCTACTCGCAATAACCACCTTAGCAGCTATTAGCAGAGTCGAAATGAGGTCTTGGCTGCATTTTGGTATATGAGGGGCATTCCATAAATCGAGTAATATTAGTTCAGGTTGCAGTGGTATCGAGTGCCCGGTTATATTTTTGATGAAAAAGATAACCTTGGACCAGAAATGCTGAATTTCTGTGCACCCCCACCAACAATGAAAAAAGTGCCAGGTTCGTTTGATGATGCTTCTGATAATTCTCTGTTTAGGCCCCCAGCTTCCAGTTTTAAATTTGTAGCGTAGATATCCTTTCTGAGTATACTAGTAAGGAATCTCGCCCAGTCCTCATAGACTTCATTCAAAGATACCAGGATCACTAGAGATGTTTCAACCGTTTTCATGATTAATTTCCCCACCATGTGATAATACTTATAGCCACCATAAGACAAAATTTCCATGGAGGCAAATGGTGCAAACTGAGACGTGTGGATTATGGCCGCTTCATGAATTTGAAGCCAGATCCACATCCCTACGCACAAAGATGCACTTGGCGACTGTGGACCAGTCACTCTCTCTCAGTCTTGCCTACCTCACAGATTTGTTATTTGTTTCTTTGCTGTCAAGTCACCGCTGACTTATGGTGACCCCATCGGGTTTTCAAGGCAAGAGACGTTCAGAGGTGGTTTGCCATTGCCTGCCTCTGCATCATGCCCCTGGTATTCCTTGGCAGTCTCCCTTCCATATACTGACCAGGGCCAACCCTGCTTAGCTTCCCAGATCTGATGAGATCAGGCTAGCCTGGGCTATCCAGGTCAGGGGGCACAGGGTTGCTGTGATGATCAACCTGAAGGGGAGAGAGCCATGTATGCCACTTCCTCAAAGGAAGGGGAAAGAGAAAAAGATAATGAACAAATGCTGGCTGAGGAGACAAACACATGGTAGAGCCCCTGCACAAGAATGTTCACCATTTCTATACCACCACATAGAGTCTGCGAAAGGAAGAAGGATGCTATGGGAAACTGGTTTACTGTATTGCATGCTAGGTGGCAAAAGAAGCAATCCTACATGTAGATCTTTCTTTTTGCTCAAGGAAATGTGAATTCTCCTTGGCATTTGAAATGGATCATACCCTGCTTATCTAAAGACAGGAACATGCCAGATCAACAAGATGTATCAAGGAGAGTGACAGTTGTAGGTAGAAAATCTCTTCATTCCTGGAGTTTGAAGAACAGCTTCAGGCTACACACTGGTGGTCTCTTCTCTCAAGAGTGGCAAAAATACATCAGAAATAGACTCTGGTGCCTCCAGAATGTAGAATCAGGATTCCCCCCCCCCGCCCCCCATAGGGCACTAAGCCCCTGTTAACATTGTTTGTCAAATCCTTGGCTATAACTCAATTGCCTTTCTCAATAACCTATGCAAAATGATTCGTGTTTCCTGGTAATTTATAGGTAGCAAAGCCTTGGTTTCTCCTTAATTAATCAGCTTTTTGTCTTACAGAGATTATGTGCAGATACTAGCTAGACCTCATTTTAAGAAATGAACCAGGGGAAAAAAAGCAGTTTCTAGGCTTGCCATGATGTCATTTCATGCTGCATGAGAGAGACTTGTTAAAACTCTTGTGACAGTTAATAAAAATAAAACAACGTGACAACACCGAAACTGCTGTGCTATAGGAAACATAAAGTTATTCTTGCAATATTTTCTCTTGCTGCATCTAAGTTTCGGAGATTCTGGAAGAACTTAGCTTTGAAAGTCACGAGTAATATGTGTTTAGTGAGTGATGCCATATAACTAGTGATCAATCAAAATCGGGGGTGGGGGTGGGAACGGACCCTTCTACCGCTAGGAAATATGTGAAAATGATTATTTAATGGCACTTTGCTGGCAAAAAATTTCATATGTTCTCTAAGTTTGTCCTGGAAGTTTATCTGAAAACCAATTTCCTCCTCCAATGCCAAGAACAGAAACCTTCTTGGCAGCCAAAAGCGATACCGGGTGAAACTTTTCACTGGGAGTAATTTTCAAACTTCTGCGATAATATTTACAGGCCAGCAATTGCAAAGAAACACAAGAGACGGATAAAAAACTGACTAGGCACACAAACTCAAGGTTTAGCTGGTCACCTGTTTGGGAGAAGAATTAGATTCTTCTCACTAGGTTTCAACTTAAGTCCATTTCTCTTCCAACCTTGACATAAAGTTACTCTTTATCAGCAGAAACTGTCAGTCACTGTTTTGAGGAATCCCTTTCCTAAGACTGTTCACCATGATCTCCTGTCCCAAAATGGGGTATGTCCCGTGGGAGCAACAAGCTTTTCCATTCACTCCAGCTGAAGGTCAAAAGTCATGGCAGAACATTTCTTCACTATTTGTCCGCCTCAACAGCTGCTTCCAGTGTTAATAAAGTTAACTGGTTTTTAACAGGAGACCCAGGTACCTTTACTCACAGGAATACTCTTGATGGATGCATTCCCCCAAAGTATTTTAAATATATAAATGTAACAGGCTAAGCAGTCAAGTTAACAGTGCCTACTTTATTTTTAACTTATAGAAACCTTTATCTTGAGAGGTGGAATATAAATCTTGTAAACATGCAAACAGAATCCTCAACTCAATCTGACACTTCATCTGTTTAGGATAATTCACCTGTTAAAACGACTAGAATTTAGGCAATCCTAGAGTAGTAATTTATAGATTTTTTTTAAAAAAAAACTTAGGACTCCACACCACCTTCAGTGGTTGTGTTTCTCCTGTTTCCACTTGTACTACTCTTCCTTAACGCATCTGTTCAGTTTCCTGGGTGGGGGTGAATTGGGCAGAAAGCAGAGTTTCATTTGAAAAGACACTCACTAGAACATATTCCCTGAATGCGTTTTCCAGTGCTAGGCCTCGTCCCATCACTGGTAAAGACAACAAATGGACACAGCTCTTGAGCATGAACAAAGTGTCTTTCTCATGAGGCTATATAAATTCAACCAGCATGGATTCCAAACAGATTGAGTTAAGTCACTGGGAGGGGAGAGACAATGGACTGGACCTTAAATAGAAAATATGAGATTCTGGTCCTTCCAGTAACCTTCTTGGCCCATATGCTAAGCTAACTATTAATATTCCCTTTTCTCAGGAAGACAATAAACCACCCATTGAGCATTAAATTTGATGGGGAAGGGCGGGGGGGGGGGGTTAAGGTGAATACATTGCTGCAACACAACACAAGTTACCTTTTACCCAGAGACCATCCCCCTTTTCTTTAACCACCTCCAAATGGATTTTGAAAAAGCTGAACAAGTGTTGCACTCTGTTGTGGGGGGGGGGGAACATCCCCCCAAACAAGCAACGCGTGGGAGCAAGTTACCGAGACTACCTTATCTTTGCAAGCCAGAATAGCCCCTTTTTAGTTCTCTGACACTTGCAGGGCTCACGATCGCTCTTATCCTTCGAAAGTGCAGAGACTTACCCCTGTAACTGTTTCCCGGCTTGTAGAATTCCGGATCGCCTTCCACGCGGAGGCTAAATTCATTATATCCTTCTCGCCTAGTGCCTTGGGCTCGCAGGATCCGGCTGCAATATCCTTCGGATTTGGCGGCTCTCTCTAAGGTTTCATCCGTGAAGGAAGCGAATGTCATCGAGGGGAGAGTCCAGGCTAGTAACTGCAAGGCTTGCAAATAGCCGTAATAATAATAATAAAGTCCCATCATCTGGGTTTCCCAACAACTTTGGGGGGGCGGCGGGGGGGGGGTTAAAATAGAAATGTGCCGCGTCTAGCAGTTGGTGCGGGGGGGTGGTTAAAATAGAAATGTGCCGCGTCTAGCAGTTGCTGCAAAACCACAACATGGGCAGGTTGAAGTAAATGGCTGGGGAAAGCCCCAAGCCCCCCCCTCCTCCCACCCCCTTCTTGTCTCCGGAGAAAGCAAAGCAAAACAAGGAAGAAACTGACTAACAAACGCAGCCCTTAATCAGTTGCAGCAGCCAGCGAAGTCTCTCTCTCTCCCCCCCCCCCCCCCCCCCCAAGCCTGGGGAGGGGCGGGAAAACCCGAGGAG